>NW_025335922.1:3635293-3865022 GCF_004798865.1 Varanus komodoensis
GTTCATTTAAGAAGGCATTCTTAAATGAACAGTGCAAAGAAATAGAAGAAAACAATAGAATAGGGAGGACCACAGATCTCTTCAAGAAAATTGGAGATAGGAAGAGAACATTTCATGCAAAGATGGGCATGATAAAGGACCAAAATGGCAGGGACCTAACAGAGGCAGAAGAGATTAAGAAGAGGTGGCAAGATTACACAGAAGAACTATACAAGAAAGAGCTTAAAGTCCCTGATAAGCATGATGGGTTGGTCACTGACCTCGAGACAGACATCTTGGAATGTGAAGTCAAATGGGCCTTAGGAAGTCTGAGCAACAACAAAGCTAGTGGAGGCAACAGTATTCCAGCTGAGCTAGTCAAAATCGTAAAAGACGATGCAGTAAAAGTGCTACACTCAATATCCAAGCAGATTTGGAAAACGCAACAGTGGCCACAGTATTGGCAAAGGTCAGTTTACATTCTGATCCCAAAGAAGGGCAATGCCAAAGAATGTTCAACTACTGCACCATTGCACTCATTTCACATGCTAGCAAATTTATGCTCAAAATCCTACAAGCTAGGCTCCAGCAGTATGTGGACCAAGAACTACCAGAAGTAGAGGCAGGATTTCGAAGAGGGAGAGGAACTAGAGATCAAATTGCCAACATATGCTGGATCATGAAGAAAGCTAGGGAGTTCCAGAAAAACATCTACTTCTGCTTCATTGACTATGCTAAAGCCTTTGATTGTGTGGATCACAACAAATTGGGGCAAGTTCTTAAGGAGATGGGAGTACCAGACCATCTTATTTGTCTCTTGAGAAACCTATATGTGGGTCAAGAAGCAACAGTGAGAACTGGTCATGAAACCATTGATTGGTTCAAAATTGAGAAAGGAGTTCGGCAAGGCTGTATACTGTTGCCCTGTCTATTTAACTTATATGCAGAGCACATCCTGAGAAAGGCAGAGCTAGATGAATCACCAGTTGGAATTAAGATTGCTGGGAGAAATATCAACCTCAGATATGCAGATGATACTGCTTTCATGGCAGAAAGTGAAGAGGAACTAAAGAGCCTCTTGATGCGGGTGAAGGAGGAGAGCACAGAAGGTGGCTTGAAACTACGATCATGGCATCCGGTCCTCTCACTTCCTGGCAAATAGATGGGAAAGAAAGGAGGTAGTGACAGATTTTATTCTCCTGGGCTCCAAGATCACTGCAGATGGGGACTGCAGCTAAGAAATTAAAAGACACTTGCTCCTGGGAAGGAAAGCTATGGCAAATCTGGACAGCATACTAAAAAGCAGAGACATCACCCTGCCAACAAAAGTACATATAATCAAGGCTATGGTTTTTCCAGTTGCAATGTATGGCTGTGAAAGCTGGACCATAAGGAAGGTTGAGCGCCAAAGGATTGAGGCCTTTGAATTGTGGTGCTTGGACCGCAAGGAGATCAAACCGGTCAGTCCTAGAGAAGATCAACCCTGACTGCTCTTTAGAAGGCCAGATACTGAAGATGAAACTCAAATACTTTGGCCACCTAATGAGAAGGAAGGACTCCCTGGAGAAGAGTCTAATGCTGGGAACAATAGATGGCAAAAGAAGAAGGGGACGGCAGAGGATGAGGTGGCTAGATGGAGTCACTGAGGTGGTTGGTGTGAGCTTGGATGGACTCCAGGAGATGGTGGAGGACAGGAGGGCCTGGAGGAGTGTTGTCCATGGGGTCACGATGAGTCGGACATGACTCCACGACTAACAACAACAACAACAACAACAACAAGCATCTCTTTATGAGAACACTTTTGCAGCAGATCTGGTTGTAACTCCTAACAGAGCTCACTATTATGTGGCAACAAACCTGGTTTTGCCACATATCACAAATTCAACAGGAAACAGCAGCTAATCTATTCTTTTGGATTATTATAGCACTATGGGGCATGTGTTTGCAAACACATTAACATTTGCACTTTTTATTTCCAGGTGTTCACTTTTTAAAAAATGCATTCTTTAACATGTATTAAAAAGTCCCTCCAAAATAATCAGTGATTTAGGCACAGCATTTCTTGTCCTAGATTAGGCATAAATCCCTTGGTTCCTCTAAATTCCATTATTATTGTTTCAGGATTTAGCACGCTAGGGAGATCAAACAGTTTTGATGTAGCAGCTGAGTTCCTATGTAATGGATACGCAAAATACAGGACACAAATCTGGTGGAAGGTGCCTTTTATGAGTAATCCTATAGCAACAAATACCTTTGATCTTGATAGAACTCAACATTTCACTGGGCATTTTCATTTCAGTTGGCTGAACAAGGCATTGTTTCTCTCCTATCAATTCATCTTGTGTTTTCCATGACTGAAATTTTCCATAGTACTCGTACATACTGCATTCAACACCTTCTCTATCCTTGCATCAGATTCAGAAGCCTATTGTCTATGGAAGTTCTTGCCACAACGTATTATTATATTAAAAGTCTTCAAGGTTCCAAAATTCTTTTTGCCCTCCTTGTGCTAATATATCTATTCTGGAAACTGTCACTATCACTGATAGGACTGGAACCACTACTGGGCCATGGAGAAATAAGGTGGTGGTGGGGAGCCATGTTTTTATTTAAATAAAAAATTTCAACCTACTGCTGGTAGAAGTACAAAAACCAAAAGCCTTTAAAAAAAGAAACCAAAAGGGACAACCCCTCCATAACAGCCCAATGAGGACTAAGCCTGTTCAGTAGTTGTGGAATGTTGTGTCTCAGTTGGAAAAACAAAATGTAAAATCCAGGAATGGAGTATCTCAGGGGACAGCAAATCAGACTGGCTGGCTGGAATATGTACTTTATTAGGAGAAAAGAACATACATATTTTGTTACAGGTCCCACTTGAGTGAGGGCCTAGCTACATGTTCTAAGAATAGAACTGTTAAGAGACCGCAGTATATGGGGATTTTTATTGGAACTGCAGTTTAAACCTCCCAGATGGAAAGCAATTGCACACACAACTCTGCGAATATCAATGGAAGAAGCACGCATTGGCCCCAAAGGGAACATTCCTCTATCAATATTTGCAGTGCAGGGGGCATTCTTGTCAGGCTCACATTGAGAGGCGGCAGGCCTAAACCTCCCCTCACCCTGTCCTGCAGTCCTGGAAATAACTGAGGCCCTGTGTGTAGTATTAAGACTGCAAATGAAACGTTTAATGGAATGTATAGTTAAGTCTAATAGACTGCCTAATGCCTGCCCTATTCCCTTTTTTTGATGTCCGTGGAGATCAAAAGGCATTGTGCACATCTAAATTAGGGGTAAACAAACTGTTGCTTTGCGTTGATTTCAAAAACTCCTTATACGTGATCAGTTCAGACCTCTGGCAAGAGTCATCTGTTTCTTCTCGGACAGATTGTTGGGTGAGACGGGAAAGAAGAAAAGGGGATGGCAGAAGGGCAAGCCACCCACTGCTGCCCACCACCAGCTTTATCCCACCCACACCACCATGTAGTCCCCATGCTCCAAACAGAAACACCACAGACTAGCTTATCAAGTTCATGGACAGGCAGGTCTAGGTGGGTCAAACTAAAGGAGAAGATACCAGATACAGCAAAAACAAGCAAGCAAACAAGTACAAACTCTGAACCATTTCACAAAACATCTTACATACTGAAACCATCATCCACTGCTGTTTTGATGTGCTGAATAAGTCTTGTTGCCACTTCAAGATTTGGCCAGAGTGTGACTACACGTAAAGTCAAGTCATGCTGAGGTACAAAAATGGCTGCAGAACCCCACCACCACCACCACCACGCCGCTGCCAGTGTTATTAAAGTGCGTGTGGGTGGGGGAAATCTAGGGATGAGGGTGGTTCATTTATGGTATGATTCCTTTACGGACCTCCAAAGCATTGGCAATGCAAATGAAGAATAAAATCCATCTATATCATAGTTGCCCTCAATGTAAGTTGTCCCCTTTTGCTAGATCCCTGCCTAGGCAGACATAGTATAATGATATCTGAAATGATTTCATACTGCATAAAATGCAGAAATGGAACAAATTTAGGAAAATCCTTCACATGGCCAGCCCTGGAGATTTTGCTCTAGAACATCTGCAGGGCCATCTCTAGCATTCAGTATTTAGGCTGTAACCTGAAGCCTTTCAGTGACATTAAAAGGCATCAAATTAGTAATTGTTTAAATAATTAGTGTATAGTGACTAAACAGGACAGGCACTGCAGGTTCTGTTCTTTAAGCCCTACAATGCCTTAGGTCACCTTTGAGCATTCGCCATATTTGACATAAGATGTTCAACATTTCTTTTTCATACCTAGTGGTATTTGATAATTAACTTCCAATATTTGACAGCCAATGATTAAATTGTAACTTTTGACAAGTTTTACAACCAGTAATAGTTCATGCAAAGCAACATTTGCTGTTTCATATATTGCATATCAGTGATTTGTAAGTCTCTGTTTGATGTTAATATTTAAAATCAACACTATTTTTAAACAATGTTGCTAAAATATTCGAACTTTGTGGTATCAAGAGCAAGTTCTAATAGAAGAGTTTGAATATGTGGATGGGTCATGTTTCTGGGCTTATCCTAGTAGTACTCAGCTGTTGTCCATCATGGTTTAGGAGAAGTGTGTATAACTGGTCACACGCTATAAAATAAATAAATAAATAAATGAGCAAGCAAGCAAGCAAGCAAGCCAGCCGTGGATGTTGAATAATAGCTGTGCAGCTCCATGTCCTGCATTATTGCTCTTGCAACTGCACAAATCACTCTGGGCTGACATTCATGATTTAAGGCATCACCAAAATAATTCCATGGAATGATAGACCCATCATTCACCACCTCTTGTTGTTTATTCAGTATGAAGGTGATGATTCAACAGTAAGGTCCTCTCTGTTTTAGCTTGCTCCTCAGGCGTTCTGGGTTTAAATCACCCCACCCCATCCTGTAAGCCGGTCTTCCTGGTGCCCTCCGACTAGTGCATCCAGCATTCCTGACCATTGGCTATGCAGGCTGAACTTGGCAGGAACGGAAATCCGCAGATAACCGGTGGGCACCAAGCTGAGGAAGGCTGCTGTAAGCAGTGTAAGGCGAGTCTCCATTTCCCCCAGATTTCTGCTTGAGGAGTTGTAAGCACCTAGCTTTATCAATGGTCGTGCAGGTTCAATGGCAGTGCAGGTCCACTGGAGCCATTCTAAAAGACTGTGGAAGGAACATTCAAGCAGAGCGCATCTGTATCCACAGAAACACAGCTCCGAGGGGAGAAATGCAGTTCAGGCTTGTCTCACAAGAGGCCTCCTATAAAGGAGAAAATCTTTAAGACTTCTTCCTCCATAGAGTGCTCCATGAAGCAAGCCGGGGTTTCTGCCCCTACAAGGAGATTGTGTGGGCCTTGGGTATTTGGCCACTGAGAACTGAGTCACTGCAGAATCATAGTCTGACATGAACATAAAGCAATATTTCTTCTGTTACAGTGAAGGGGGAAGCTGGTAATTGCACCATGGGGACACCTCTTGGCTTAAGCCATTTGCAGTTAATCAGAATTATTAATGTGTTTGGTTAACTTTTTTTCCTCCCTGACAAGAAGAAAAATTGATGAGGCTGCAGTCAACAGATACAGTAAATGTACTGGCATGGGCAGCCAGCCTCCTCCTGGGGATGCAAATGAGGGAGCGAGCAGAAGAGTCATTTAGCAGGCTTGTTTTCAAATGGAAATGCTGAGTGCAGGAGTCTGCTGCTGCTCTTAACATTAAAGACTGGTCAATCCCCCCCCCCCCGACCATACTCCCCAAATGGATCCAATTTTAATAGGCTTGGCCTCCATCGCAGATGACTTAATGTTCTCTCTGATGGATGATGTCTCACCAGAAGGATGGCAGCTTCTGCCAGGACAGCATCTTCCCACTGTAGAACAGTCATGTCAGCAGCACAAAAGACAAGTCCCTGCTTAAGTTGTCCACCTCAAATCACCTACAAAACCTTTTATGAAAATCAGAAAGAGCCAAGGGTTGAGGATGTGAGGATGGGGTGAAACATGGCTCTAGCACAGTTCCTTTCTTTCTGCCTCTGATTAGCCAATAATCGCTCCATCTTGGGGCTGTTCAGGGCAGGCAAATTGCTTGAAGAGAATCTAAGGCAGCTTTCCCTTCAAATGTTCTGGCCTACAACTCCCAGCTTTCCTGGACATTGGCCATGCTAGCTGAGGCTGACCTGAGTTGAAGTCCCAAACTTCTGGACAGCACAAGGACAGGGATGGCTGATGTAGGGATGTGTGGTCCTCCAGATTTTCTGAACTACGACTCTGATCAGTCCTAACCAACATGGCCAACTGTAAAGAATTATAGGAGCTGCAGTCCAACAGCTTCTAGATGGTACAGTTGTTTTTCATTTTAAATATTCTTAAATCAAAATACCACCAGGACTGCAAAAATAAAATGGAGTTTGCTTCTGCAAAGTTCTTCTGCTCTTTTTCTACACTTTCCACTCTCTGGACAGTCATCCTGGGGACTAGGCTTCAGCCCCAGAGTTCAGCCCTGGCTGTAGCTTGCAGTGCCAATAACTTCAAAGACATTTGCCGGAAGTTCCCTTTCCAAAGCTCAGGGCTCCCACTTCCTGGGTGCTCACTCACCTCCCTCCTGCACAGCTGGGCTATGTCTGCTTTGCTCCTCTCTGCAACAGGCCACTTGAGCAAGTCATCAGCCAGATGGATAGGCAGATGAGCTGGCTGGGGATGAAAATGGACTCTCTGTGGTTGTGATAACTGTTGGAACCCCCTGCTGGTGCAGCCACTCACCAAGGCCTCTCTCCAAGCCTTGTTTGCAGATGCTTGTGTGAATTGACCCATCTGTTACTGTCCACAGTGCCACACACCTACTATACTTTAAGAACACAGAAAGGTTGATTTGCCCTGCTCTGGTGCAACAGTGGTCTGATCGTTTGCCCTTGTTCCTCTTCAGGGACAGGTTTGAGATCATGATTGCTGTTATTTGCAGAGTAATATATGATGGACTCAAATAGCGTATTATGTTTGCATTCTTAGTCCAATAACTGGTACATGGTAAATAAACAATCTTCTCATTTCAGGAAGAGCTTGTCTGTACATCTCCTACTATGACTTGCTGTTTGTTTATTTGTTTATTTATTTGTTTGTTGAATTTATACCACAGTCTTTTACCAGGAAATGTCACTCAGATTGACTAACCATAAGGAAGGAAAACATTTAAAATCAAAACAAAATTAAGGGCACAATCCTATTCTCCCAGTACAGAATGGGAGGAGTGGTGAATGTAGCCTCTACCCTCCTGGTTTTTGTAGTCTTTCTGCAGCACTTTGGAGCAGAAGGTAGGAGCTGAATGGCCACAAGGATAGCTCCGGTCCTGGAGGCCCCAGACTCCTCCCATCTCCCTGAACCTTTTCTGCCTTTCTGAGGCTTTCTGAGGCTGAGTATTTGACCTCGGAGAAGCTGCTTCCATGATTCTTTCGGCATGGGCTGCAAAAGAGAAGGGGAAATCTGAAGTATCATATGGCCTCACAGACACTGCCTAAGGGCTATGGGAACACTTTCTAAAACCATCATAGAACAAATATTCTGTAGAAGCACAAACAAAACACAACTACATTGCAAATAAATAAAAACAGTGTCCAAGCCTACAGAGCAGCTCCTGGGACAAAGGACTCCTGAAATACAATCATATTTGCCTGCTGGAGGGTAGCAGAGAAGGAGTAAACCTTGCTTCCCTTGGTAGGTGCTCCAAATCTGGAACAGCTACTGAGAAGTTCCTCTCTTGTGTCCCCACCCAGTTTTCATCTGATGGGGACTGTGCCAAGAGGAGAGTTTCCCTGATTAATGTTCTGAAAACCTGGGCAGGCTTCTATGGGGAAAAGCAGTCCTTCAGGAGCTGGAAAACAAGGTGGTGAGCTAGTTCACACCATACAGAAATGGAAGCATGTGGTACAGAAGGTGACTATCCCAACATTGTTTTGACATTTTTCACATTCCAGCAGCAGAACATACAGTGCAGCTTACTGGGTAAATGTACTGTAACTGTTGAGAATACGGATGCACACAAGAACCTCTACAAAGAAGTACCCTATGGAAAGCCTTCTGTATACTTGGTTCTGTCACATTGCGCTTGAAATGATGGAAGCAGGAAGTGAAGAAACAAGTGCATTACTTGACTAGTGAAATGTTTTGTTTCTTTAAAGAATTTATATGTTACCAGTCCAGACATTCTCAGGCAAGCTTACAAAGGAATTAAAAATACAAGCCCGGGAATGATTTTTCAAATTAGAAAAGTCCAAAAAAAATTTCCTGAAATGGTAGAGGCATCAAATTACCCTCTCTGGAGCCAAGTAGTGGTCTTTAGGTACCCTGGTGAAAAGTAAGGAAGTTCTGGTTTCAAAAGGTCAAAGACAGAACTTTGACTGAGCTTCAAATTATCAGGGAACCAGCAGAGTTGGCAAAGCACGGGTATAATGTGAACATAACATGTAGTATCAGCCTCATGGATATATATATATATATATATATATATATATATATATATATATATATTACAAAGTGCATTTTTGGACAAATTTCAGTGGTACAGTATTGCAGTGGTATAAGGTTACATGCATTTTTAAGCACCCATATCTGACCACTGCTGAAGATAGGGCTGGATGGGCCATTGGCATGACCTAGTGGAATTATTCTCATCCTGCTTTGAAGGCATTGACTGCTAATCAACAAAGTAGGGTGAGTAACCATGGAGATCTAATTCCTAGGGCACTGATATTAGCCTTTTAGATCTTGCCACACCAACAGGTAAAAACCAAATGCATCTTTGTAGATGAACTAGTATGTTATGTAGATGATTCATGTAGTCTATAGAGCAGGAAACAGTGCAGAATGAGGTAATCCAGAATCAATTCATTGCCCATTTTTACAAGATTGCTCTGCACTGTGTGTGAAAGGAAGAAGAATGAAAACACACTTGATTAAGGTATGCATAATAAAAAGAATGAAAAGTAATCAATCCCTGCTTTATGGTTTGTCACATAATATACATACAAGGAAACTTTAAATGCTAATTAATAAGTGGTATCTGAAGCTTACAAATAGATTAAGTGAGTCATTTTGCTATGTGAGTTATAAATAATATTACTACATCTAGAGAAATGTCAAATACAAATTAGTCTGTAACAATAATTTATTTCCTAATATTTATTTATTTGTTGTTTAGAAACCATAGGGAGATGGTGGGTTGTGAAATTTGAAACACTTTATATTTAGAAGAGACAACATAAGAGTTTATTTATACTGTGTTTTAGCAGGCACTGAAATTCAGCTAAACAAGAATTTTAATAAATAAAGTCTTGATAACTACCAGTTGCATTTTGTATCTAGGGAAGCTAAGATATTAATAATGGTAATCACATCTCATGCTTCAAAGCATAAATGATTGCCTTTGGAGGTTAAAGTGATTTAGAAAGATAATCCATACACAGAGAAATTCCCAACTAAAATTATATTATTTGGTTACATTTGACATAGCCAAATCATTGCCTTTCTTTTGGACGGATTAGATCCAGATTTAGTTATGCTTAGAGTGCAGCCATAGAACTCAGTGGGCCTTGTGTTAATTGTGGCCACCTTGCCCCATTTATTTCAATCAGTGTACTGTTGGTATGACTACATCTGGATCCAGCCAGATGCTCCGGGGTGAGTGCCATAACTTAGATAGCCAAAGTAGCACCATCCAGGCATAAGAGGTAGGAACTGGCAGACTTGGAAAAACTCTTATTTCTCTTTTCCATTTGTCCTATTTTCCATCACAATAGACAGTACCACCAAGTCGCCTGCACAGCATGAAGTACTGTAGTCACACTTGACCCACTTCAATCTGGAAGGTCTCCTCCTCAGTTCCAGGCATTCACCCATGAAAGGATCTCAAGCAACAGAGCAGATGGGAAAGATCTCTTGGAGAGCTACATCCATGGCAAGTAGAAAGGAAAGGGCTGCATGAGCCGGAGGTTTAATTCAGCATAAGGTAGCCTCAAAATTTCATTTCCAAAGTTGTCTTCCTCCCTACTTGTTCCCCAATATGAGGGTGAAACTATTTACTTTGAGTTACTCAGTTCATGCACACAGGGCTGCTATTTGAATTGGGATCATGGTACTCCCAGAGGGATGGGATTTATTTATTCCTCCCTTTGATTTTCTTTTCAAATTTCCAATGGAAAGTATTTTTTTAACAAGCAATCCCTTGAAAGGGGTGTATTTCAGACAAAAACTGGAGCGGAAAAGCTTCCATTCCCCCATTTTGGAGGACCATGGTCCTGATTTAAATCATGACATCACTGTCCTCTAATGGAGTAGTTCAGTGAGGAACATTTACTTTGGCCCTAAGCAGTGTCTGAATTTCTCCAACAAATGTTTTGCTGCCTCGGGCAAGGAGCAAGATGCTGCCCTCATCCTATTCCAGGTCCAAGAGCTGATTGGGACTGAGGAAAAACCTTTCCTTGGAGGATAGGACAGAATCCTGCACCACAGCTGCAAGCCACAAGTGAGCTTGGGGGTCATAGGACAGGCAGCCTGGCTCACAGCTCTCTCTGGCAGCACCTTGTGAGCAGCTCCCAGCACCCACTGCTTGAAACGACCACCTCACCTTGTGCAACCTGAGGTAGGGCCAGCCCTCCTCAGGTACAAAGCTATTTCAGCAAGGAGAGAGCTGCTGTCCCAGTCCACTCTGTGCCACACTGCATGCCGGGAGTTTTTGGAGGTTTGCATTATATTTTCTGCACGGGGAAATTCAGAAAGGATTCTCCACCACTAATCAGAAGTGACACAGTACATCCTAACACCTAGTTCCCACTTCCTTCTGCTGTGTGTGTATACCAGGCCTAGTTTTTCCCTACCAAAAATTTAGCTAGATCATTTCATGGACATGCATCAAAATAATTTATAAAATCTGCACCAGCCTTCCTCTACTTATAGCCCTCCGATTGTGTTGCCCTGCATTTCCTACCCTCCCTGGAGTGATGGGAATTGTAGTCCAACACAGCTGGAGGGCATCAGGTTAGAGAAGGCTGACCTGTGTTGCGCGACTTCCTTGCCATGCACCCGACAGTATTTCCGTCTCATGCCATGGCTCTTTTGCAAGGAATGAATTTCAGGCCATCACCATGCATGCATTAGCAACTCTGTGCATCCCTGTATCTCCCTGCAGTGACACTTGGGCCTTCAGCTGCCTGGGCAGGCCATGGCATGGCAGCACTGGGAACTGCTAGAGGGCAAGCAAGAGGGCAAGGCCAGCACGAGGTGCTACCATGGAGGGTCACAGATTAAGGTTCCAGGTCTCAGCTGGCAGTGGCTTTAGCAGGCCAGAATGTGCCTGAGTAGAGCACCCTCCTCTCTGTCCTCTGTCTCTCAGGAGGCTGCCAGAGTTGAACCCTGAAAGCCAGGAAGCATGTCCCATCGCACTCTTGTAGTCCACCGAGACAGAATAATCTCTTATGTGCATTTGTCCTAATTAATGTCGCATTCTTCAGCCATCCTAATCTGAATTCATTCTGTGTATACCATTTAGCACTCCAATTTATCTGAAATGCTTTGGCTATCCCTCCCCAGGCCATTTAGAGAAATGAGGTTTAGCTGGATTTCGGTATGGGTCATCCAGGGTCTCACGACAAACTGTAGTCCAAATTGTTTCCAGCACAGCGCTTTTCCCCCTCCAGGGGCTTGGTCCCCAGAGGAAAGCCTGCTTCTTGAAATGCTCCTGAGTCTTTTTCTGTGCACTCACTGGAAGGGCCCGTCATCACTCCCACAAGAAAACACATTCAGCAAGGACCGGGTGCAGCAGTGCAGGGCGGGCTGGAGTTCAGGGAGGGTCCCAGGACCCTGCAGCCCAGGCAGCCTTCAAATGGACCACAGAGAGGGGGCAGATGTGAGGGCCAGCGGCAAACAGGCCCAGCTGCCGTGCCTGAGTTCGCATGGGCAGCTCCCACGGGCACCAGCGTGGATGCTCTTGGCTGCAGCATTTCTTCCTCCTCCTTTTTGAAATTGCTTTCAAAGAATCAGGGCTATCCAGGTGTGATTGCACATTCTAATTTTGCTATTTTCACTAGAAGAATATATCCTCCCCCTCTGCAAGAAAATAGGGCATATTCTGAAGGGAATATGAGTTAGAGTCAAATGTCCAATTTCCTTTCTGTATCCATGATGGGGCCTTGTTCTAAAAGACTTTAAAATGCAAAACTGTATGTGCAGTTGTGACAGAAAACAAATGAATCGGATGCATAGGCGGTTGAACAATCAGCCTGTTGAGCTCAGTGCTGTTTATGCAGACTGGCAGTCAGGGGGCTTGTCCATCCCTGCTTGGAGAGGCCAGGAATTGAACCCAGGGCCTTCTGTGTGCTGTGCCATTGAGGTACCATCCTTTCCCCCTATTTTTACCAGGAATACTTCTTCATACAGCAGGTAGCTCAGCTAAAGAGTTCATGGTCACAAGAGCTAGTGGGCAAAATCACCAAGCAAGACAGCTTCGAAAAGGTAACAGAGAAATTCAAAGAGGCTGAAGTTATCAATGGCTGTATATTGGCTTGAGGAGTGGAGGCAGTACAGGTTGGTGTACCGGTTGCTGGAAAACATGAATGGGAGGCTGCTTGTGCATTC
Source organism: Varanus komodoensis (assembly GCF_004798865.1). Taxonomy (NCBI): domain Eukaryota; kingdom Metazoa; phylum Chordata; class Lepidosauria; order Squamata; family Varanidae; genus Varanus; species Varanus komodoensis. The sequence continues at coordinate 3,647,922 of NW_025335922.1, forward strand.
ATGCACAGGCATTCTGTGGGCTGCAAATGAGTTCTGTTTCTGAGAAAATGGAAATTTGTCTTTAAGAGGAATTTGCATGTAAGTTGGATCATGTATAGTTGGCCCTTGCAGGAGTTGGTGTGCAGGACCTCCAAGAAAGTGGGAAAACAGAAAATATCTCTAGCATCCGCTCCTCACTCTGCCACCCAGACTCACCAGTGCCTCCTCTTTGCATCAAGGAACTGCCAGAAAGATTTCCCTCTCCAGATGGGCAGGCAGCAAGGCATGTTTCAAAGGTCTCCCTCTCTCCCCTTTCTTCTCTCTCTCTCTCTCTCTTTTGCTCTGTCTGTCTGGTAATTATTATTTTCCACAGTAATTTTTTTTAAAAACTAATAGGCTTTATATTAATATGTTTGTAAGTAGAGGTTGTTTGTAACTTGGACCTTCATAACCTGGGGACTGCCTGAATAGTGTGTGGGTTTCCCACAGATGTCTCGGTGGCCACTGTGAGAACAGAGCGGGGAGAGCTTTGATCCAGCATGATGTTTCACGCTGGTCTTATGATAGGTTAAGCACATGATTAGCCAGTACATGCTTTTTTACTCAACAGCTGCTCTGGAAAAATAGATTGCAGCTGTGACAAGAGGGGAAAGGGGTTTCTTCTTTGGCCTTCTCCATGGTCCTGATCTCTCCCCGCAAGTCTGGCATTAGCTGCTTGCTCCAGGGGAAGAGCCAGCACCAGGACAGGCATGTTTCCGCCACCTGTGAAGGGCCGTCACTTCAACAAGGGCTACTGGCAACAGCCCTTTGGTTTGTTCCTCCTTGTTCTTGCAAATGCTTGTCCACTTGCCTCTCACTCTGCCCAAGGCAATAGCAGTAGTGAGGAGGAAGAGGAGGGGCCCCTGCCTACTTGCTCCCAGGCTCAGCCTGTCAAGCCAGCAACTGGTAGGGGTGATGGAAAACTACCTTGCATTAATGGCAATGAAGAGGTAGAATCCCTGAGGAAGGTAGCCAGGCTTGTAGCACCAATGGCTGCCCCTTACCAAAAGGGCAGTCCTGTGAGGGGCTGGAAGTCTGCCCCTGCCCATTTCTCAGAAGGACTATAAGATATTTTGAGTATGACTAGCATTTCAGTGGCAGGGACTATAAGATATTTTGAGTATGACTAGCATTTCAGTGGCAGGGATTAAATGCACTTGATGAGATACCATTACATCTGATTACAAAAATCTGTTTTATTGATTTTTTAAAAATAATGTCAGTGGAAGAAGGGCCTCTATATTGCGAGTAGTTTATACGGAGGGCACACTGTGAAGAAATATTTCTTTCCACTCCTTTCCATTTTAATGTAACAATTGGTTTTCTCAGTTTAATTAGAAGGCAATGCATTTAAAGTGGAATTAAGGGGAAATTGTTTACTCAGTGCACAAGTTCGCCATGCTTTTCCCTGCTCTTGCTTACTATTGAAACAGGTGGTATTTTAGATTCTACAAATTTATAGTAACAAAAAATGCCATCCATGGAGACGATAGTTAAAAGAGAATTATCAAGGACTGAAACTCTTCAAACTTAAGTGGAAATAGTGACCTAGAAGGAAACCTAAAAGGTATACAAATCCACAGATAACAGCTAAAGGTTGATAGAAAAGAAAATAAGTGACTGAAGCTCTGGTTGCAGGCCAAGGTATGTGCATCAGCGATCAGACTTTGGTTGCTCTGATACAAACGCTACCACTTGTCAGAGCTCTCCTGTGTGTGGCTGTTCTTGCAGGCTCAGAGAAAGGGCTGGCTTCCTTCAGTGTTTCCCCTATGCAAAACCCTGACTGGGTTTATGCAAGGCATGGCTTGTTCAAGCAGGGGACAAGAGATGAGTTTGAGCACTTCTTCCTTCCTCCTCTTGTGCCCAAGCTGGAAAGGAGAATTCTTGGTTGATAATATCATACTTTCTTGTGCTGCTCCAACCAGAAAACTGTGGTTTATGCAGAAACCAGAAATGCAAGTTTTTATCTTGATCCAGAACTGCAAAGCAGGACTGAAGGCTGCACTTAACCACAGTTTCCTGGCTCTGTTGTCAAATGAGTTAACAAGGAGAGATTGAAGAATCAGTGATGCTCAGTCTCACCAAAAGTCTCCAAGATCAACCTCAAATCTCCTTTTTCATTTTTTTATTGCAATCTCAAACCAAAAATTGCACATTGCAGTATTCAAGTTTTTTAAGGTGCACATTTTGGTATGCATTTTTAAGGCCCGCTCAAAAAGTGCAAATCTCAGTCTGTTCCATAAGAGGAGAAGGGGAGGAGGAGGAAAGAGCACTCAAGTCTGTAACTTGCTCTAGTTCCAACAGAGCAAAATTTATTGGAGTGGCAACATTATATTTGACCAGCACGTTGATTATAGGGAAAATTTTACACCAACATCTGCTTGCATCTGGGCAGAGCAATACAGCTAAAAGAGGCCCTGCACCTAGGATATTTTTACCTCTTCCTAAATGTTTGGGTTTTTTTTTAAAGTTAACTCCTAGCCCCCTTACCTGTAGAAATTGAATTATAATTATGCAGGAGATAGTCTAAGTAACTGTTCAGTTTAAAAGAAATGCATCATCATCATCATCACATACTGACAACACATTCCACATGCCTATAGAACCCATTTCCATGGAGGTGATGTTAGAAGATTGACCACTAGGGTAGTAGCCCCCAATCCTTCGAAGACCTTCTTCCCCACCATCATGCTGTCCATGGGGACTTGCCGAAAGAAATTCAGTGATCACCTCCTCGGATTATATGGCTTTTTGCCTTGCATGAGCAGCTTCCTCCCCAATCTTCTTGCCTGAGCATTTTTTTTTCTGAAATCAAATGCCTGCCTTTCACCCATCTACAGCTCTTGTTTTACAAAAATGGGTTTCTTTAAGAGACAGGGCTCTTTAAGCCACACATACAGATTTTAGAGCATGCATAAATTAGCATATGCAAATATATGCTTGGGAGGGGGTGTTCTGTGGGCCTGAGCTCTGGATTTTTTTTTCTTTAGCACACTCCACCACCACTTCACTAGTTGCAGTTTTCTGACTACCAGGCTGCACTAAGACACAACTCTTGCCATTCAAGGACCAGTTTTCTGCAGAGGCTGTCTCTTCCCCCTGAACACATCCAAAGAAAGTCAGAGTTACTTCGTTCTTGCTAACTTTCTGAGGTTCTTCCATCTGGAAAACTGGGAACAAAGTGCTATCTGGAGAGAGGTTGAGTGATCCATAGATTTCCTGGAAGTGTGCACTAGAAATTTGAATTAGTATTATGCTTGTGTGAGTTTGAGGTGGGGCAACTTCTACAGCACCCCAGCAGCAAAAGGACCCAGCAAAAAGTGACAGTTCTTGGGGAGTTTAAAACCCAGGGCAGGGCAGGAAGTACAGCAGTGATAAGATATCCAGCTGAATGGGTTTTTTATTCTCTATAATTCACCTTTCCTCCAGGGAGTTCAACGTGGCAGACATGGTTTCCCTTTTCCTATTTATTTTGACCAGCTGTGAAGTGGGACTCACAGAGAGGGTGAGTGACTGCCCAAAATTCACCCAGTGAGCTTCCTGGCAGAGCAGAATTTGAACCCAGCTTTCCCCAGTCTTAGTTCACCCCGTAACCCCAATACCACACGGACTCTCGTGATTTCTAGTGCAGTGTTAGTTTCATGTTTCTTTTTGTGGCACCTTTTTGCCAGATCTGTGTGCCACAGTCAGACCAAGAATGCCATGAAAACAACATAACAGAAACATTTAAAGTATTAGGTTATGATCAGAATGGAGGGAGAACGCTACTGATGAAACAACACAAAAGACCAAGTCAAAGCAATGTGTCTTCATGCCTTTTCTAAAAGCAGAAAGAATGGGAGCCAACTTTCGTTCTGGAGGAGCAGTGTTCCACATTTTGGGAGCAACGTAGGAGAAAGCCTTCTCAGGTGGGCCTTTGCAAGTGGTGGTGTCCGCAGAAGGGCCTTTCCTGCAGATCTTAGTAACGGGGCAGGTTTCTGTAGGTATCCCCTTAGATAGCCAAGTCCTCAGCCACTGAGGGATTCAAAGGCTAGCCCAGCGCTTTGAAATGAGCTCAGAAAATGACTGGGAGGCAGTGCAGAGCTTTCAGTAACACAGTGATATGATCTTAATTCCATGCACAAGCTGGAAGCTCAACTGACACATTTTGCACCTGCTGAAGCACCCAGATGCTTCCAGATTGTGTATTCAGGACTTGATGGTGCCTCGTTGCTGAAACATTTTATCTGTCCTTGCCAAGGCCTACCAGCACTCAGTTCCAGAAAATGATTGCAGCACTAGTGCTGAATCTTGGAATGAATGTAGAAAAATATTTATGTGCATCCACAAAGGGTCTGTCTCTCCCCACACCGAGCAAATGGCGTTCACCCACAGATGCTCAGGTTTAAGAAACAAGCCTTCTAAGGCAAATGTCAGGACTTCTGAGAAGGCTGGTGCCTCTGGCACTTCTTTTTTTATAAATGAAGCACTGGTCTTAACTCATCAGAGTCTGGGTATTTGACCTTCAGATGCAGCACATTTTTAAGCTGCTGATGTGAAAGGAATAGATGTTTCTCTGAGGAACTGTTCAATTGACAAACAGCATAATGGCCTTGACTCAAAAGGGTCCTTTCACACATGTGATAAAGTGCTTTGCTGAATCTGGGCCAATATTGCTCCAGAAAACAATTGCAGAAACCAGAAACATGCCTGCAGCAAAACAGCTTGTTTTACATAAATCTGCTGTGTTATGTTGCTAGTTGAACTAGTAGCCCTAATAGCAATGCAATTGCATTAGATAAGTACAGTTAGATACACAGGGATCTTTATGCTGGTCCATAACAGTCATAAATCATAGAATTGGAAGGGACTTCCAGGCTCAGCATCAATTGTAGGCCTCTTGGTTTGGGCCAGATAATGGTGTTGGTGAGAAGGAGAAGCAGAAGATGTTATTACCACTTGCTCAGTCACTTTCTGCCTGCCAAGCAAGCAAATTTTAGCAGTGTTGTGCAGGGAGAAGAAGCTAAAGGTGGCAGAGGAGGAGGAGGAGTTATATCAGCTGGTGGCAGCAGCAGTGAGAAGGAAAACTTGCTGAGGAAGCAGAGCATGAGGGTGCCTTGCCCAAGGGCCAATGGGTAAGGCATTCTCAAATGGCGCCTAATCCACCTCTCTGCTGATACAGAAAATCCACCTCTACAGCATCCCTCACAATCCCTTGTTCAAATTTTCTAACAAAGGAGAGTCCACCACCTTCCAAAACACCCTGTTCCTCTGTTGAATACCAGCAAGACACTCTTTTTGATGGCTGGGCAAAATCCCCTTTCTTGTCATTTGAGCCCATTGAATGAGGTCCTGCTTTCTGAAGCAACAGGAGAAAGATTGGCTCCATCATCATTACTTAATGAGCAGATTAGAAAGATGAGCAATAAATAAATAAATCTATGTGGCAACTCCTTTAATACATGGATGTAGCTAAATATACCCAAATCCTTCAACCATTCCTCACAGGACCCCCACCAAGCCACCATCTTTGTCATTCTGCATTCTGGACAGGTTCCAGCTCAACTCCTTCTGAAGTGGAGGTGTCCAGGCCTGAACACAGTTCTCCAAAGCAAAAAAGTGGTGCCATTACTTCTTGTGACTGGGACACAAAACTTGGGTCCATGCAACCTTGACCTGTGTCACATAATGAGTATCTTTTTCTCAGGTACCTCCATTAAACCAGTTATCATTTCACTCTTCATGCTAGGGTGTATGGTTTAAACCAGTTTGCATGAAAAAGGATTCCTCAATTGTTTGGTGTGTCACCTTGCTAGCTTATCATGTACTCCTTCAAGCAAACACATTAGAAAACAACTTTGAACACTTAATGTCTACATTTCAATTCAAAATCCATTTGTGTGGTCTTTCATTGTTAGGAGGCCAATGGGGGGCAGTTTCTTCCACCGCTGAAAAATTACCTGCTTTTTCTTTTGTGTGTGTAAGCACACAAACACACACACACAGCCTTACCAGCAAAGCATCATCAGCGACACCGGCAGGTAGGTGGAAGAGTAAAACCTGGAGCAGCAAAGAAAAATTCTAAAATTTTCCCCTCATAACCACCATTGTTGAACCATCAAAATACTGCTCCAAACTCCTCCTAACATTGCATTTCCATGCTCCACCTTAAACTGTATCTATGCAGGTACCTGGTTTTCCCAGTTGCGATGTATAGCTGTGAAAGTTGGACCATAAGAAAAAGCGAGTGCCAAAGAATTGAGGCCTTTGAATTGTGGTGCTGGAGAAGAGTCCCTTGGACTGCAAAGAGATCAAACCAGTCAACCCTAAAAGAAATCAACCCTGACTGCTCTTTAGATGACCAGATAATGAAGATGAAACTCAAATACTTTGGCCACCTAATAAGAAGTAACAACTCATTGGAGAAGACCCTGATGCTGGGAACGATTGACAGCAAAAGGAGAAGGGGGCGGCAGAGGATAAGGTGACTAGATGGAGTCACTGGGGCAGTAGGTGTGAGCTTGGGTGGACGCTGATGGACGGTGGAGGTCAGAAAAGCCTGGAGGAATGTTGTCCATAGAGTTGTGATGTGTCAGGCACAACTTTGCAACTAAACAACAAACAAACATGCAGGTACCTGGAAAGGACTCGAACTACAAACCACTCCTGCCCAGTCAGCAAACCCCATTGCCATGTTGCCAGGGATGATGTGCATTTTAGTCCGACACTGAGAGGATGCCAGGCTGGGGAAAGCTGAATGAAAGGATTCTTTCCAAAATGAGCCAATGTCTGAGTACATTCTAAGGAAGAGATCTGCAGAACACTTACTGTAAGACCGATAGATTTTGTGGTAGAAAGGTCAGGGACAAAATACTAGATCTGGGAACAAGAATATGAACTGCAGGAGCAATTCAAAGCTTTATGGTATAACTGGCAAAGGCTTATATCTAATGCAATTCATGGATTTTAGAGGTTATGCTTAATTAGGGGTTGAAAATATCTCTGCTTCCAGTCTGGAAATAATTCAGAATTGGCTGAATAATTTTGCTGGACACACTCCGGCTTTCCAGCATAGGAAGGCAATGAAAGCTCCATTAGATTCTAATTCCAGAAAATCCTTTGCAGGAGCCTCCCAGAATGTGCTGAAGGATTGCTGTTCTTTTAAAAATATGACATCAGCTTGAAACTTAAAAATGAATGTATGTCACTCATACATACATTTACAAATGGGGTATGATATGCATGCATTTTGTTTTTGATTTGTCTTGCAACAAAGGAGAGAATGCTAAAGAATATTTAGGAGCAAACGAAAGATTCTGCTAATTGTGTTTGTGTAGCTATGCTCTGCAGTTTTCCTTACTCTTCATTAAGCACCTGTGGCTCCAATTCTGATTGGAACCATGGTGTTCCAGAAAGGGGGGTTATGCCTTCCTCCCAATATACCCACACATGTTTTCCCCCAAAATTCCACACACAAGGGAACTCTCCATTGATTCCAGTGGAGACTTAATTCTTTTTTTAACCACTCCCCCATCATGGAGGCTGAAATTTCAGGTGGAAAAAATAGGTTTGAAGAAAAGATTGAATCTCTCTTCCTGGAGCATTATGGTCCCAATCCGAAGTAAGGGAGTGCACACTTACACAAGATTAAGGGACATACTTTCTCTGGCATAGTTCAGCAACTGTGATTAGACTGGCTCCCACCTCTCTACCTCAACAGAGAAGGAAACAGATTTTGCCTGCACAACAATCAAGATCTCTACTTCCGTTCGCAATAAAAGATTTGGGGTAAAGTACCTTTTTGTTAAACCAGTTTGTTCATGTTGGCAACAGTATCATGTTTGTCAGCCTCTTTAATTGTGGTGTCAGTATTATTTCTGAGGCTGTGGATGGCCTCATGTCCTAAGCAGCTGTGATGGTGTGATAAAAGTGCCAACAATCACAGCTTTGAGCTCAGCCACCTCAGAAGGACTCTGAACAGCCTAATCCCATGCTGAGCATCTGGGGGTGACCATGTCCAAGTCTTCCTCCTGTAGCATTGAGAGTGTGCTGTGTGTGGCCTGGTTCCTGGAACCTACCCATTGGAGCTCACATTTTGAACAGGCAGACATGGAGCCAACACTTTGCCATTAGTCGGTGGGCTAGTTCATTCGACCATTGGAGCTCACCATCGTTTACTTCAACCACAGTGGGCTGGGGCATTTGCTGGTAGCCATTTTGAATATTCGGTGCCCAGCAGGGAGTTGCCATGGTTTCATCCTTGGCTATTGTAGGATTATTGAGGGTTGTGTAACCCCCAAACAACCACCTGGTGGCCAGGCTCAGATGACACAACAAATCATGGCAACCCCTCACAGAAGCCGAATGTTCAAAATGGCCACCAGCACACACGGCAGCCCACTGTGGCTTAAATGGCTTCCCTGATCAGTGAGTTTGATTTACAGCCTCCCATGCTCCATGCTGAAAATCTCTGATCCTGCATTCTTTGGCTCAGTCATCAATTTAACTAGAGACTGCAGTTGAGAAATTAGAAGAAGATCGGGACTTGGAAGAGCAGCAATGAAGGCACTAGAAAAGATCATCAAGTGTAAAGAGACTTGATGATCATCCAGCATCAGGAGACCAAGCCCATGATCATTCACGCTGTTGTATTCCCAGTCACTGTGTATGAATGAGATGGATGGTGAGGGAGCTGACAGGAAGTAAATTGATGCATTTGAAGCATTTGAAGCATGGGGCTGAAGGAGAGCTTTACCCTGGACCAACAGGAAGATGAACAACTGAGTCCTAGATCAAATCAAGGCAGAGCATTCCCTAGAAGCAAAAATGACAAAACTGGCTGTCATACCTTGGCCACAGCACGAAAAGGCAGGACTCACTGCAGAAGACAATAATGCTGGGGAAAGTTGAAGGCAAAAGCAGATGAGGATGACAAATATGAGATGGATTGATTCTGTAAGCCTTGAGTTTACAAGGGCTGGGTAAGGCAGTCAAGGACAGGACAATTTGGAGAGCATTTATCCACAGGAGCGCCATAAGCCAGAATGACTTAACGGCATGTAACAACAACGAAAATTCCCATTTAGTCTGAAATAAAAAGAATTGCATCCGGAAAGTAATTCAGTTGTGAAGAACATTTTGGATAAATTCTCATGGGTTCAGTTTGGATTTCTTGTGCTCACCTTTCAGCAGAGGTAGCTAAGGAATGTGTATAGCTGCCTGCCTTTCGTTGCAGGATCATCTCTCTTGCGGCCTATGGCCTCCTCAGCTTTTGTGCATCAGTAAAAGCTTGCAGGAAGACACCATGCAGATAGCACATTCTCAGATCAAGAGGTACATGCAGCTTGGGAGGCCATGGAACAAGAAAGAGAGGTGTAACAGAAAGAAAACACACACAACACCTTGGCCACCTCACAGGCATTACATAAGATTAAAAACACTATGGAGCACTTAAAGACTCTGATTTAACTTTCATATTTTGGTAGCAAGCCGGTTTTCAAAGGGGCAGACATAGAGAGGGGTCCAAGGCTTCAAAATTAGGCTTTGGACTTCCTGCAGTTGTATTCACATGGTCTTTTACTGATAATATCTGGAGAAGGACCTCCACACTTTGACATTGGAAGTATTTCAGTGCCTTACCTCTGCTGAGAAGCTCATGGTTTTAAATGTGGATCCAAGCACCCCCTTTGAAGGAAACACCTTCTCTGCCGTTCATATATTATGGGGAGAATGCTTTTTTCCAGCAGAGAGAATAAACCACATGTCAGGTGTCAAGTGACTATTTCCACAGTTCCGCAATCTGCATGGGCAGCCAAGGTGACAGCACTCTCCAAACTAACCTGGATGACCTTTACAACCCGGGTATCGAGCTTCTTCCAGTTCAAGAGACAAAATCCATTTTGGAGAAGCTCTTGGGGCACTGCTGCATCTTCCTTGTTGTGGGCATGGCCAAAGGCAAGAGGGCTGGGCCCCAAATGCTGCAAATACCTGCATCTTGTAGCCTAGAGCATTTCTTGGCTGTCCCTAAGCTCCTTTGTGAATGGAAAACCAGGCACACAAAAAGCAATGTGGGGCCAGGCAAATGGGGTGTATCCTTCTGGGGAACCTCCGTCTGGGGCCACAGGGAGGCCAGCTCTGCTCCCCATACTTGAGGATCTGCACCGCTCCTTTAAAACTCATCAACAGGAACAGTCTAGCCAGATTTCGGCTGGCAACCAAGACAATCTGCCAGGTAAACTCCTTGCTGTTCCCTGCAATAAGGGTTAATTACCTCAGTATTGTCCTGTTTAGCAATCATTTGCACCTCTCTTTAGGACCAGAGTTCTCCAGACACAAGGAGGCCTTAAGTACTCATTTTACTAGAAATTTGCAACACTGCAATGCCTAGTTCTCTGAGGAGTTAATGTTCAAACATGAGTAAAAATATTTATCTCCCAGTGTGGGACAAATTGAATTTGAAATGGCTATGGAGAGTCGTCATTCTTCAAATGGACCTACCACAGGCCTTCAATAAAGAAAAGCATATCTTGTGCCAAACAGATTCATCTGGAGAGGTTGTTTATTATTATTAGAGAACTGAGGGTGGTTTAAAATGCAGGAATGTAATTTATCATGACTGGATTTTGTAAGCTCAGGGTTTAGACAGTTTCTCCGGCTGCAACCTAATAAGTCTCTTTATCAGTGCATTTTATTTCCACCACTGTGACATGTCAGCAACCTTCTTCCCATTTCAGTACCATGTGCCATGAAAACAACTGACAAATAAATAGGAATCATTGGTGGTGAACTTCCTGAAATAGCATGTTCCAACTGGCAGACCTGGATAATGCAGCATAGAAGTACAGCCAAGCCCATTGAAGGAATATAAAGCAATCTTTCTTATCTTGTATTGGATTTAGGGCTGGGGGAAGTATAACTTTGGACAATACCATCATATCCTGCTCCTCCTGTTGAATGATAAACCATCACTAGAATTAACTCTGAGGGCAAATATTGAGGAAAAGTTTAAAGCATCCTATTTAAATTGTTCAGCGGGCAAGACAGATTTCAGATTTTGATTTGGGGAAATCAAAATCATTCATAATGGAACTCCTATGGAATTTTCCTCTTAGTCTTGGGATATGTTATCTGAAGCTCTGTAATGATTAGAGCAGGATTAGTCTCATCCTGTTATCTGAGAGTCAGCAAGCTCTTCTCTCTTGTCTTTACTGTATTAGTTCAAGTTGCCAGCTGGTTTCACCAGAGGCAAATTTTCAAGGTGAATCTGGAAGTGCCTGTCTGGGAGAAACATCAGGGAGAATGTCAAGGCAAACAGCGAGCTCCCAGAAGACTTGCAAATGGGGAAGGGACTCAATATATCCAACTTGTGCAAGGGTGGGCAGCATGTGGCCAGTGCTGCCACGCCTGTAGGTCACACCTCCACCCCGACATCCCCTTCCCCTAATTTTAAGCTTTATTTTTAGGTGGGAAATATTGTCTGTAGCACTATGGAATGCCCAAAGGTTCAAATTTAGCGAATTTGGAAGCTAAATGTGATGCTGTAGGGCTTTGTTGATGCCATTTTTTCATTGCAAGTTTTTTAATGTGTTTTTTTGGTTTGGTTTGGTTTGGTTTTGTTGACTGTGGCATACAGGAACAACAGTGGCCCCTGGGCATCCTGAAGTTGCCTCTTCCGGCTCCTGAGGCTCAGAAAAGCACTGTTTCATGTGGGTCCCAAGTAGCACTGCTCTCTGAGTGCAACTTGCCCATAACCATCCCTGAAAGTCCCTGGAGCTTGGGAACAAGCTCCCCATTAAGTGAGTACAGTTGATAACCTGATAACCAAAAGAATTAAAGTCATCATAGAATTTCACCTAAAGTAAATTTCAAACACAATCTGGATGCTGTCTGTTTCAGGACCAGGAAAATATCCAAACAATTTTGAGCACTGCCAGTATAGTTCAAAACAATCAGCAATCAGCCTACCATACGCACCCAGAATGGTCAGACAAATACCTACCAAGGCTTATGGCATCTTTTTTCTCCTCTTTGTTGCAATTCCTTCTTTAAAATTATCATCACCAGCATTGCTGCTGTTGGCATCATTACGAGCATTATTATGTATAGCCAAGTGCTCTGAAAAGAAGAGTCGGGTAAGACAGGTGCAACTCTACCATTGTAGGGCCCAGAAGCATTCTGGGGGAATTAAGGTGACCACTGCAGGCATCCCAACCAACATTTCCATCAGTGTGCCAGGAGATGCATTGCTGCCCAAGATTGGAGGCCACCTTGTCCAAGGGCCCATTAAACCTGGTACAATATTAGCAATATTCATGTCACATTTATTTATTAAATTCATACACTGTGGACAGATACCCTCAAAAGTTGTTTTTGAATGTGAAATACTTGTTAGAGCTCATATTTAATACTGTCCACCCCAGAGGTCAAAGACCTAGGCAGCTTCATAAGGGTTCATGCACATTTGGCTTTCATTTCTCTCTCCATCCATCATTCTACATGAAACATTTATTGTTTGCTCCTCATTCCTTACTTATGGTCATTTAGGGGTTCTTTAGTTGTTGGCGTGACCTTCCAGTTTCACATCTGTGTCTAAAGAGTACTTTGGGTGATGGTTGTTTTGTTTTTTTAAAGAGCAGGGCAAATGTAGTAGTATCCCTAAAAGTGAAAGGAAATACTTTTCCTGCTTGTGTATCCTGCTATTCCACAGTGCCACCTAGAGGTTATGTAGCAGAAAAGCAGGAAAGGAAATGCTTTTTGTATTTCCTTGGATGGGCAATACAACGGTTGGATCTCAATTCTGTGATGAAACCAAAAGTAGTTAGAGTGAATTAGTGGGTTCAGGTAGAAGAGCCCCCTCCCTGCTTTGTCTCCTTTCGCCTAAATCCACTGCCTTCCTTTGTCCACTCAAAGCTATAGCCTGTTATGAGTGTGACCTTGGTGTGCTTTTCATTTCCAGCATCTGTCGTGTGCTCAGCCCCTGACTTCACTGTACGCAGAACGGAGAGCAGTCCACAGCCTGCTGGGATAAGCAGGAACAGGGCTTACCCAGGCTGCCCAGTGCTCTCCCACTTGGGGACACTCTCCATGGCTCCCGCTGACAGCTGTCGTTTGTAGCTGAGGCCCCCTTTGCCTGTCCTCTTGGGTGGCCCATAAGACTGTGTGCAGAAGTTGCCAGACGCTTTGCCTGTCTCTCTCCTCAAAGAGTTTTTAAACAGGTTCACCCTCATAGTCTGTCTCAGGTAAGCTCTGAGTATAATGATGATGCGTTAATCACATGAAAGAGTGGGGAAGCTGCAAGGCCTCTGCAAACCATTAATCAGGCAGAGCTGACTTCAAATGTCTAAAGCATGCAGGTGTTTTGGAATCATGGGACTGCTGAAACCTGAGGCCACTAGTGACATAGTTCTAAAGCCAAGACGTGACCTAGGGTGGCCGGGTGGCCCACTTTACAGGGGACAGTCCTCTATTTGAAGGGCAAATGGAAGACTGTTGTCTGTTGTGTGCACATGCTCTGGCGAAATTCCCAGACAAGTACAAGAAGCTGACCATCTTCTTGGTAGGACTGAGCCTGCTCTGGAAGAAAGTCGTTCAAGTACATCAATGGAGCCTAGTCTCCCTGCCTGTGGGAATGAAGAAGATGGACAAAAACATCAAGAGGGAGGAGATTTGGAATTGGATAGTCTCTTGGATGGAGAACGCTAGCCTCCTGAGGGGGTAGACCCAAGGGCCCATCACCACATCTGCAGACTGGCCCAATTACGGGCTCAGAATGGAGAAGACAGGCGCTCCCGGTTCCACAGCTCCCTCCTTCCAGAGACAGACCCCAAAGCGTTCATGAGCAAAGCTTTGGGTAAAGGGGGGCAGAGAGGGTTCGACTTCTTTGTGTATAATTAGAGACTTCTGTGTAGAATAAAAGAAGTGCTGGACAGTCTGTCTTGCTGTAGAGGGAACACCTAGCTCATGGCATTGTCTTTTATGATGGCATCCTCTATTTGAAGACTGTCCAGTCTAAGCCTGGTATAAAGAAGGAAGAGCTTTGAGGTTCTCCATCTTAAAGTTCTTTGAAGCACAGACTGAGCAAGGCCAGAGATCACCTGATCATGGTCTTCCATGCCAAGTGGGAATGAACTATATTCCTATTTAAATTATAATAATTGTCTTCCAAAGTTTCAACAATATATATAAGTTAGTATATAAGATTTCAGCAGCCTGGTGCCCTAATTTTTGTGATGCACTCCTTATTTAGCAATCCACAAATAGCCACCCCCATCCTGGCTGTTTAGTTCTTACAAATGTCCTGCTTCTCAAGCACCAGCTGATCTGGAACTCAGGCTGCATGGTGGAATTCCAACTGTCTGAATAATGGTTAGACACTTGGCTCCCTTTCACCACCAAAATACAGTCCATCATAGGCTCATTCATCTGTCATCTGTTGCTTCCTCGTCTCTTTTAGTTGTGCACAACTGCATGAAATATATCCCTCTTGCTGCTTGTCTGGAGCCCCTTTTTTCAAAGTTTTATTTTTATTGCTGTTTATTATGCAGTCACAATGAAATATTCACATACAGCAACATGGCAAGCAATAACCATGAATTGAAACTAGGCCAATTTAAGAAATAAACAGCTTCTTCCCATTTTTCTTTCTCTTGTTACAAAACTGAAATGAGCACATTATTAATTACACTTCTGTCTCTCCTGTCTGCTCAGTTTGCTCCCTTTCATTTTATTAGCTATCAGAAAAGAAGACTTAGAAGTTATGCCAACTCTTTACAATTTCATTACTATGTAACTTCAAAACAGTGAACAAAGCTAATAACAGAGTTAGATCAGTGATGCAAACTATCTGTATTGTGTTGTCACATGGGATTTGGGCATTATCTTTTAAAAATTGTAAGGAATATTTAAAGAGCAAGTAAATGACAATGGGAATGGAAATAAATGTTTAGGTCAAACTTGTGTATGCATTAGCCTAGTCCTCACAGGCAATCAGGAATTGCCTGTAGGTGAGTGAGTGGGCCGGCAGAGAAGCAATTAAATATTTTATCCCTCAGCTGCACCAGCATAGAAATGTAGTTCTCTGTATCTCCTGTGCCAGCACCCAGCAGGCTGGTAATTGTTTTTCAGGCTAGTAACTTTTGTGAGCTTATTTAAAAGGCTGTTTTAGGGATAGATGCTTATGAATTATCTATTTTACCATTCCAGATAATTTCTTTCTGGAAACAAAAAATCATTAAAAGTTGCCACCCTGAATGCACTGATGAAGCATAGATTTATCATCCACTATGATGAATTGCTCCAAAATTCTCTTTTTAAAGCTTAATAATAACTAGGGCAGTCGGCTGATTCAAGAAATCTTGGTTGATTAATCAGTCAATCAACTCAAACATTGTTTTTGCTAATGAGTGTTGAAGTTTAAAAATCTATGCACATTTCCCTACTTTTAGGTGATTCTTGTACAGTTTTTGTAAGTGCTGTGTTGTGTGTATGTGTGAGACACAATCCTATGCATGTTCAAGCAGAGAAACAACTCTCAGAATGTCCCGGCCAGGCCTTCTTTCTACCTAAACATCAAGAAGATTGTGCCTTTAGTTTGTTTTCTGATTCATCAAGGTAGCTCTTTTTGTTAATCAAAAGAGTGGGTTATTTAATTGTTTGACTAATTGATTTATTGATTCAGCCTGCAGTCCTTACTTTTGCATAGGCATGTATAGGATTGTGAAATGAATGTTTCAGAGAGCTTTAGCTAGTAGGTGGTAATGAAATGTAAGCCTTAACAATAAAGGTTACTCTAATGTTGTCAGCTTTTATAATGTGTTATATGAGGCAAAGAAGAATAAATGTCTAACACAATCCCAGCTCCAGGGGGTGATGTGATCAAGCATTTTCTGATGGCTTAATACCATCAACATTCTTACTTTGCATGGAACACCCAAAAAGGTTAGATTAAGAAGGGATAGACAGGGATAGAGATTCAAATTCTTTCCTTTATTGCTATTTAATGGTACAAAATTCACACAATCCAAAACAAATCTTTGTTGACTTAGCTGGTTTTGATGCTAATTTCAAAGCAACTTCAACCAAATCTCTGGAACCCAGGAGCAAGACCTTTAAAGCTTATTTAGTACATATTTCAAGTTCATTAGCATCCATAGATCCTAAATTTTCTATCTGGTTCCACTGGTTTAATGACAGAAATTTGCTGGCAAGTAAAACCAAAAGTTTGTTTTATGCTTTGTGGTGTCTAAGAAAGCATTTACTGAAGTAATTGCTTGCAATACTCCAAGTATGAATGGAGGAGGGGGAGTTAATGCTTAGAATCTGATTTTCTGCTATGAAATGCTACTTGTTATGTCGCAGATAGCTACATCTGCTATGCATAGACCCACATATTCACAAAAGCAAACAAGGTTGTATATCTCAAAATCATGGAATATGTAAACAAGGCCTAATTGCTAATGAGCATCTCTGTGATTTCACAACAGCTTCTGTGACACTGAGGGCTCAGGCATGCATTACATTCAATCCCTTAATTGCTGTACCAAGAGATACATGCTGTGCCAAGTTTGTATAGATTGCTTCAAGCCGCTTCAAGCCGTCCTCTAAGCATTGGTTTGGAGCATTTTGCTGGAGGTGGATGCGGATGAGAATTCATCCAGAGATATCTACAGTTTGCTTCTAATGTAATCTGGGGCAGACTGGAAGCCTTCCCAGGGAAAACCATCATGTGAAAGCAAGTCCTGTGTGCTTTCCGCTTGTGGAAGAGCATGTGGAAAAAGAGGTTTTAAAACGCTGTGTATGCTTTGCCATAATATGACATTGTCAAGCAGATTAAAAATATGTCTTTGTGAAATCTTATAAGGATAAATCCACAGCTATATATAAATAAATCAAGTTGGGAATGGTTAGGCTGGCAATCTGATTGGGGAGGGGTGACCCAGTTTAAACACCCCACTCAGCCAGGGAGGTCACCATGTGACCTTGGGACTCTTGCCCGCAAAGCAATACATCCAGGTGGCAGGTTGAGTCACCTTTGCTAAGCTGGAAAAGCATGAGGTGGCAGCTGGATGAGCTACCACATCTGGAAGCAGTGCAGGGGCTTGGACTCGATGGCCTTCTAGGCCCCTCTCAACTCTACTACTCTTGCATTCTCTCTCGTTGTGGTGAGGATAAACTTGGGGGGGGGGGGGACCTAGAAACCATGCTGAGTTCCTTGGAGGAAAGTAAGAGAAAAAGTGTAATAAATAAATGTAGAAAGATATAGACAGAAACAAGATGCTCTCTTTTATAACAGAGAAAAGGAGTAGAAGACCTACCAGGATATACTGAAACATACTTAATGCAGAATGCAGCCGCTCAGATGATATTAGGGGCTGACCCTGTAATAAGCAAGGCTCCATTGCCCTCCACCCCGTGGCACGTAAATCTGCAAACTTGGAGGCACCTGGGCATTCGGTGCTTGGAGGGAGGCAGGGCGGCAGTGGCTGTGACCACTGCTGAGTCTCCTGCCTGCATTGCGTCTATTTTTAAATGTCTGGATTAAGCAGTGCAGAGTGGAAGGGGAGAAAAACTGGGCTGCCATTGGGATACAGCATAAACCCTTATCCCAGACTCCCCCGCAAAAGACACATCCCTTTTCCTTTTCCTTCTCCCTGAAGCCAACGTGTGACCTCAGAGAAGCAGCCTAACCACACCAGCTGCGAGGGGGCAGGGAGGGCTTGGCCTCCAACGACTCTCCACCAAGGTTGCCAGACTCCAAATTATCCTATGGCCACCAGGAAGATCATAGGATTGAGCCTTGAGCTGTTGTTATTGCTACTGCTGCCACTGTTTCTATTGTTGTTACATTACACTTACAGCCTACCTTTTTTTTCCTTCTGTGAAGAACCCGAGGTGGCTTCCATTGCTCCAATTTATCCTCACAACAACCCTGTGAGGTTGGTCAGGCTGAGAATGAGCCGCTGACCCAAAGTCACCCAGTGAACTTCACAGCCAAGTGGAGAGTCAAAGCTGGATCTCCCAGATCCTCCATTCAACATTTTGACCACCACATGACAGTGGCTTTCATTAATCTATTTCTAATATGTAAATATCGTGGTTAAAATCTCACCTGTAGCTTGTTTTGTACTCCCCGCACCCATGACCAAACTAATTCAAGACATGAAACAATAAACGTTGTACAAAGAGCGCTGTTTTCAGTGAGCTGTTGAGGTGGCAATATTACAGATGCCAGCCAGCATCTCCCTAGATATAAGGCAATTGCTCACTCACACATTTCTCTTTGCTGATGAGCCAGATACGCTGGCATTCAAAGTTACACATCCGTTCTTGCCACACATTACAGCTCCAATCTCTCTCTGTTTTGATCCATGCTGTAAAACTACTAATTTGCATGTCTCCTTGTCTCGTCAGCTCACACCCTGCTTTCATCCTTATTTCTTCCACCTGATATCAAGATCAGTTGGAGGCAGCCTTTGCCAAATCCCGTGAAAAGCTGAATGTTCATGGCAGGTTTTTCCAGGTGGCGGGGTGGGGGAACTAAATAGTCTTTTGTGAAATCACCTTTTCCCAGCACTCAGGTAGCAATCTTTACTTTCTGGAAGATGTGATTTCATGCACACACCAGCAAACAGGTGAATTGAGGGTCAAACCTCATCTGTATTTTGATCACTTGTCATCTTTTCTTTTACTAAAAATCAGTCATTTCTTGGTCTGAAGTAGATTTAACTCCCTATGCCACCGCCACACTGAGATTCTGAGATGCAAACCTCAGTCCCCCATAAGACTGAGATCACACACATCTGGGTGACTTGTACCACACAATTTCCCTAATTACCCTCCCCAGGCATGGCTTGCCATCACACCTGAACCTGGCAAGGGTAGATGGCTGGGCTGCTGGGTGCTTTGTTAACCTTCTCAAATACCCACTTTCACCCGGTTCACATAGCACAACAAACCCACGTTCAGGAAGGGTTAGTAAGGAAAAGGGCAACACATACCTGGAACATGACTGCAGGGTTGGTCAACAATCAGTGTGGCTTATTAAACACCCCCATATTGTTTCAACCAGGCCATACTCTTTAGCAGAGGTAATATTACCTATTGCAAAGAAATCACTGAGGCAGTGCTGGACTCTTTTGCTAGGCAGAGATGATGGCAACCTTCTTCTATACCACACAGGCATCACTGTTTAGCTCAGTTTAGCTTGTTGTGTTAGTGTTTTGAGGTGGGTTTTTCCTGAAGACATGATTTGCGCAACACACAATGGATTGTTGTGTACTGGGAACCAAAACCAGAGACTTGCCTGAGGGCAGCAAGATACCATTGCAAGCCATGGGCTGTAGCTGCATTGTGGTACGCATGAGGGGTTGTCTCCAAGCCCGACCCTAACCATACCCCATTGTGGGTATTTCAATCAGGTACAGAACTGCCTGATCTTGGCAGCAAAAAAATCCCTTTCTGCTCTTGAAGAGAGATTTTGGGATCCCACCAGTGCCAGCCACCCCAGAAGTGCCCAAGTAGCACTTGAGAACAGCTGGTCCTGGCATGCTGCCCCCTCCCACACCCCCAGTAATGATTGCAAGCTATTTTAAGCTAACTGCAGCTTTTTTCCTGTTCACCCTTTTTTTCC
Source organism: Varanus komodoensis (assembly GCF_004798865.1). Classification (NCBI taxonomy): domain Eukaryota; kingdom Metazoa; phylum Chordata; class Lepidosauria; order Squamata; family Varanidae; genus Varanus; species Varanus komodoensis. The sequence continues at coordinate 3,667,546 of NW_025335922.1, forward strand.
CCTGGAAATCAGAAGAGCCAAGTTGACAGACAGCTTTTGCTATCCCTGTTTTGACAGCCACTGATTGCCCCTTCTGAGTGCCCAGGCAGCACACTGAAGGGCTGACAGAGCATTAAAAAGATGCACACGATGTGTGTAAATTGATTCGGCTAGCTTTCAAAAGCTTTAGTCCCCTCTAAAATAGGGTTTGATGAGACATGTGGCTGTATATGTCAGTCCAAATTCCCACCCGCCAGCTGTCAAAGCTGGCTGTCAAAACTCCTTTTCCCAGAAAAAAAGGGGTGGAGTGAACTTTTATACTTTCCAGAGCTCCTAGAAACTCAGGAAAAAGCACAAAATGTTCATCACCCCTAGGACTGTCAGGGTGAAAAAATATGATCTTGCTGCAAAGAGAATATAAATCATATCTCCTCCTTTTTGCAAGCAAAGATCACGCGCACATTTGATTTCTCTCGTCAGTCTGCCTTTTGACAGCGTGCAAGAGGAATCTAAATAGGGGAAATCCATCTGGTGCTTTTGGGGACAATGCTGAACACTGGTACCTGTTGCACCTTGGCAGCAGGTACCCCTACCCAAGAATGTTGTCCAAGCCAAGGCCTCAAATGTCCATATTTGTAGATCTCCACAGTTGCATAACTGCTACTATTAAAAACAAACAAACCTTGAATCTAATTGCTGACACAGTGCAGGAATGGAATGGATGGACTGGAATGGAGTGTCTGCCGGCTACTGAAGGTCCCTCCAAAGTGTCACCTGGGCAATTTGAAGGCAATGTCAGTAGCTGTCAAAATGAAGATTACAAAGACCAGCTGTCAAACTGTCCTTTGCAATGTCTAGCAAACAAAAACAAAACAAAACAAAGCCACAAGCTGAAAATGGCTGGCGATCACAGTGGGGAGTGTGGAAGATGGGTTGAACCTGCTGTGGAGCCCCCAAAGGTGGGAGGACCACAGGTGGGAGGACCAGAGCTGAAGAAGGTTGGAGGCAGTGACAACCCAGAGTAAACCCAAGTAAATCTTAGTTACACCATGGGTTGTTTGCAAAAGAATCCATGTACCGTGGCTTATTGGCAGGATGGGTAGGCATGATAAGCAAACATGCCCATTCAGAGGCTGAATTTGTCTGATCACAGCTAAGGAAAAAAGCTGCTGCAGCTGCATTCTAGGGGAATTAGCATAATTACCACTGACAGTGCAACTTGTCATTCCATGTGAAACCAGTCGGGGTGGCTTGTTGCCATGGATCATGGGTGACTTCTTAACCACGACAACAAGCTGCTCTGGTCAGGTTCACACCACACAAGCTGCACGGCCAAGATTAATTATGCCAGCCCCCCAGCACATGGAGGGTAGTTCTCATGTGAGCCAGGTCAAAGGAAGATCAACACGCTGTCCTTGTGAGCATGGCCCTAGGGACATTCCTGATGAAAGCCTGCACTTCAAGTTCGAGCATGATGTCCCTGCATTTAGAAAAGGCCACACGCGTGCCATTTGCAGAGGCATTATGAGAAATCAGCCCTTTCTTTGAATACTGGAAAGTGTAATCAATGTCTGTCTAGTTCCTGTATTCTCTTCAAACCACCTCCTGCCCTCTAAATCTATAAATTTAAATCTCTTAATTGAGGTGGCCCCTAAATTTGAGTGAAGAACTACCCAGGAAGATTTCCCAAGGAAGAGAATAATGGTCTCGGGTTTTTGTGACACTCATGCATTTTGCTCACTCGCACATGGGCTAATTTCAGAGTGCTGTGAGAGCACGGTGGAGGAATCCCTGCAGTGCTGGTCTCTCACAGGTACAACAGGGTCAGTCACAGTAATGGATTTCTTTTCAATTCTTGATGCACCTGACAGTGGGTAAAAGCCTCTTCAGAGATGAACGGTGTTGTTTGCCTTCCAGGAACCTGGAAGATGGCAGCAGGCAATTGTTCTCTGGAAAGGTTCTGCAGGTCCAAATGCTTTAGCTGCATTAATCAAGATTGGATGAGGAGTCCAGAGAAATCTGGCATTTCCAATTGGCTACATGCACGGATTATGTCAAATGGAACAGCTTCTTCCAGAAAACTAACATTTATCTATTTGAAACTATTTCTAGGCCACCCTTAAGAGTGGAACCCTACCACGGCTTTTTATAAGATCAAAAACATGCAGAGTAGATATTTTTAAAAATCCATAAAACATGCTTTAATACAGGGGTCTTAAACTCGTGGCCCGTGGACCAATTGCCGGGACAGGCGGGGCATGGGGGAGGGGCCCTGCGGCCTTCAAAGCGCCGGTGGTGCCTGGGCCGGCCTCCGAGAGCGACGCAGGATGAGCGGCCCACCACCACCGCGGCGGTGGAAGACTTGATGCAGCCCAGCCTCACCCAGACTCTACTTCCAGCGGCCCCCAGGTAAGTTGAGTTCGAGACCCCTGCTTTAACACAATCCATCAAGCCAGCATTGCCAGCTGAAATCAATAGAAAGACAACCAGTCAGAGAACTGCAACCATTGTGCAGTATAGAAATAATAATGATAATGATAATAATATAGCAATGGTTGTTGTTATTATTATTATTAGTTACCGGTAAGCACTTGTGTGAAAGGATGTGTGCAGACATGGTGTTAGAGAGTCTGGGAGGCTATCTGTCCTGCCACCCTGCTGTTGCACGGGCCCTTCCTGGAAAAAGGTGATGTCTGCTGCACCCCTTTCCCCTAGATTAGCTGGCTTTTCCCCTACATGTGCTTCACCTCCTGCTGCCCCACTTTGAGTATTCCTGCCAGGGGGCTTTTTTGCCCTCTTCTCCCTCACCATATATCCCTTTTTACAAATAAGAGTGTCCTTAAGAGATAGACAGGTTCCTTTAAGCACACATCCAAACACATACATACCCTCTAGGCCTGAGTCCCAGCTCTTTCCACTACCTGCACTACACCTGGTGGCATGTCATTTTAGTTATGGAATCCACCACCACAAAATCAAGTGGATAATTACCAAACCATACAATAGAACCTTGGGCATGCTAGAAAATATGCTGAGAATTAAGAACAATATTCCCCCTTTCTCCTACAGTCATGGTTATTTAAAAAAAAATCATTTGTTGTATCTACTTGCTGAGGAAGTGTGTCTCTCCCTTGAATGGAATTAAGACCGAGGATTCACGTACCAGCAAGGAAGCATGGACAGTAGAACTGATAGGTAAAAGGGTGGTCCAGAAAGTTCAGCCTTAATGGCAGTACAGTTAGGTGTTGCTTAGTATGTAAAAGGTAAAGGTTTCCCCTTGACATTAAGTCCAGCCATGCCTGACTCTAGGAGGCGGTGCTCATCTCCATTTCCCAGCCGAGGGAGCCAGCGTTTGTCCACAGACAGTCTCTGTGGTCATATGGCCAGCATGACTAAACACCAAAGTGCACGGAACGCTGTTACCTGCTCACCAAAGTGGTACCTTTTTTATCTACTTGCATTTGTATGCTTTCGAACTGCAAGGTTGGCAGGAGCTGGGACGGAGCAACGGGAACTCACCCCATTGTGCAGATTCGAACTGGTAACCTTTCGATCAACCAGCCCAGCAGCACAGCAGTTTAAACCATTGTGCCACCTGCAGTCCCTTTGCTTAGTATGACAGGAAGCTAATTGAGCAATTAATGTGCAATATAGAAACTGGGTACATCACTTATTTCATTCCTTTGTGAAATCTACATAGAAAGTTTTATATGTATGTTGGGCACATCTTGCCAAATCTACTGTGCATTTGCTGCACACAGATACAACTATTTATGCCAGGAAGCTGTGCACCTCTCTTCCAGTCCCCTTGAGCCACCCATAATCCAACATAGGGATATAATGTGGAAGTTACAGTCCCAGGCTATTAAACCCAAAAGGTGCAGATATTGTTTAGTGGCCTGTACCATTAAGCATGTCCTGACAGAGGTGGCAACATTTAGGAAATCCTGTGAAGAAAATATAAAGCTAGTGGAGCTAAGCAATGGCCCCAGATGGTACAACAACAGTGCACTGGCTCTCCATCAGTGGCTGAAACCATGTGCACTGGATTTTCCTAATCATCACTGATCAAGCCATGATATATTTAACAATTCCAGCCATTCTTCATGGGGGAAATTTTGCTTTAAAAAAAGTGGCAATTCAAAGCATGTTCTTACACCTTCTGCAAGTGAACTACATCAACTAGCAAATAAAGCCTTTGTGCACCATTTGTAGGTTTTCACCATCATTCCCCCAGTAGGGGTTCAGCCACACCATTAAAATGACGGCATGACATCCTGTCACAAGGTCATAATTAATGTGTGCAAATGGCAAGTGGCAAATTTCCATTAACAGAACTGTAGGCATTCTCACATGCTGTGTCCAGCCAAAACTCTGGGCCGCCATGGACATGATTTTCACAATAAGATTGGTGGTAGTTTCATCACGAGTTGCTGAAAAGCTGCATGAGAAGAGAGAGAATTAATAGATTGCTGTGTTGTTAGATAGAGGTAATAAGCAGGTTTTCCGCAGGGGTCAATTCTGAGCCCAGTGTTGTTCAACATGTTCAAGAATTACTGAAATGAAAGAGAGGAAACCATATTAATTGAGTCTATGCTAAGAGAGAATGCAGCAGAGTCAGCAGGGTTTGGCTTGATGCACTGAAACATCTTGCTGTTAAAAATATAACAAAATCCATTTTAGAAAAAAGTGCAGAGAATTTGGAGTTGACTGGGCTCTAATGTTCTGATCAACAACCGGATTTCATGAGAAAGGACTTTGCGAATGGAATCAGGATAAAGGGACAAAACTACAACTCCCAGCCCTCTGCAACCGCTGCTGCTATAAGTGTGACTCTTCTAAGGATTGGCTCCAATGTGAATGGAACTTGCAGTGCACCATTTCAGACCATCACAACATAAGAGACATGTTGGATCTTGTATGCAGTCCACCTAGTGCAGCATTTGGTTCACACAAGGGCCAAACAGCTGCCCATGGGATGCCCACAAGTAGGACATGAGTGCAACAGCACCCTCTCACCCATGTTCCACAGCAACTAGTCTGCAAAGCGTACATCAGAGGCATGTAGTCTTGGATAGTGGAGGTAGCAATTAGTTTTCAAAGCCAAAAATATTCATAGCCTTATTTGTCATGGGTCTTGTTGATGCCCCGTGCTGCCTCAGTTGTGTCAAGGGATTCATGTCACTGCGTGTTACTATATCTTGGGCTGCTGAGGTCAAGTCTTGAGCAAGGTTTGGACTCAGTTTGGTTTCACAGGGAAGTCAGATGAGAACAGAACATCATCAGAGAATGCTCAGGACTTGGGCTGGAAGATAGACAAGTTTGCTTGAATGTTGCTCCAACAAGAAGCACATCAAGACTTAGCTTTAAATAAGAGTATGCTTTTCTGAAGCCTGGTTGGATCCACCTCCACACTGACTGAGGTTTCATTTCTTACATGGGTATCACCTGTTTCAACAGCCTGAAACATGATAGAATCTGTGGCATGTGAGCATCCTCACGGCTGAAGCCCTCAGACTCCAAAACGGACAAAGAAATCTCTTCTGGATGCAACAGAGTTGATGCACAGGACCTTTCTGAGAAACTGAGTCCCAGGGATATGGAAATCTCATTGTCTCATTCCACTGCTGCATCCCTATCCTTAAGCAATAACTCTGGAGCATTTTTCATCAAGGATAAGGCTTTGGGGTCCTGCTTTGAGCCACCCAACTACCCCATCATGCCAGACTCAGATACTTGGACTCCTCCTCAGAAATCATTCTAATCTTTCCATCAACTAATAGTGAACCAGGCAGAATCTCTTTTCTACCCCATCTCCAGGTCTAGATTTGGGTCACAGGGTTCTTTAGCTGTTAATATCTCTTCTAGTAATACAATGCTATTAAATCAATACTATTACATTTACTTAGCATGGATTAGCTTCATAAAGGGTCTAGTCACTTCTAGGAGCCACTGGAGAAATTAGGAACTTTTTGAGCTACCTGATGCTTCCATGTGTGGTTAAGCACTGAGGCTACAGGTCATAAGATTCTCAAGTCTACGAAAGGTTCAACACCCCTGCGCTAAGGCATGTAGAGGAACAAATGTCTATTCTTTTCCAGTGAATCTGTTGAAGTCAAACTGGTCTGGTGTCAAAATGGTGATTTCCTCCATTTTTCTAAAATTTTGCAAAGGAATCATAGTGGCTGGGTTCACACAAAACAAAAATCCACAGTGGTTTCCACAATAGGATAGTCTGTTATACTGTCTGAACCCTGTCATGGACTACTGTGCAAGATATTTGGTTTTTATGGAACCACAGAGAGAAACAAAGGTCTGTTGTATTGGTTTTGTGCTTCACCATGGTGTATCCAGTCATCTGAGCCCTGATGTGTGGTTTCCACACAGCTACCATAGAGTCTGCTGCAAAGAGTGGCAATTGCAGGAGCCACTCTAGTATATAACAGACCAATAAAGAAAACGCAGGAGATGTAGGCAGGAGTAGTGCATTCTGGGACTGAATTTCCAGTGAGAGGGTTGAGGCAGGAGGGTGAAAACCATGCATGCATGGAAACCATGTGATCATCTCCCATCTCCCTCACCCAGATAAGAAATCATGCCACATGGCATGGTTTAATCTTACATATGAGATTAATCTTACAATCTTACATATGAGCAAGTGAATAGAGCATAGACTGTACCTCTCCTAAATTTATTGTAAATTGTGCACGGCCACTGAAGAGTCAGATCAGATTGACTCCTTTGTCTTCTTATCCGTGTCCGTCTCCATGTCCATGTCCGTGTCTGTCTCCATCTCCGTCTCCGTATCCTCCTCCTCTTCCCTTATAGGTTAGTCCCTAATCATCTTTCTTTTCTGCTAAGTGCACAAGCATACATGATTGCCAATTTACACTTGATTAGATTAGAGGCCATCATCTTCCATGCAGCTCTGAGCCACAATAGTTCTGGCTATAATCTAAGGACCATAACCTCTTGGGCATCATTCTCCATGCACTGTCAGCATGGTTCATAAAGCACTGGCCATTTGTCTGAGTCCTTTTAAAAGCACTTTCAACTGGCTGAAGGTAATGTAATCTCCCTGCCTTGTGGGCTGACTATTTTTTTCTGCTACCTGTGTTTTGTATATTATTGTGTGCCGCTTCTGTTACTCTGCAGTTGATTTTGAAACTGCACCATCTTTTAACTCAAGTGGCCTGCTAATATTCCATTTTACAGACCACTGCAGGTCCAACTTGGAAAGAATGGGTGCAAACTAAAGCAAAGCAGCCAGAGTTGTAGTTACCAGTGATGTTAGAACTGTGCTAATCTCTGCTTTCCTACCCTCTGCCTTTGATCTGAACTGCAGAGAAGGTACAGTCTGAGACTCTTCAAGATGTAAAACCAGCAGAAAGGGAAGCTTCATATTTTACTCAACTTCTACTTGTACAGAAGCAAAAAATTTAAAACCCTTATTAAAATGGAATCATATCTTACCCGGGGCATGAGCTATGGTTGCCATCAATTCTGAAATTCAAAGGATAGATCTACTTTCAACTGATCTGCCCTACATTCACCTTGCCTTTAAGTGGCTCCATGCTAATTTCAAGGAAAGCTGCCCCTCAAGGATGCAATCTCCTAATATTTCATATTAAGACTTCATTGTGAGCATCCTTAGCAGACTGCAAAGCAGTTTCACAGCACCGTAAGTCTAATATAATAATATCAGCAACACGAGTTTGCCTCCTGAGACAAATGAAGAGCAATGGTTTGCCCTCGGGAGGTTTTCTACAAAGACCTTTTCTATATATGGAATGCAACAGTTTGGATTGAATTCAGGGAGTTCTTCTGCTCAGGGAGCTTCCTTGAGTGGAGGCCCCTATTCCCACTGGCAGAAAGAAGGGGCAGGCCTGTTTTACCAATTCCTCTGCCCTCATTGACCCACAGCATCACCTTACCCAGTCTTCCAGAAGGTCAGCTGACCTGGGAACTGCAAGGGACTGAATCACACAGGATATTACTAGGAATTAATGCCCTCTGTACTACAGCAGGTATGTCCAAACTGAGGCTTAGGAGCCACACGCAGCCCTTTAAATTTGTTTTGTGGTTCACTGTTCGCTGCCCATAGCACCCATGGGCACCCACTTGCCACTCGCCACCACTACCCACTGTGCACTGCCCATCATTTGTCATCCATGGGTACCTACCTGCAGCTCTCAAACATCTGATATTTACCATGTGTGGCTCTTCCATTCAGCAAGTCCCGCCCCTGTACTATAGGTTCGCATATCGCCATCTAGCCCCTTAAGTCAAGGAAAACAGGTTTGTGTTCTGATGACTTGACAACACAGAAGGAGGAAGGCTGCAGGAAAGATGCACACAGAGGTCTTATTTACTAGACCATCCTGCCAACAGGCCTGCAAATGCATACACATGTACACATTAAGAGAAGACATTGTGAATGAGAATCGCTCCATGAATTAGTTCTGCAGCTGTGTGCAGACATAATATGCCCATTCAGTTGACCAGCGTGAATCAAATACATGGGCAATATTTTATCAGCCTTGGGTATAGCTCCTAGATTTACTGGAAATCAGAAGAAAAGAAGAAAATGTCTGGATCAGAAAGAATAGTTTATTTGACAACATCTTGTGGGACCTTTCACAAAAAGTTATTTTCATTTTGGAGTACAGCAAAATAAAATGTCCTAAACTTTTCCTCCAAATATTTTATGAACATTGCATGTCACCCCATAAATGGCTCAAAGCACTTCATATACATTACTGTAGTAATCCTGACAAAATCCCTATAAAGTAGGCCAGTATTATAACTCTATATTAGAGATAAGCATGTGTGTTGGGGAGGCGAGATGGCTGACTCTGAGAGATAGCAACTTGTTTAAGGCCATGCCGTATGCTTGTGTTTCACATAACATTCAGACCAGGTACTTTCCAGTTCACAACTTCCTTCCCTTAGCTGCTATGCTGTCCTATTTTCTATGTTTTTTAGGATGATCCATTTTAATGTACTGGCAATGTTTACATGTAATATTCATGTTAGCAGTGACTATTACATTTGGAAACGACGAGCATACAAAAACATGCACACTTCTATAGGAATCTTACGAAGGTGCACATACACACAGCATATTGGATTAAGGGCAGAAAAGAACTTAGTCCACAGGTGAGAGGTTGTGTGCCTAGAAATTTCCCCTTCTGATGATTTCTCCCTGCAATCAAGACTTGTGCCATTTTGAGGCTCTTTTGAGGCTCCTCTAACATATTGAAATCTGCTCTCAAGTCCCTAGAGGTGCAGAATCTTTTTCTTACATCTCTTGTTTAGACCCCAAGAAGCTAGAAGTCCCAGCAGGCCATGCTTTCATGTTCTCATGAACACGGAGATCAAGTGAATTTTTTCACTTTTCATTTCTATCAGTATTACATATTCTAACCTGATGAGGGAATTAATGCAATCTATTAATTCAGGCTCCTGACTGGGAAGCAATAGTTTCTGCAGTTCACTTCCAGGCAGTCCTATATGGCAGGGTACAAAACCTCAGGCCTGGGCACAGCCTGTCCTACCCTCAGGTAGAGTGAAGCAGTCACCTTAGACAGCAGATGCTGCAGGGCACAGCAAGAACAGTGTGCTTTGCAGCCTACTCTGAGCCCCTGGACCAACTTAGCCTAGTGGTTCCTTCTGCAAAAGTTTACTACAAAAATTTGACTGCTCTGTACCCCCAGACTTAGCCTGGTACCTTCAAGTTCAATGACCCATCATCCCATCATTAGTGAGGAGGACAAATCCATCTGCCAACTCAGTCAGGTTTATCCATGGCATGGGAGGGATGCCATCTTGTCCTTTGCCTAAGGCAGCAAAGTATCTCGAGTCCCAGCCATGGAGGTCAAATCCAGCACTCTGCACTTCTTGATCGAGCCTTTCAAGGCCCACAGAAGGCCTTGTCCCTTTCCCTAGCTCTGCCCCCTTTCATCCAACCACAGACTGTTTCCTGGCTTTTGGGCTATTTTCTTCCCATTCTAAAAAGTTGGGATGCTTCTCCTAAGTCTTAGTTACTGGGAGTGGAAACTTGAAGCTAAAGTAGGTGGGTACTTTTGCTGTTTTGGCTCTGCCCATCACTGGAATGCAGCCCTCAAGATTTCTTCAAAATGAAACTTGCCCCTGGGCAAAAGGCGTTTCCATGCAGAAAGAAGGTACATCCCTCAACCAGAGAAGGAGCTGTGCAGGGAACGTGTTTCCCTGCCCCTGCCAGAGACAGCGCTGGGCGCCAACTGACAGATGTGCCGGGACTGCAGAAATCAGGGAAGGAGCATTCAGACTCAACCCCTCAAAGGGGTGAGACACCGATTGCTATTCAAGCAAGTACAATGTCAAGGAAGATCAGCCTGGCCCGAAATGCATTTAAATGGCCACTCATAGGTCACCATTTTGCCTGGCCTTGAAAAGCTGATCTCCCTGCTTTTCCTTTTCCCTCTGCTCCCCTTCATTCATACATCCTGTCTTTTTAATTTCTGAACCTGACAGCAGGGCCTGGCTCTTTCTTTATTGATGTGAGCTGCTTTGGGAGACAACAGCTGTCTGAAAAATGGGATAAAAATACAATCAGCAAGTTTGTAAGTGTGTGTGTGTGTGTGTAGATGGAAGTATCAGTTAAACAGGTAAGTTGTTGTTGGGGTTAACTAACTGAAGCTCTACCATAATTGTTGCAGAAAGCCCCAAACTGACAATACAGGCAATCCTGATCTAATCAGGAAACTATGTTATTCCTTCCGATTCCTCACTCAGTTTACATATACTAATGTACATTTGCTCTGAAACCTCTTCCCCTTTTGTCCTTGTCTTAAACCATTCAACAATTGTTTCCACTGTCTACATTACAGACACATCATAAAAACATCCCCATCTTGCCTCATTCTTTGTAGTCCTGTAGGACACAAGGGATCCTGTCTTGGTGTGTGACCCCAATCAAGCAAAGCAAGAATGAGAGAAAATGGCTTCATTCTCTAGCATAAGTTTGATCACAGCAAAAGGGCAATCAACCCAGAACTCGTGGTGCAGGCCCTTTTATACCTTTGATGACCAGGTAGCACTGACAGGTTTGTTGGTTTGAAATTCTCACCACAGACACTGATTGGTCTATTTGAATCCATGTGGTTCCTGTGCTTACCTGGGAGGCTGGGCTTGGGGACCCAACGAGGGATTTCTCAATCCCTGCCTGTGTAGCTTGACTCCAATTTCACTGATATCACCTGATTGGTCTTGATGCTGGCCCTTCAGGTATGTCCCACAGTCTTTTGTGGGTGAGTATTTCCTGAATGCCTGAATAAACTGTGATGTTCTTTTGATTTACACCCCCAGTGCACTTGTTTTCTCTGGGCTATGTCAGTACCCACTTCAGTCTGCCTTGATCTTGTGCCTCCAAAGCAGTCAAAAGCTATGGGTAGCTGAACAACCCAAGCCTAGACCCTAAATTCTCTAGCTCATGCCTCCCAGAAAAAGTTCATGGAGCCAGAAGCATGACTGCAATAGAGGAGTATATTCTGTTTTGTCAACCAACCAGACTCCTGGTATACAAATATACCAGGCCCGGCCCAATCCAGGAGTTTCATGGTCCCTGCTAGTTAATGTGATATCTCACTGTTCCTTTCTGCTCCCTATGAGGAATTTAGTGCCCAAGAAGAGTCGTGGAAAATTTAGCAGGTTAGACCATGATGTCCTCTTTTCATGCTCCATATTCCCTGGGCAGACCGATTAATTCACAAAAACAGGATGGCTGCATTTACTTAGAAACTAGAAAGTAAGGTGGTATTCTTGCATTAGCTTTAATTTCCCTTGAATGTGTTTAGAACCACTGGCACAGAGTTGCCTGCCCTGGAAATGTAGAGTATTACATTTTCTTGAGGTTTGGATGATGTATGCACTGGACCACACTAAATTTGTGCCATTTTTATTTGTGGGCTGGAAAAAGGGCTGTTGATGGGATGGGAGAAGAAATCTTTCCAAAAATGCTCCTTACTCTTTTTAAGCCCTGCTTGGTGCTGTTCTCTCCCCCCACACAGCTACTTCTGCACCATTTTTTTCCTGATTAGGGTTTCTTCCTGCTTTCCGGAGTGTTCCCAGCTAATCAGGGATCATGTAGCAAATATGGCAACATTAAAGCACAACTCAGTCCACCAGCTACGACTATGTGATCACATCGCTGAGGACGGGCAAAGCCAACTGAGAGTGAAGGCCATTTCTCCCACATCAGTAACCTGAGCGCTCCCAGCCAATTGAATCACTGATTGCCCTGCATGGGCGAACACTTTATTCCTTTCCAGTGCAATATCCTCAAAATAACCCACTCTCAAAGCTGATGAAAATGCCCATGAGAAGCAATTGCACTTTTGGCCCCTCCCTTGCACACAACACTGTCAATGATGGATTTCATTCAGTAAATCCTGCTTTAGTGTGGGGGCCAGACATGGAGACTCTGGACAATAAATCAATAATGCCTTCTTTGCTGCAGCAACAGAGTTCATTATTGATGGGAAAGAAAGCAGAGAGTAATATGCACTTTATTTTAAAGGAAACAGAACTAAAGATTTGTAAAAGGACTGTCCTTGGGATTTCTGTTATTTTAGTCCATATTCTAGTACAGCTCAGAGGCAACCTGTCAGTTTCATACAACTATATTTCATCTAGAATGAATGTTATGACAGTCACAGAGGTCATAAAGGAAACCCTTGGCCTACCAAAGTGTAAATGAGCAATCTCCATTATGAAAAGGGCAGTGGAGTTCTGGGAATGCTTTTGCTGACCTCTTTTGATGGGGACTTTGCTGATAAATGCACACAATACAGGTTACAGAAGAATCCAATTATAAAGCGATTAAGAAAGCACAGCCTGTCAACTTCCTTGATTGGCTGAATGTGTATAACCTTCTCTTATTAATAGAAGGTGTCGCATACAATGCAACCAGCACAAAGAGTAAGCCAGAATCTACATGAATGCACTATTTGCATACAGAATTGCAACAGTCCATTCTGAATAAGCTCCAGAAGTATCCACTGAGGCTCTGCCCTCACTGATAAAAATGCCATAGTAGGGAATATTGGCTGAAGGCATCATGTTAGCAAATTCTTTTCCCATTTTAGCAAGATGATTTTTTGGTCTAGTCACCCATGGATTATAATAGCAAGTGCCACAGCCATAGCTTTTCATCCGTCTAGTTGTTCTTATAAAAAATATGTTGGAAGATGCTCAGTATCAAGTTGTGGAGTTACACTGACGATGAATTATTGCACATTTGATAGAAACATAGAAAAATAGAAACAGAGTGAATCAGAAGGGACATTCTGGGCCATCTAGTCTGAACCCCAGCTCCAGCCAGCTCTGCCCATAACATGTCTATCATGTGCATGGCCAGCCTATTCTTGAACATCCTCACTGATGCGGCCTCAGCCTCCTCCCGTGGAAGCCCATTCCATACCCTTGGGGTCCTGACTGTCAGGAAATACTTCCTTGCATCTGAATTGAATCTTGGTTCCCTGAGCTTTGCTCTGTTGGAATGTGTCCTGCCCCACTCCGCAGGGGAAAACAGGTCTTTGCCCACCTCTGCATGGTATCCCCTCACACACCTTTATGATCAGATCCCCTTGGAGGGGAGCAATAAGAGATGGATCACTGATACTTTGTTATCCATAACACTTCCATCCATTTTTTAAAAAATAGTATGGATATTATATAAAGAGAGACCCATTGGGACTATTGGGTGAAGTTTTATGGATCAAATAAATATAAAGCTATAGATCAATATAGAATCATGTTACTGGAATGTTTTAAAAGGAACTTCACAGGTGGGACCCCCTGCATTTCTTTGCAGCCTCTGACTTCAGACACCTTTGTGGGACCAAAGAAGTGTTCTCTGGGGGTTCTGTCCTATGCATCTTTGCCCCAAGAGAAATCCCACAATTCCCAGCATTCCCCAGCCTTGAGTATTCTAACTGGTAATAAGATTAAGTATTGCAGTCAAGAAGCTTGTGGCACCTTGAAGGCTGACTAATAATATGTGCTGCAGTGCAATAAGAGATTGCTCTATTTATGCAATGTATACTATGGCTTACTCCAAATTGAAATTATAGTGCTTGATTCCTTACCTCACGTATGAGATGTGAGGCATTTCAGAGGCTCCTGGACTTAGATCTCCACTTTCTGAGAAAGACACTGGAGGCTTGTGGTATATTTATACTCACCTCAAGATGAGGCTGTACAACATTTGCAGTGCCACAGACCTCTGGCTCCTCTCTCAGCTCCAAAGGTTTTTCTTCTCAAAATATCTGACTCAGCTTTCTTCTCCCTCTTCTACTCAGACTTTCCAGTCTGACTTCCTGCTGTTTCTCAGGCATAGTAGAAGTCTACCAATTCAAGAGGTACAGAGTGGGAAGGGTACAAAGGAATCCTGAATCATTTTGCAGTCAGAGGCACTGAGTTATAAGGGATCCTTTAGTGGCAATCCAGACCGACCCTAAGAACACATCAATAGGTTATGGTTCGGGTTCAGGTTAGGATGTGGCAATTCTCATGAGAAGAAAACATATGGATCGGGCCACAACAATGGCTTCTTCCCATGTCACTAGGATAAGGACACCTCTACATGAGCAGACTTTTCCGCCTTTCTAAAAATTCTCTTAACCATCTGCATTATAGTGAATTTGTGATTTCTCCTGAGACTTCTGGTATGTGGCTGTTTAAAATTTAATACCAGACTTTCATTGCTCCAAACAAGCAAACAAGCAATCAAAATGCTCCTAAAAAGGATTAGAAGCCTGTGAGAGGTTCTGGAAGATGGTGCCAGTGCGAAAATGCCCTGTGAGTGAGGGGTCAGAAATGCCTCCTGTAGAAAAGCCCAAAGAAGCAGAGCGAAAATGACATGCAGTGGTATGATGTGATATTGGTTCTGCCCACATGGTTCCTTCATCCAGCTATTCCTGAAGCTGCATGAGAGATCACACTTAATATTCTCTGACAGCATGAGGACAATGCTCTGCTAGCACAGGGAGTCTTCTATAAATTAAAACTTCCTTCTACCCTACCAGCCACACCCTGGAGATAGACGCATTTGGGAGTGATTATAATATGCTATTGCCAAAGGTAATAGTCGTGTTTCATTTTACAACCATTTAAAATGTATCATTCGGTATTGTGCAGAGATGTAAGCCCCATCTTGGGAAACCTTGTGCCTTAATTAGACACGATTAATCCTGTTGATGGGTGTGTTCATCAAAATTTTGTCCTATTTGGTATGATCTTGGTCTATAATGAAACCCTAAACTTCCATCCTCAACAAATTAGCAGAGAATCAAAATAAACAAGACATCTCCATGGCCCTTTTATAGCATATAAAATGTGCACAGACATTTTACATCTCCTGGAACAATCTGTTTGGATAAGATTTTAATGTATTTATTGAAGATGTTGACAGTTAAGAGAGAAATTTATGGTTCATAAAGAGAGACACAGTGATTCCCACATTGGACAGTAAAATCAGGCAATGACATGTTTGTAGCAAGTCAATACTTAAAAGTAACAAATGAGTGTCTAAATTACATTTATAAACTTTATACACTAGTTCCCCTTTAATTATTCACCTTGTAAGTATTATTTGGGAAGCCAGAACCTAGGCAAATTTTGTTTTATATGAGCTAATGATTTGATGAGAAATTTAAAGCCAGTATTTATTTCTACATTCCTGTATTCATTTGGAAGCTGCTATGCCATATTAATTTTCATCAGAATGGGAAGAGATTATTTGGCTACCCTAAAATGTCATCAGTTTTGACAGGTTATGATTGTCATGCTGCTACGGGAAGATTCCTCTGTGAGGAAGAGTGGGAGGCCAGAGAGGCACCTTCCCCAGCGATACTCAGGATCTGCTGGTAGACCAGAAGAAGCCCAGGCCTCCTGGAGGACAAGAAGTCTGCCTCAGAGGTGGGTGCAGAGAAACCCCACAAGTCCTCTGCAAACAGGCCACCTGAAAAGACAGGAGTCCTCTGCAAACAGGCCACCTGAAAAGACAGGAGACGTGTGAGCCTGAGCCAGAGGCCTCCTGGTGAGAAAAGTACCTCCTCACATGAAGTCTTGCCCACAAGGAGGCCCTTTTGTAAGCGGCTGCAGAGGTTAAAAATGACAGCTGAAGCTTAGGTGTGAGCGAGCTTTCTTTATTCCTGCTCTTGGCACTTGTAGACCGGACTCTTGACTGTCCTTTTGCCTGATCCTTGTCTGCTTTGTTGCCTGATTCTTTGTTGCTTCTTGCCTGTTAAACTGGACTGGAGTAGATTGACCATCCTTCCACCTGTTCCTTGGCTGTTGCACTGAAGCATTTTTGCCCTTGCCTTCAAATGTTGAGACCTTGCCTTTTGCTTGGTCCTTCTTTGTGCTGACCACCTTCGATCCCTGAGACCCTTAAACCAACAACTGCTAAGCTCAGTGCTGAAAATGTAATGATGACAATATAGTTATGGTGGAATTTCTGTTAGTGCTGCCATGTTGAGAATTCTATTATGCATTTGCTAAAGTTATATGTACCCAACACTGGCAGAAATATAGCTATAAGTAACTCCTCCCATACAGACACAGAGGGAAACCACATTAATTTCCTCCCATTATCATCCCATCACACTCTAACCATAGACATCACCCATGTGTACATGTTGTTGTTATTTAGTCACAAAGTTGTGTCCAACCCATCACGACCCCATGGACAGCATTCCTCCAGGCTCTCCTGTCCTCCACCATCCCTCAGAGTTCACCCAGGCCCACACCCACTGCCCCAGTGATTCCACCTGGCCACCTCATCCCCTGCCGTCCCCTTCTCCTTTTGCATCAGTCGTTCCCAGCATCAGGGTCTTCTCCAGTGTGTCCTTCTCATTAGGTGGCCAAAGTATTTGGGTTTGACCTTTAAGTATCTGACCTTCTAAAGAGCAATCAGGGTTGATTTCCTTCAAGACTGACTGGTTTGATCCCTTTGCAGTCCAAGGGACTCTCAGGAGTCTTCAGGTGTACATGAAAATAAAGTAAATAATAAAAATGCATGTGATTTCTACTTCATTGACAGAAGGCTTCAGTTTCAAAGCCTTCTGTGGGGTTTCATGTCACCACTATGTTGAATATGAAATCTCCCATCAGGGTTGATCCTGTGATCTGTGAACCTGGTTATTATGCTTAAACAACATGCAGATTAGATATTGGGGTAACTATGGATTATTTAACCTACAATAACCAAGAACAGTAAACACTGTGGAGAGTCTTCCTGAAACAGAATGATCTATGGCAAAAGTGATCAGAAAGGAGCATCAGAAAAGCCCTGCAGGATCAGACCAAAGGTGGGATGTTCAGCATTGTTACCCCTCTTTGGCTAACCAGAAGCTTCTGGAAAGTAAGGGGTGCCAAAGAAGCAGCAATCATAACTGCTGTCCCTGGTATGTTAGAAGTTACCTTGTTATGGGAACAGAAAGGAGGAAGAAAAAGTAGTGTGTAACAGGGAGGAAACTGGGAGATCACAACAAGCAAATGAACCATGAGTTTTATTTCTTTATTCTAAAATACTTGTGCACCACTCCTAACTAGATCTCAAACAAACATATAGAACCACAAAGTGCAAAAGTATTATAAACTGCTAACAAACCAAAAGGGATGGAGAAGAAGACAGCAACAGAGTATTAGCCCTCAACCCCAAAAGCTATCAAAAAGCAAGAAAGTGGAAAGAAAATGGTCTACAATAAGCAAATGTGTTAGTATACATACCTTTGGATTTCATTTCATGCTTTAGACCAGCCTAGCATCCTCCAGATACATTGGAATACAACACCTGGCATTCTTGGCTATGCTGGGTGGGACTGATTATAGCTAGGGTCCAAAAAATATGGATGGCACAAGGTTAGGGGAGGCTAGACTAAAGGTTTAAATCAAAGAGACCCATGTGTCCTAATGCAAGTCTGTTCTATTTCTATAGGAAGACTTCCCTGTGAGGTTCAGGAGGAAAAAGAGAGCCCATAGTAAAGCTGGAATGTAGATCAGAAAAGAATCACACATCCAGTGAGTTCACGCCCTTTCCTTTGGTAGAACTTCCAAAGTCTCGGCAGGCAAACCTAAAATGTGAGCTTCTTAAAATAGTGCATCCGTTCTATTTTTGTGTCTCCTTCATCTCTCTCCTGTTCTCATCATTTCAGATGTTAATGCCTGACTACAAGTACGTTGTCACATCTCTTCCCCAAGTGTGAGTGTGAAAGTTCAGCCAATCAGCTTCAGTACTGAGGCACTATGGAATACTGAATGCAGATGGATAGTGTGTCTAATAAGAAGAGAAACAACCTGCAACGTTTCAGAGATGTCAGAGCTGAATTAAAACATGGAACCAGGAATAGTCAACCTAGAAGGGGGCAGGAATTCCCTCAGTTGGACTGTTTTATTTTATACAGGAAGAATTCTCTTGAATTCACTTATCTCCTATAATTATCATTCCTCTTACTGTACAACTGAGGATAAAATTCACCACTACATCAACACTATTCTTCTTTCTTCCGGTTTCTCCAATCAAGAACCTATGTAAGCAGACCCAGCTGTGACCAAAAAATATGGTGTCATTGTCTTCATTCAAGACAATGAAGAATGTATGAAAAAGCAAGTGTGCTACACTGCCCAAGTGGCCCTGAACCAATGCAGAGCAAGCTTCACTCAGTGAAGAAAAACTGGCTTGAACATTTTCAAAGTAGAGCTTCCTGCTGAAATGATGACCACAGATCTGTCCCATATGTGAACACCCAAAAGTTGCGTGAAGCAGCAGCATCCCTCCTGCAGAGCAAGAAACAAAACAAGCTGCCTCAAGATGCCTCTGACCCACTGTTTTTGCCACTGGCTGGCAGCTCTTGAGGCATTCAGGTAAGGATTTCCCTAGCCTTATCTGGAGAAACTGGGGATTGACCTTGCCACCTTCTGCATACAAACGTGGGCAATGCCCCTTCTCCAAGGTTGCCTCTGGGACTATGCTAGAGGGAGGTGGAGCCTGCCACTCATGGCCACCCACACAACTATTAACAGGGACCACCGCCCTATCCAGTGGCAAATACAAATATTGGTCTGGGAGGAATCATACTAGTTCCAACTTCCTTCCAGTCAGTATTATTTATTTACACTGTTTATTCAAGAGATTTAAAAGCTGCCTTTTAAAACACAAATATTTTCCCAGAATACAAAATACAATACAATTATACTGGGAGGGAAATATCAAACTTGAGTGGGAGGCCAGTAAAACATTTATGCAGGGTGGAATAACCATCTATGCTTCCTGCAAGTTTTTTTAATGCAACAAATTTCCCTAAATATGAAGTTGGAATCTCTTATTTTGCCATTTGCCCAATTCTACAACTTAATCAGGATTTCCAGAATGCTGAATATGAGCTGAATAATATTCTTTCACAGCAAATGGAATTTTCCTTAACTTGTTTATGACGGGCATATTGAGAAAATGGTGAAGATCCTAGTAAGATTCTGTTGCATCTTCATGTTAAACAGCAAAAGTATTGAAGCACTATTTTAGCTGTTAGAGATGAGAGTGATATGATAGACATCACTCTCATAGACATAAGCTCAACATTTCAAAAGCATTGTTCCGATTTGTATAGCACTGGTAATGAAATGTCAGAGCAGAATATGTTGATCCTCCACATTTAGGTTCCTCACAATGACCATTTCTCTCAGCTCTTTTGTGCACTGTAAATGGAAATTATGAAAATGATTGCAAATATGAATACTGGGGATCATCTGGTTGGGATGGGTTTCCAGTTGATGGGTAACATTTTTATATTAAAGTGAAGCCCAAGCTTGGCAAGGATCACATTTAATGCACCATTAATCCAGTTTGTTAATCAATATAGTTATTAAAGTATTAAATACAATTCTGGAAGGCAGATGGCAACAAACTGCTGCAAGAAGTTACCACACCACCAGATTGAGCAGATCAGAAGGGCTTTATTAAGCATAAACACAGGGCTGCTAACCTTAGTTGCTCTGATTGCTTCAAATACTGATAGAACAGACCAGACTGCCATTGTCTGGTTGGATGCTGGAAAAACCTTTGAAAAAAAATAATTAGAACTTTATTTTCACTAAGTTGACTGATTCTGGCTTTCTTAAAGAATTCTTGAAATGTGTAAGAATTTTATAGTTACACCTAAGAGTTTGCATTATGAATTTAGGTTAAGGATGCCTGTCTAAAACTTCCCTGCTTTTCATCTACCTCTTGTGTCCCCCCTTGCCCCGCAACCATAAAACAGAACATGCTCAGGAAACAAAAGTTTTCCAAAATCTCCATAGGAACAGCTGTGTGGAGTATGGTCTCATTTTAAAGTTAAGATTCTTAGCTAAAACTTCCAGAAAACAGAATTAAGATCCATTGAGGGAAGGGACAGTTTTTTGATTTTTAAAGTGTGTAGGCCAAATTATTGTTATGCAGAGAAAAAGGTCAAAAAAGGTCCTCACATTGTTATGCAGATTTTCTTGTTCTGCAAAGCTTCAGGAAGGATTAAACCTTAGACTACCTGTAGCTGTCCTGACTGTCCTTGGAAAAGATGTAACTTCTAATTAACAAAGTGGGGTTGGCTTTCAAGATCTTGCTTTATATCATTGATCATATTTGTTGACCTGTACCAAATCTGCCAGTTTCAGAATCTGGAGATCATCCTCTCCAAAGAGGTGCCATTAGTTTCTTGACACGTGACAATGGATAGGGTTCCTCCCACAATTACGACTGCTAGACTTGTGTGGCATATAATGTCACATCACTTATAATTTGAATAATTTCTTACGCGCAATTGATTCTGTGGGGAAAAAATAAAAATTAGCAACAGTGTTTTGTGGTGGACGTGATGGATAAGTTGATCTTCATGTTGAATCAGTTAGTGGGTGCTGATGATACGTTTAGGTCATTCTTAGCTTTGTATGAGAAATATAATTTGCCTGCTATGGCTGAATGACAATACTTGCAACATTTGTTACATTTTCAGTTTAAGCTTGCCACTTTTGCAGCTTCACAGTCACCTTGGCTATTGGAAGCACCTTTTGTAATTAATTGGTTATATTGACCTGTGATCAATGTATATAAACATATTTATAAATATGAATACGTATAACACAGGTGGTCTTAAGGAGGAATAGAATTTAGCTTCTGGAATTAGAATTGTCTGACCAAATTTAGCATCTTTGCATATCATGCTACATCTTATTTAGCGTAAACTCTTGTGCCTTATTGATTAGATGCCACAACATTTCTTTAATAAAGGATTGTGTAAATCAGCTAATTGCTGGAGATGTAACACAGCTAATGTTATTTTTAGTCACATGTTTTCAATGCCCAATAGTTGCATCTTTTTGAAAGGAGGTTGCTATATGGATAAACTTTTAACTGGAATGCTATTCAATATGGCTCATTTTAATATGCATATATTGGTGTTTGTATATGTATCTACAGAACAGCATGTATACTTCTTCCCTATTTTTTTTTAAAAAACAAAGCATATACCAAAAACTGGCATTTTTGTTGGCTTTATTGAAAAAGCCTTTTGGATTCTTACTAAAATTGCTGGAGATGTAACACAGCCAATGTTTTTCTTAGTCGTGTATGTTTGCAGTGCCCAACAGGAACCTACACAGTATCTCCAAAACCAGCAACAAACATGTTGTTTTAGTACTTTTATATTCCCTGTTTACCTCACTTCCATCACTGAGCTAGAATGGGTACAGGAGGGATTCTCCCAAGTATTCTCCCAGCCAACTAGTGAGCAAACCTGGAGCTGTTCATTGTCAGAACAATAGCATGTGTCTTCAACAATATAATCTTCTGAGTCTAGCAAAATATAGATTCCATCATCACAGCACCCGCAAATAATTTGCTGGTCTCGTCACAGCACTTCCGCCACCCTTGCTATCCCTCTGATGTTTTGCATGAGGTGGAACAACCCCAGAACAACATCACACAACTTGTCTTAGATTTTGCTTTAGGCAGTTTTTGGTGACAATGCTACTACCTATAGTGTGTTTTTAAGGACACCTGTGCTCTACTCATTACAATGAGACTTGGAGGAATTGAGATCTGCCTTGTTGTCCAATAAAATGCATTAGTGTTCCTTGGTGAATTATCTCGACTGAGTACAAAGCTTCTCTTGAATGCAATGGTACAAATCTCAGCACTTCAGCTTCATTATGTGTCTAAGCCTATGTGGAATGTCAGCCTCAAGGGCTTTATGCTCCTTCTGACTCACCAAGGCTAGCAACTATGAGGTTTATAGCTTTCAAAAAGAGACATTGTAAGCTTTTCAAGGGATCATAACACTTGCCTGTAGCCCTTGATTTCTTGAGCTATCATAACAATATTATTTAGTAACAAATAGGCTATTTGAGGTCAGTATAGTGTTAGTAATGCTTCTCTTTCTAAGTGATGTTTGATCCCAAAACACGTTTCATGTATGCATTTTCTTTCTAGTTTTCCTCTCCAAGGACACTACATTCGATGAGTGTGTGCCAATTAGTACCCAAAGCGATTTTCTCATTAGCATCCATAATCAGCCAGAGGAACACTGGTGTCAACATTTGCCCCATTCAGCTCCCATTAGCCCTGAATTATGCAGTTGGACCCAGCTTATATGACCCATTTTGTGATAATTATGTGGCAGAACATCTCCATTTCTGTCACTGCCACCTTTTGGACCATTTTGTTCTTGCTGCTTATGTGTCACAGCAATGAATTCAACTTTCTTTCTCAGACTCTGTCCTAAGATTTGAAATATTCTGGGCACTGGTCTTGCTAAAGCTGTCAGTAGAAAGCCACAGCCTTTGATTGATGAGAAAGACAGGTGAAGTCAGTGGCATTACAACACTGATTCACACCAGCAGATGGTTTGTTCTTTGCAGTCTTTATATAGAGAAGAGCAGATGAGCATTCATTTTCCAGGAGGTTGCTCATAGTACACAGAGCTATGCTTTTAAGGATGTGGGAATTCACACAGTGGGATAACTCTAGTGGATATATGCATCTTTTTCAACTGATAGCTTGAGTTGCTGCTGCTTCTTTAAACAGAAGCCCTGTGTCGTTAATATCATGTCTGAGAGGTAAAAATCAGCCAATGGCGCTTTTGACATAACCATATTTTCCATTCTAAAAAATGCATCCACTCTTGCATGCACGCAGCTTTTAAAGACATTTTAACCTGTAAAAGAGATGGCAGCCTTATCTGCCATAGCAGTCACCTTGCTGAAAGTGGTGGGAAGAAGCAACACTGTAGTTATGATTCAATCCATCCAGTTCCACTTTTTCACCATTAAGCAAAGAAGGGGAGATCCTAAGTATGCAACTACACCCTGCTCCTTGCTGCTCACAGTTCATGATGGTCCTCCATTCTTTGAAGTTGGGCAATTGTTTAAAAAGATGGGTCAAGCATTACATGGCATCTCATACCTCCTCAAAGAGCAATGGTTCCAAACCATTTTTGTCTCAAAGGAATATCACCCAAGTTGGCTGCCTCAGGGCTCCTGCTAGCATAACCTGTTGGCTGGAGAATATTCTGAGGCCAAGGAAACAAGTTGTCCTGGTATTTCTTTCACAAAACATCCATTATCTGAATTGCATTACACTGAAAGACCTTTGATCAGACAAAGACTCCCTCTGACAAACAGCTGCTTGATTCTAATGGCTCGGACAGATTGCTTAGAGACCAGAAATGCCTTTAATTGCACAGCAAGCACTAGGATTTGCACTGGAAACCAAATTTGTTGCACAAATAAAAATGATTCAGCCATACCTAGATCCCCGGGATACTCCCATAGCTAGTACTGCTCTGCTTGATACAGCTTGCTTAGAGCTGTGTCCAACATGTCCCCCCATGAAACAAATATACTCTTCACAATTGCCTACATGGACTCCAGTGTAGAGGCTTGGAGTTGTTCAATACATTTTTAATTTTACCCTTCTTCTAAAGAACCCCATTTAGAAGATTCCTTCTAAATAGTGCCCTCCTGGCTGGCTGTTGGCCTGTCTGACTCAAGGCCATCCAACAATCAAAGCTGTGAAAGCTTGCCTTTATTTAATCCACCCCTTCTTCCCTAAGCTGTTTCCAATGGGTGTTTTGGTCTTAGCCCCATTCACCATAGTCAATGGTCAGGAATGCTGGGAGCTGTAACATCTGGAAGGACCAGGTTGGGAAGGCTGCCCTAGTTAGCATTACAACTGCATAATCTATCCAAAAGGCACTGAGTTTTTTTTAGCCCAAAGGCTGAAATCTATTTTGGAGAAGCCCTACAGTCTACTAGGTGGGATCAAAGGCTAAAAACAGCAGGACCAAAAACATCGGTATATTTTAGCTTAAAACTCTTCCTGCCTTGGAAGAGTGATTTCAACTTTTTAGAATGTAAGGGAAGGGAAGCTGCACAATTAAGGAAAACACCAAAAATTGGTGGCTGGGGAAAGGGAGTGAGTCCATCACTGGAATCTTAGAAGGCCAGATGGGTCAGATCTACATCTGGTCCAGTCTACACTGATGATATCCTTGCCTTGCCAAAGGACTTAATGTTCAGCAAGCTTCCTTCCACATCATCCCTGCTCCATTGCCATAGCATTGCAAGCTTGTGACTTTAGTACGATGAGAAAGAATAGCAATATAAGAATTGCTTTAACGTGCAAACCTTAAACCGAACTTTTTTTTTTTTTTTTTTTTGAGGTGTGGGGGATGCTCTGGAATGCCTAGATGGTAATGGCACTACTAAATGCTTTCTAATCAGGTCTTAGATTCAGGGGCGGTTGTCATCTCCTAGGTTTTATCACTTGTTTATTTAGCCAAAATCATTGGCTCAGAGTCCAGTAATCTGTCCTAGTTTCAAGATTCAGGGAATATAATGAGAGAGGGGAGGGGAGAAAGCAAAATCATAGGGTCTAGTAATGTTTTGAATCACAAAATGCTAGCAAATTGTTAAGCACACTTACAAAGCAGGGCTATTTGATACTGACAGACTAATTGCCATCAGCTTTGCTACTATCATGTTGCCTGACCAAAGCATCAGCTTTTCTCCACAAATGCTGATGAGGATGAAGAAGATTATCCCTTGGCACTGACAGTTTTGCTGCTGAAAAGAGGTGACCTTTTCTTTCCCTCTGTTGGCAGGGATATCCCAAGCTCTGCATCCATACCTACTCAAATCTGACAAGACTATATAAAAATTTATCATTGTGCAAGCAATCTTCCATTTTTAAGAGGGTTTTTTTTAACTCCTCCAGGGAAAAGACCTTAAAGCTGAAAAAGGAAACAGAAGGGCAGCTCCTGTTTAGAACGGTCTCCCATGACTTCATAACCTTCTCAGTTAATATGATGTCTTTTATTTCTGTCCCTTTTCTTCCAAATGTGGGTGAGAATACAAGGTGGCTTGGGCTCTGATCCTGCAACCATTACCTGTGAGTTTCATTGAAAATAGAACTAGAGTAGATGCATAGAGTCTGGGGAAAGTTTTGTGAAAGTTCTGGTTGAATGTATTGCCAGGATTAATCTGGAGATTCTTTCCTCGTTACAGGCAGGGTCACTGCATGAAGATATTTATGGTTGCTCCTGCTTTCCTTTCTCTGCTTTGGGTTCTAAAGAGAGAAGGAAGAGGAGTCTGAACAAAACCGAAGTTGCACATTACTGTATTGTGTTCATATTGCAGCAACGGCCCCTGCCCTGTTGTCTACACCACATTTCTTCCACATTTCCTGCAGCTCAGAACATGGCAGCAGTTCTCTTTCCACTTGACAGGAAAGCAATGGTCAAATCTCACTTTGAGGAAATATTTGTCTTCTTGGGCGCTTGCCCAGCATGTACAACAAAGTCATTGTGCTGTGGAAGGATATCAATAAATTGAAGAAAGAAAAGGAAGTTGGGTGTCTTGGATATGGTTTAGCACTGAACTTCACACAAGCCTGCACATTAGGTATTAAAATTCATTTATTTTAAATGTTTCAACTCTTCATTTCAATCTAAAATTTCTAGGGCAGTTTATAGTAGCTAAGAGAAACAGAATGGTTAAGAGACTTTGTTGAACTGGGACTGCAATCCTATATTCACTTACCTGGGAGTAAGCCTCACTGAATTTGAAGAGGTTTATTTCTGAACAGACATGTATAGAATTGTGCTGTTAGTTCCCATTGAAATCAATGAGGTGTAAGTCATTACTAACTTGTCCCAGCAATTCCAATGGGAACTAGGTTCAACCAACTTAAAGAGCAATCCTGAGTGGGACCACTGGGGTTGGATTTGGCGGATCCACCTCCCCATCTCCAGGCCAGCCAATTCATGCCATCCATGTAGGGATAGATGAGAACTTTGATTCATTTTGGTTTCAGTAAGAATTTACCCTCCACCCCCAGCAAAAAAAGAAAGTTTTCCATATTTGGGATGCAAGAATGTAAGGTTTTAAGAATGTGAATATGGTAGGAAAGGAAAATGATTGATTCATGCATTCAGGCAGAGGACTTTGAGTTCTTTGCTCCTCAAAGACTTGGTTTTAAGCTGTGTGTATTTCATCATGTTACTTCATAATTAGGGTTGCTATTTCCTTTTTCTGGCAGACTCCGCATCTTCCACAGCTGCATGTCAGGCCAGTACAACATTGTCTCTCCGTGCTGGGAATTGCTATACCTATTCGATTTGTGCAGATGGGTAAGAATCTTGTTTCAGCTCACATATATTAATGAACTTATCAAAATTCAAGAAGGTCTTCATTTTGGAGAGAGAAAGAACTTGAAATTTTAGAAACCTCAATATGAGGAAACAACAGGGCTGACCAGTTTGCTGATCCAGACATGATCTTGGGCAAGAGGAGATGGTGAGGAGACTTGACTGCTTAATGTGACAGGTGGGGAGCAGCATCGCAGTGACAGGTTGCTGGCAGCGTTGAATAGCTCAGTTGGATCCGCCTGGTGAAAATGCTGTACGCATGATCCACACAGAAGGCCCTGCAGACTTTGTGTCTGCTATCACTGGTTGGAGAACTGCTCTCAGCAACTTAGCAATGCTCCAGGCACGGTTGGGGCCTAAGATTCCGTGACACTACAGCAGGAACAGACCCTGACACACCACTGTCATCTTCTTAAGCATCCACACTGGAAGCCTGGGTTCAGACTGTGTTCTAGGCGGGATCTAGCCAATTAAAAAACAATGGAAGCAGCAAGATTGTTCAGGAGAAGCCAAAGGAAACTGACAATTTTGCACATGGCAGCTGGATTTCACCTAAATGAATACCTGGCACAGATCTCAAAAAAGCAAGACTTTCCATAAAACTGGCAAAATATCTCAAAGGGTTGGATGGGGATTGTACATTGGTAACTACAGAATTTCAAGGAGAAGCAGGAAAGATATATCATCATCATCATCATCATCATCATCATCATCATCATCATTATCACAGTTCTCTACTGCTGAAGCTGAAACTGTCTGGGTGGTTCACAATAGGATATAAAAACAATAAAATGAAATGCATAAGGCAGTGTTTAAAACATTGAAACATTAAAATAGCATTAAAATACATTAAATAAAAAGAAAAAAAAGATCTGGCCAAGAAGAAAGAAACCCATCAGACCCCTGAATGAAAAGGGAAATCTTTCAAAGCCTCCACAAAGACAGCTTTCTTAACCTGCCAGGTGGGCCACAGGAGGGAGGTTGTTCCAAAGAAGGGAAACCACCACAGAAAAAGTCCTCCCCTAGTTGCTTCTCTCTGAGCCTCTTGAGAAGTTGGCACCCAGAGGAAGGCACCAGAAGTTAAGTTTAGTGTCTGGGTAGAGAGTTGGGGGAAGCGCTTCACCAGGTATTGTGGACCCAGGTCACATAGGACTTTATAGGTTAAGACCAGTACCTTGAATTGGGACTGGAAGGCCAGGACTGGTCTTATATGTTCAGACCACCTGGCCCTGGTTATTAATCTGGCTGCCACATTCTGTACCACCTGCAGCTTCTGAACTGTCTTCAACGGCAGCTCCACATAGAATGCATTGCAGTGATCCAATCCAGAGATTAACTAGAGTGTAGACTACTGAAGCCAAGTTATCCCTGTCCATGTAGGGGTGCAGCTGTGCCACCAGCTGAAGCTGGAAGAAGGCACTCCAAGCCACCAATGCCACCTGAGCCTCACGTGACAAAGACTGATCAAGGAGCACCCTCGGGCTATGAATCTGATCCTTCAGGTTCTGTCTAGAACAGGTTGAACACCCCTATCCAGTCAAAGGAATCACCCACCAAGAGCATCTCAGTCTTGTCTGGATTGAGTTTCAGTTTGTCCACCCTCAGTCATTCCCTTATAATAGCCAGACACAAGTTCAGCACAGCCACAGCCCCACCTGCTAATGATGAGAAGGAGAAATAGATCTGTGTGTCATCAGCATACTGATGACAGCACATCCCAAAACTCCAGATGACCCCACTCAGCAGCTTCATGTAGATGTTAAATAACATGGGGGTCAGAATGGACCCCTGAGGAACTGGAGATTCCATAGGGCTGAACAATACTCCCCAAGCACCACCTTCTGGTGACAGCCCTCCAAGTAGGAGCAGAACCAGTGCAATGCCCTGGGATTGGAGGCCCCCCACTCCCATCCCAAAAGCCACTCCAGAAAGATACCATGGTTGATGGTACTGAAAGCTGCTGAGAAGTCCAACAGGATCAACAGAGTCACACTCCCCACATCTCGTTCCTGGTGTAGATCATCATGCAGGGTGACCAAGGCTGTTTACATTCCAAAACCAGGCCTAAACCCTGATTAAAATCGATCCAGATAATCAGTTTCATCCAAGAGTGCCTAGAATTGCTTGGCAAGCACCCTCTCTCGAACCTCCCCTAGGAAAGGAATATTTGCTACTGGCCTATAGTTGTTCAAATTTTCTGGATCAAGGAAGGGTTTCTTAAGAAGTGGTCTCACCACTGCCTCTTTTAGACAGCATGGAACAATTCCCTCTTGCAAAGAGGGACTTCCTTGGCCCAGCCGGTCATCCCTAGCCAGTCATTCTCTTGAAAGCATGTTTCAGCAGTCAAACCCAAACAGAACAGGTAACATACAAGGGAATGGACAAGGCAATGCTGTATATAGGCTAATTAGTGCACAGTTGCCAGGGTCCAATTGCCAAGCTGTCAGTTGAAAAGCACTGAAAAGGAAGGGAAAGCAGAACAAGGATGCACACCAAAAGCAGAGCGAACAATATTTCCCTCTTTGCAATGTGATCCTGCTGCTCTTAAGTGTTGACATTTTAGTGCCTTCCACCTTTTCAACGTTTTCCCAAGTCTACAGCTACTCCAGCAAAAGGAGAAATGTTGTCTCCACCTTTTCAGGGATCCATTCTGAAGCACTTGAAAATTGCATATTTCTCCTCCATTTACTTCACAGTCATGAAATTTGCATGTGTTTCCCCATCTGGCAAATATGCACTTTAAAAAAGGGAGATGTATACAGATTTCATGGATGCAAAGTAAATGGAGGAGAAATCTGTCTTGTGTTTCCCTAGTCTAGCAAACCCATGTTGGATTGGGAATAGGAAAATGGGCATTTTAATTTCTGCTATCCATGGAAACTCAACCAATGGCCTTTGAAAAGTGGCACAAGTTTATTTGCAAAATGAGCATGAATTCTCAAAGTTGGTATAAAAGCTGTGAGATAAACATTCATTAAGCTGTGAACACCAGACTCCTTACATCTCCTACCTTTATTCTTTTTAAAAGTTTCTGTTTATAATTATAATTAAGGAACTGCAGGTGGCGCAGTGGTTTAAACTGCTGTGCTGCTGGGCTGGTAAACCAAAAGGTCGCCAGTTCGAATCTGCACAATGGGGTGAGTTCCCATTGCTTTGTCTCAGCTCCTGCCAACCTTGCAGTTCGAAAGCATGCAAATGCAAGTAGATAAAAAAAGGTACCACTTTGGTGGGAAGGTAACAGCACTCCGTGCACTTTGGTGTTTAGTCATGCCGGCCACATGACCACAGAGACGGTCTGCGGATAAACACTGGCTCCCTCGGCTAGGAAACGGAGATGAGCACCACCTCTAGAGTCAGGCATGACTGGACATAATGTCAAGGGGAAACCTTTACCTTTTATTAGTATTTTTAAGTGGGAGACTGGCATACTGAAAAACAAAGTACTACCCTTCCAAATCATATTTGTTTAAACTCAAAAGAGTGGTTTGGTTTTGGAGGTCAGGCCCCCACTTCAGCCTTGTACTTTCTTGCACAAATTACTTTTATTTTAGTTTCACCTGTTTGCCTTCTGTGAAGTAAGTACTTTGTTACCAGCAATGCCCATTATACCATCCATTTTATGCATGGGCAAACCTTCCCATGTATGCCATTTTGTGAGAGTGCTCATGAATTTCAAACGTGCCCACCATCCTAAAAAGTTCAGAAACCTCCGTTGTCAACATTTTGCACTGTTAGGGACCAGCTACTTTCACCCAGACGAAGAGGCTGTCTATTCCAAGTATTTCAAGCAAGATTTCATCCTGTGGACTTTTTAAAAATGCCACAAAGCTTCCTTAGCTGACCATCACTCCTTGAAGGTCTCACACCAGTCAACATAATACCAAAAATTGTGCTTTCCCCAGTTCACTCTTCCATGGGTTTCCATGTGTAGTTATTAAATGTTGGCTGTGCATTTTGGAAATCATGAATGCACTAGTTAGATGCAGAAGCAGCTTATGGCCAGGGGACTAGTCATGATTAATTTGATTGGGTGACATTGGACTTGACAGATTGTTTAACAATATTTGTTATTTAAATGCCAGAGTGGCTTATTTTAGTATCTTAGTTTAGTGTGTTTGGCTCTGGGACTGATTCATTTGTTATAGGTATTCTCTAAATTTATATACCTGGCAGTAATTTCTGCTGTTGGGCAGACACTCTCAGTCAATGACTGAATAAACCTTCTCTCAAATAAGACACAATTCTTTCCTAAGACGAAAGCCAGTTCCTTTCTAATTAGCATCATGGTTCCAGGGTCTATAATGGTAAACCTTCCTAAAGTTAATGAGGCAATCCTGGGAACAATTAAACCTTCCATGTATAAGACACACAATTTTAATGGAAATGAAGTGTACCATTTTGAGAAGGAGTAAAGTCTTCATTTGTGCCTCGATGACAGCTAAAGAATTTGTCTGCAAATCTCATTTTAATATATGGTATTAAACTCTGAGTTAAATATAGACGTATCTTCTTCTTTCTAGTATATACAGGAAAGGAAGCAAATGTTAATTACAAGAGAAATGCAAACTAATTTATGTTTGTCTAGTGTCATTACTTGTTCACATTACAAAGCAATAATTCAGTAACATTAGTAATACTGTACAGCAAAAGATATTATCAATGTGGGCATAAAACCAGTTCATGGTGCAGCCAGCATGTCTCATGGGAAGGATATCATGCCAAGCAGTCATGGGGTAAGATAGATATTAGTTGGTTGGGATCATGACTGTGTTTGTTCCAAATGTAGCATTCTGCTGTTAAATATTATTTTTACTAATGATCCAAAAGTAGTGATGTGTGAGGAATCTGGTTTGGAAGTCAGAATCCAACAGATTTCCTTGGCTTGGCTCTCTGGGCACCTACTTGCCTGCTCTTTGCCTTAAGAGCATTTGTGTGGGTGTCCAGCAGGAAGGGATTTCAAGGGAGTCTGCAAGGCTGGCTTGCACACACTTGACACACCACCTATGCACCCACTGTGCACGTAGAGTTCTGCTTCCACACAAGCAACTTGTGGATTTTGTGTACTTCATGAAAAGATTTACACAACGATACTTTGTGCAAAGAGGGGGTCTGCTAGCATTCCTGAGTGTTCTTGATCTTGGCTTGGCCAGGGCTGAGTGTGGGCAGTCCAGCAAGTGCGAAAGAGTCAGATCCCAGCTGGATCTTTGCATCCCTACCTGTAAGTCTGCTGTGGAGTGGTAAGCTGTAAGCTGATAGCATGCAACACAATCCTATTCATTTTTATTTTGAAGTCCTGTGGTTTTCAGTGGAGCTTACTCACAGGTAAGTGTTCATAGGATTAACTAACTGCACCACTTAACTGAGCCACTCGGGGAGTTCAAGCACAGTAACAAAAATTTACTTAGCAAGAGAAATAACCAACGTTTTGTAGAAATTAGTACTTCTTAAACAAAACCAGTCCTGAACCAGAGTTACTTTCATTTTATTTATTTACTTATGACATTTTTATGCCGCACCCATCGCAGAAAGCCTCGGGGCGGCTTTACTGTCTTTGTAAGTCAGAACATTTCCTAGGTAAGCTACCTTGCAAGAGGAGATGTTTTTACGTATTTGCTACTTGCTGCTTCTCCCCTTTAGTCTTCCAATGGAGCTCTGATCACCCTAGGTGGGGATAAACTCTTCAGAGGAACATTTTGGCTCTAGTCTGTGATAAATTAATATGCAAGAAACTGGTTGCAGATTGCTAGGGCTACTGAATTCCTAAACTTTTGCCTAAGATGCAGCTTGCAACTCATTACTCCTACCTGCACTCATGCAGTTCATACCAGGGGTGGGCAACCTGGTACTTTCTGGATGAGTTTACACAGGGCCTCATTTTCCTGGTTTGCTAATTCCTTCTCCTGGGTCTTCCCTGGCTTCCACAGCTGCCTGGAAAACTCTGATCTTTTCTCACATCAATTCACTTCTATGCAAATATACCGGTACAGCCTAAGGAATCTCTTCAGGGTTTGACTACATAGCTACGACCAAGCAAAATTTCAAAGCTCTTATCTATGCTTTGGCTGGACCCTGTTGCCATGGCTTCAAGACCATCATCCTGACAGAGTTTCCTGTGCTGAACCTGTCTCATGGGAGTCTATTCATCCCCTGGCTCCTCATCTGCTCTTCCACCTGAACTGCCAGACTTCCATGCTGGACAGGAGTGATGGGAGTTTTAGTCCAACACAGGAAGCCACTGAGCTGGGAAAGGCTGGTCAAGGCCATCCTGGGAACAGACAAGTTACTTAAAAAGGATAAAATTAAATGGGTTTAAGTCGTGAAACAGGCCACAAATGACAGATTCCAAGTTGGCGCCTCAGTTTCTGAAAGTAGCTTTCCACCATGTGTGTACATTTCCAAATGTACACACAAACACACACACACATCTCTGTGCTTTTAAACTACCACTGGTCCTTTTTTTCCTGCGTGTGTGACTCATTTCACTCCTCCCTTTCCCCACTGCCCATGTTCAGCTGAAGATCACACAAGAGGAGGGGAAAATGCTGTATTTTTCTCTTCTAGTCTTCTGAGCCATGTCTTCGTATCAAGGGCAATAAGCCATATTGGTTAATAGGACTGTGACACCATAAGTGAATGCATCACTCCCGTTTGCAAACACTCCCCTCCAGTCTTCATTTCAACAGTCTTTGTAATTTTCTGGATCTCTGTTGCCATTGTGCAATAGACCTTCTATCTGCTTTATGATGTAGAGCCTGGGTCTGCTTTCTGGAAGGATTACACTGGGTCTATTTCCTGTTGCAAAGCTTTCAGCTATGCTCTAATGGAAAGTTGTCCTGCTGATCCAGGTTAGGTAAGCCCTGCATGCCCCTGCTATAAATGTAATTGTGTTCAGTGCAGTGGCAAAGTGGGAACTGGATGTTCAGCATTTAGCACATTTTCTGTGAGCACCCGCCCCAGCACACAGTTATCTGCACTCTCTCCCATCTCCCTGTGCTTCAAATTTTCAGCTTAGGATCTCCATGCGGAGATCATTAATTCAAATGGCGTTTTTCTTGAATCGGAGACTTGTGTAGTTCAAATTGAGGGACCCATTTACACATTGTGAGGCTACATGGCACTCCACGTCCCCATGGGGTGCTTCTGCATTCCCTTCACAGTGTGCAAGAGTGCCCATATGACAGATTTGCTCTGATCTTGTACTGCCCACACGTGAAGGGAAAAAATGACAACAGCATTCCCAGGTAATCAGAGCTTCCAACTGGAAGCAAAGTCACAGTAGGCTTAGCCATTCTTTACAATAGTGGTTTCCAACCTTTTCTATGCCCTGCATCCCTAGAAAATGTTTTATTTATGTATGTTTGCCCCACTTACAAAAGTAATATCACATTTGAAGAGTAAGAAGTCAAATTTCTAATTTTTGAACCAAAATTGAACCACATATAGTACTGGAGGTGAACAAACTGAACTAAAAAAAACTTTTAACTCAGTGCATTAAACTCAATTATAAATTGCATGATCAATCCCAATTGTGATCATAAAATTCAATTACTTCTTTGCTCCTGCTTCTCATTCACAATTTTGTCAAAATGTGGAACTTTTTTTGCTGATTCCTAGATTTGGTCTTGATTGACAGAAGAGTACTGAATTCAAATGCAAACAAAATACCAATAAATAATTTAATTATTTGGATATTTTTTGTCAAAAATTAAAATTTGGGGAATTGCGATGCAGCCTTTCTCTTTGTTGCGCCTTCCGACATGCCATCTCACACACCCTAGGGGTCAGTAACCTCTGCTTTAAAAGCTCTCCCTAAGGGGAGAGGTTTCTATAGCTAGGCCAGTGAGAGTTCTGGAAGACAATATGGCATGTGAGAAGGCCTGTATAGCAAAAGAGGCTTGTGAGAACTATGTCTATAAAGCAGACTGGAAACTTTCCCCCCTTCCCCACCCCCGAAGCATGCTTGGATTGCAGCTCCCTAGCCAATGTAGCCAAAGGTGAGGGATAATGGGACTTGTAGTCCAACAACACCTGAAGGATCATGTGTCACCGATTCTTGATCTGAGCGAGGGTCTGATTAAGAGGTCTAATCAGGGGCACCGTCCTCTGGGAAATGCTTCACTGAGCTACTGCAGTAGGCTGTAAAGGTACATACAATATTTATTTACTTTGTTTGTTTGTTTGTTTGTTTGTTTTAAAAATTTATATCCCGTCCCAATACTAAAAGTCTCTGGACAGCTTACAATATGAGAAGGCAACATGGGAGCCAAAAGTAGAGGTTTGGTGGCTACTGGTCTCTCTTAGTAATGTGTGAATTGGAACTGTTTGTGAAATTAGCATCTTGCAACTGCCTCTTTGACTCCACTGACCCTTTTGTTCCCTGCCCTGCAGTTTCTCCCAAATTCTTTGGCTTAGCTGCATCCTTATTGCCACCACTACACAGCCACCCACAACACACTGGCCTTATGCAACATTTCCCACTGGTCTCCTCTCCCTAAAGGTAAAGGTTTCCCCTTGATCTTAAGTCCAGTCATGCCTGACTCTAGGGAGCAGTGCTCATCTCCCTTTCCTAGCCGAGGGACCTGCGTTTGTCCGCAGACAGTCTCCGTGGTCATGTGGCTGGCATGACTAAACACCGATGTGCACGAAATGCCGTTACCTGCCCACTGAAGTGGTACCTTTTTATCTACTTGCATTTGCATGCTTTCGAACTGCAAGGTTGGCAGGAGCTGGGACGGAGCAACAGGAACTCACCCCGTTGTGCAGATTCGAACCGGCAACCTTTCGATCAACCAGCTCAGCAGCACAGCGGTTTAAACCACTGCGCCACCTGCAGTCCACTCCTCTCCCTAATTAGCTCCTATTCCCCCCATCTCCAGCCTTTGACAGATGTGATGGCTAGTTCTGCTCTCTGAGCCAGTTTCGAAGGAAGTCCCACAAGGAGCACATTGCAGTGATCCAGTCTTGAGATAACCAATGCATGAATCACTGTGACACAACAATCCTGATTCAGCAACACACATCTTCATGCTGTCACTCTGTTCTCTGGCCCTCACTTAACGTCATACTCTGCCTCCCAGCCCTGGTCTAGTGTAGCAGCTAAGAGACTGAATGGCGAATTTTGCCTCTGCCATAGTTCACACTGTGATCTTAGGCAAGCCACTCTCTCTCTTCCCACCTCAGTACCCCTGCCTGCAATATGGAAATAATAGTAACTTAGATCATGGATACAAAACATTTGGAGCTACTCAGACAGCTTTGGCTTTGGATGGTACAGGAATGTAATGCATGAAATCAAGTGTTACACAAACTCTAATTATTTCTTAGCCTTTCCTGGGTGGTGGAAGCTAACATTTTATTTATTTATTTATTTATTTATTTATTTATTTATTAAAACATTTTTATGCCGCCCCATTCGCCGAAGCCTCGGGGCGGCTTACAACACTAGATAAAACAGTAAGTTAAAATATCCATATAAAATGATCATAATTTAAAACACACATTATAAAATTCCCACCTCCCTGTCTCTTTAGGAATTCTTAAGTTCAAGGACTTCTTCCTTTACATCAAAAGTAAGCAGTCAAATTTAAAGCAACTGCCTTCCCAATTATCCAAAAGGATGTTTCTTTCCTGCTTAATCCAAACTGGCAGGAAACCAGCAAGACATTGCTTCCATTTACACCTCTCGGCCTACCTCAGGGTGTCATCAGCAGGATCAAATGGTAGAATTCTGACCCACATGACATCCTTCAGGTGTTCCAAGGAAAGTTTAGTCCTTTCCTGATTGGCCAGTCTTATCCCTTTCTTCCCAGTTCCATTCCTGAACTTCTAGAAATAAGAAG
Source organism: Varanus komodoensis (assembly GCF_004798865.1). NCBI lineage: Eukaryota > Metazoa > Chordata > Lepidosauria > Squamata > Varanidae > Varanus > Varanus komodoensis. Next base: position 3,704,087 of record NW_025335922.1, read on the forward strand.
CATAAATTTGCCTTATGCTTTATTCTCTTTCTTGAATATGTAGAAATATTCAAGAAAGAGAATAAAGCATTATTTCTGTTTGCATTATTCGATGAACCAGTGTGCTCTGCCCAGAAATTTTTTTTAAATGGCTACAAAATTTGGGGAGGCTACAATATGGGTAGCAATTCAGGAGAAAACTAGAATGTTCAAAGGGACAATATCTGGGCCCTAATTAACATATTAAGCCATCTAGCATTATTTAACCTGACAAGTAGTAGTTCTAACCCAATCTTTTCATTTTCTTTGTCAATGGTCCTTCATTCATTGGGAAATGTTTGATAATTTTGGAAGCTTAATTACCAAATAAAAAAAATTGAAGGACCTTTTCTCCTCAGCCCTTAACATTTACCTTGTAGTGCAGGTTGCTTAGATCTTAAATACTGCAATATTAAATAAAGAGCAAAGTGCAAAAAACCCAATAGGCACCACTATAGCTGGGGCAGTACAAATAAGCTGAAGATGTTTACTACCATGTTACCATTTTGTTGTTTGTTTTTTCACAACACTATGTAAATAAATGTACTGCAGGAAAAGGTCAGATGGGTCCCGTTCCTACTAAAATAGACAGCCTGTGACCAGACAATCAGGTCTTGCTTCCTTTCTACCCATCTTCAGATACGAAAAGGATGCATATTTTCCACAGCAATGTGCCAGCTATGATTACCTGATTATAACTGATAGAGATCCAATGATTCAGTCATAAGCTTTTAGTGTTAAAAGTAGTCATGAAGTTGATAAGCAGTTTATTCTTTTATCTCCTTAGCAAGCTGCATGTCTTGTATATTATAATGCAGAATTGTTTTCTCTATTATCTAAGTAAATACCAATTAAGTGAAAATTAGGTTTTTTCCTCCTTTGCCTTTATTGCATACATTTGGTAGGTTTTATGGTGACTCACAATTCAATAAAAAGAGTAGCAAATCATTATTTTCTGCCTTCCACTGATGACTGATTTGCTTTTCCACAGGAAGGCTTCTTTATGACTCTCATTTCCTAGAATAATGGAGCAACTTTGAAGCCAAATTCATTTGTGGTTAAATACTAGTGGTTAACTGATGACTCTTTATTTCCTTTGCCACATCCTATATAAACTACTTCATATATTATATAGATGAAAGGGATTTTTATGGGAAAATCTTACCTGGATAGAAAAGGTTCTTCTATTCCTCTTATCTTGAAATGCAGCCCAGTATGGTCTGTATTGAACCTCTTTCATCTTGAGGGCTACATTTCATTTCAGAGTAGCTCATTGAGGATTGGTAGTTTGGTAGGATCATTTGGTCCAGCGGTAGATGGGACCAAAGCAAAAGAGGCTCAGCAGAAAGAGTGGAGCCAAACCCACAAAACACCAGTGTATTTTATCTTAAAACTCTTACTGCTAATTAAACCTTAGGAGAGGCATTTCAATTGGGGTGGGAGGTGAACATCAAAATCAGGAAACCATCAAATGATTTATGGTTGAGCGGGGAATCTGGCCCTCCAGGGCCTTTTGGGGAGCCATGGGGGCCAGATTTGACTTAAGATTCTGCACCACTGGGTTTATATTGCTGGCACTGGCTCTTGGGAGTTTCAGATAGGAGTCTTTCTCAGAACTACCTGGAGATTAGCAGGGACTGAACTTGGGTCGTTTGCATGGAAAGGATGTTGCACCACTGAGATATGCCCTTGCAAATGTTATGTAGCATGAACTTACAACAGTAAAATATCCTTTTTGAGATACTTATGTGGTGGATTGCTCTTTATACTGGGGGTTTAACTGATTGCAATATTTGGGGAGAGATCAGTGAGGATGTTTACACAAACAGTTGATCAGTGATCCTGGCAAGTTTATATCACTTCATGTGATGAATTAAAATGTCATAGTGTGGTTACAGTATTTCAGATCTCCAACTCTCCCAAGATTCATTTATATATACCCTTTTCAGACTTGTGATTAAAGTAGTTTCACAGTTTAATCTAAAATAGCAAGGATATAGACTATGTACATGCTGGCTTTGCCCCTCACAGAGCCAGAGTAATTATTTGGGGAAAGCTGCTTGCAAGTTGTCCTCTTTCTTCCTCACAAAAGGATCAGCCAGCATGTCATTGAGTTTCTCCACATCATCATTTCTTCTCAGTAGCTTTTGTAGATTTGCAAAGATATTTTTCACATGGTTTTCTGGGATATCATTACATGTCAACCGTCCCAGTCCATAACAGTTAAATGATATCACTGCCATGTTGGGCTTTACGGTATACTTCAGTTCATCCGATATAATGGTGACTGTAAAGCATTCAGCACTGGGCACCGCTGGAGGCAGGATATTAGACTTGATGGACGAATGCATTGATGTGGTATGGCAAATGCTATCTTTTCTTAAGTAAACAGTTCTGAAGTTCAAGATATTTTGGTAGAGTTGGCTGCAAAACATTATTTTTAAAGCCCCTAGACTTCTTAAAACCTGCAATAAAATGCATTTCCCCCCAAGTAAGCCACCCTATTTAAGTGGCTGTTGCAAACAAATGAATTAATATCTGAAGGATCTGCTGTAGTGTAAAAGCTTTCCAAAGGTGTCATTTCGCCCCATAATTTTCTGTTACTGCTCTGGAAAGTAAAAGCAGTGACTGTTCAGTCTGCATCATTCCCACCCCTTATTATTTACATTATTATTCATTGCATATGTGCTCACACCTCTACCTTCCATGTGAAAAAGGTGGGCTAAAAACATCAGGAACTGGGAAGATTTTAAAAAATAAATGGTTATTTATGTGTTAAGTGTTTCTGTCAGCTGCTTCAAATGTTTTGTTCTCCTTACTTTACTTCCTTGAGGCTATTCCTCTATTCCTTTTGTTTAAAAATGTACTTTTTAATAGGCTAATTTATGTCAATAATCCACTTTATGTCCTTAATGGACTGAAAGCAACAAGTTAGAATACTATACAGCACAGGTAGGTGCCCAGAAAGCAGCAAATATGTGCAGTCCCATCCTGCACATGTTTATTCAGCCAAACCCTTCTCATGGTCATTACTCCAAAGATTACATATATAGGACTGCGGCCAGGTAGCACACCAAGTACTTTTTGCTACCTGTGGTTTTATCTGAGCCCAGAATGCAGCAAAGTCATCAAAGGGGTGTGTGTTTGTATGAGCTAAAGGGAGTGGCTTTAAAAACTGACATGTTAATAGGACCAGGAAATTGGATATTATTTTAGAATGTGGAATGTTGACGTTTTAATGGCATCAGAAATATTAGATGTTATTTTGCTGCCCTGAAACATCTGCAAGATGTACGATCATGCACCTGTGCTGCATGGGATTAAACCCAACCTTAATGAAGAAGGAAAGAGAGAAGAGGCAAAAAGTGGTGAATTCCTTTGCTAGCAAACCTGGAGCAGCAAACATGGCGAAGAGGACCAAACTGTTTGTCAGTGCATTTTTTCAAAACAGCCTAATCCTACCTATACTTGTGCTTTATGTAAATATTACTCAGATGGATTCCATGCAGACTTGCTTTGCGCTAAAATATAGTACAATGGGTGGGACAGAGGTTCTGCTTTGCATGCAAAAGATCACATATTGAATCCTAGGCGGCTCGCTTCAGTTAAAGGGATCAAGTAGCAGGTTATGCAAAAGAAATAAGATAAAACAGGATATGGGAAAGAGCCTGAAGGCAGCTAGGTCAAAGTAACAGGAAACACTGACCTAGATAGTCTGACCTGGTATGAGGTAGTTCCTATACTTTTAGCCAAAGCCTAGACACACTCACCCATGTCGGAGTCCCATTGAACGGAATGGGGGTTATTTCTGAGCAGACAGGCATAGGATCGCTCTCCACAAGCTTGGGGAATTACAGGCTGCTAACACACCCTTACCCAGGAGTAAAACTCTCTAAAGAGCGTGCTCACTAACTGTGCACGGGACCGGGCCGTCACGCTTTCCGAAAACACGGACTTCGAGTTTAGAGCGCGACTCACAAAGTCCTGATTTCAGAATCGTCCCCATGGAAACTGGGAAGACCGCCGGGCACCCGCAGCCAGGGGCGCGAGGGCAAAACTACGTCGCCGCTTTAACTAATAATAGCAGCATTATTTGGGGGTGGGCTTAATGGAAAAGCTCTTTGAAATAATAATAAGAAGAATGTCCGTGGGACTTGTTTACTACTGGGAAGGGGCTCCGGTCCGGAACACGTGAAATCTCCCAGACCGGTTCCGAGGCTGGCCCGCCTTCGCTCGCACGGCTGGGCCCAAGCAGCGCCGGGGCGAGACTTCTGCCTTGACCGCTGAACGGTCTGGGTGTTCCCCGGTCCGCCGGGGCAGGGCAGGGCAGGGCAGGGCGAGGCGCCCGGGGGTTTCGCGCCGCGGCTCGCCGCCTTGGGACCACGCACGGGCGGCAGCGGAAAGCCCGCGGGAGCCGGGCTCACGCCTCGCTGTAGCGCTTTCCACTACGACCGGCCGGGCGAGGATCCCGAAGCAGGATACGCGCTCGTGAGAAGCCGGAGGAGCGCGTCTGTCCGAGCGGCTGCTCGTCCTTGGCGCCCCTGCCCTTCCTTCTCCGTGTTCTCCCACCAGCGGCAGCTGCCTCCTAAAGGAAGGGCAGGGAGAGCACGGGGGGAGGGGAGAGGGGATTGCCTCGATTTTCCCTGCTTCGGTTGAGCCGCTTCACCAGCAGCGGCGGGGGATACCCACTCCGCTGCCTTTTGGTCCTGAACCCCGGGGAGCTTCGTCCCTTGGCACTGACGGCGCGCTTGCCTTCCTGCCTGCCTGCCTCTCGTCCACAAGTGCATGCAGACTCCTTCAAGAGGCTGCCAGAAAAGAGGGGTGGGGGGTGGGTGGGAGAGGGGGGAGGGCCTCTGCAGCAGGGGGCTGCTCCTGGTTGGGCCCTTGCTTGCCGCCTGTCACTGGGCGGCGTGCGTGTTTGTGTGCGCGCGTGTGTGTGTTGTGTGTCGGCGGGCTTGCCCCGCCTCGGTTGCACAGACAGACATGACACGGACCCTCCGTGGCGGCGGCGGCGGCGGCGGCTGCTGAGCGCGCTGCGGCCACTTCCTCAGGCTGGGGCGGGCGCGGGCGCGAGCGGAGGACGAGCCCGCCTGCTGCTGCCGCCGCCGCCGCCGCCGCCGGCACTGCCTGCCAGCCAAGCAGCGGCGGCGCTCGGGTCCGCTTTCCCTCGGCGAGCAAAAGCCACACTGGGGAAGAGCCTCGCTTAGCGCCGCCCGCAGCCCGCCTTCCTCGCTTCCTTCCTTCCCTGCGGGGAGGGGAGCAGCCTGGCTCCGGGGAGCGCAGAAGCCGGCTGCTGGAGCGGTGGCACTCGGAGAGCCGGCGGCGGCGGGGCGCTGCCGAGGAGAAGCCCAGCCGGCGACCAGAGAGACTGAGCAGTGCATGAGCGAGTGAAGCGGAGGCAGCCCGAGCGCAGCGCGGCACCCAGCGGCCACCCAGGCCGGGCGGCTGCTGCTGCTGCTGCTGCTGCTGCTGCTGCGGCGGCTGCCGCTGCGCCCTCGCCGCCGCCGCCGCCTCCCCTCGCCTCGCCGCCCGCGACCTTCTTTGGGGGCTTTCCCTGCCTGCCTGTCTAAGCTGGGGCCGGGCCTGGCTTTTCCCGCACGGCGTGCCTGCAGGCCCCGGGGAGGCCGCAGCGGAGCTAGCGGGACGTGCCCCTGCCCCGGCCGGCCCGGGGTCCCAGCGGCTGCCGGCGGGGGCCTGTACGCAGCGCAGGACGCGCAGCCGGCCACAAGGGGCCGCGTCCCCCAGGACAGCATGGGAAAAGAAGGGACTGGCAGGCCCTGAGGAGGCAGCCGTGGAGGGGGCTCCTGATCTCGCCCAGGTCCTCCGCCCCCTCCCTCCGCCGATCTCACGAATATCGGACCGGCCGGAGCTTCCTGAGCCCGGGACCAGCGGAGAGCTCCTCCGCGAGCGCCGGACTGCGCTGGATCGGAGCACTGCTGTTGCAGCTTTCCGCCCCACCGTCTTTAAGAAATCAGAGCAGCGAAAGGACCGCGGTAGGGGGGGTGTTCCCCTCTACTCCGGGTGTGTGTAGTTCGGCGGAGCAGAACAGCCACCCCGGCTGAAGCGGCTCACCTCTCGAGGGGAACCCCCTTTGGCAAAGACTCGGTATCTCTCCGCAGCAGCAGCAGCACCCGATAAGGTAAGATGCTGTTTTTGGCTTGGGCGGCGGAGCTAAGATTGGTGCCGCTTCGTGACTCGTAGCAAAGCGGGCAGCGTCTTTCCAGCTCTTCTTTATTCCCTTCCCACTTGTAATAATCGCGCGGCCCGATCCAGCGCGTGCTTATGTGGGAGTAAGTCACTCTGTGTTCAGCGTAATCTCTTCTCTAGAGCGGTGAACAGAATTGGAGCCGTACTTCCGCTGCCCCATTTTGATCCCTTACAGAACCGGACAAGTTGCGCCCTCCCCCCTTTTTTAATTATAAGGCTTGAGCCACCTCTCGGCGTGCAGCCCGCTCCTTCGCAAGGTTACTCGGAAGTAAGTCTCGCAGCTCACACTGGGTGCGCACGAGCTCGCAGATACTTACTCTAGCAATGGACACGCAGTTGCTCCTCTTCCTTGGCCGTAGTTGAGAAAATGGGGCCAGATTTTATTTGGAACTTAAGTCACTTGTCTAGGGCTGAATACCTCCACATAGAATTTTATGTTTTGTTTGTTTGTGTTCATTTCTTTGTTGAAAATCATCCCGCTGTCTGACCAAAACTTGTAGAAGTCAGGAAGATGGCAGATGCCATCTGAAATGGTTAGACTTTTGTCTGCTAATGTGAAAAGGGTTATTTAAAGTCACAGGAGACTTTGTAAGTGATGGAGTAGGCTAAAACAGACAGGACTTATTTTTAAGCAGCATCTGCTGCTCAGGAAGTGTTCCTTTAGGAAATGAAACTATAAAGTAGGCCATCCTATTTTGACGATCAGACCTACTTAGAGTAGACCCACAGCAATGAATGCAACTGATGCTAGACTAACAGCGTATACACAGTGAGACTTTAATCTCACTCACAACTTTTACTGTAGATTCCAGACTGAATGCTTGGAGACTACAGGGGGCAGGAGAGAATCCTTTCAGCATCACCACTGAGTTTTGTGTAACTTATGAAAAAGATTGGAGGTCAAATAAAGAGGAAGAAGATGGTCACAGTTGTGGATAAACTGTTGTTTCTTAGACCCAGCACTTGCAAGATGTTTCTTTGAGGTGGCTGGACCAGGTGAGACATGCAGAGGTGGATCTTGGGCATCAGGAAGAATATAAGCCTTTATTTTGGGATCGAGGCAGAGGCAGGGACAGGTGTAGCCAGTGCGCAGTGTTATTCTTATATATAAAGAATAGATATTTGAATATATGGAACTCACTGCTTTCTTCTAGCACAGAGTTATTAGGATTGCAACAATAGCTCACTCTTGCTTTTGAGTGAGCAAGGATGTCTTGGCCAGCCAAATCATTAAAGCCAGCTATGGGCATACAACGTACATGAAAAAGTGATGGGATGTATTATGATCAAACCTGGGTAGCTTGAAAAGAACTGTTCGATCAGAATAAAATACCTTACATTTGATCCCTTGTTTAATAGCTAATAAAGCAGAAAGGCTGTATCAACAAATAGTTGCTAGAGAGAGTGTGCACGTGTATTAATGGGAATGCTAGAAAGGTCATTTCAACATTTCAAGAAGCAAGCTTTTCTGGCTGGTTTGACTTAAGTGATTAGGTTCAATAAAGAGTTGTCCCATTCTCAGCTGTGTCCACTTCTTCTTCGGGATGAATTGGCTGTAAACATTTTTTAGTCTTCTCTGAATTTATTAAAGTCAGTCCCCTTTTAATAACGATCTGGTTAAATGGGACCCTTTCAGGGAACAGATTGCTTTCAGCTCATTAAATGTAGAACTAGATGTCTGTTTAATTGGAGTGGGTTCTTTCCTCACACTCCTTTGGTGTCTTCCTTGGACAGATTTCTGCTGTCATTATCAATGTGAATTGTGTCATTTAGTTCATTAGGCTGAGCTGATCTCCCTGGGGAACAAATCAACAACTTACTGACTCTGTGGAGATAACATGAAGTTTGGCAGTGCCTTACATAAGTGCTGCTGGAGAGATTCTTAGTTCAAATTGTGCATTTCAAAGCCTACTTCTCCTCCAAACATGTCATCAAACTGGGGGAATCGCTCCCCCCCACACACATCTTCATTCATTTTAAAAAGTAAGGATCTGTTGGACAGGTGTGTTACTGCCAAATAGCAAGTTAAGGCCTTTGCCCTGGTTGACTGCTTAGAGGCATTTGTGAAAGTGGATTAATTAAACTGCAGCAAAATCTTGAGTAGTTAGAACAGAGTTTTATTCATCTTAAACTTTGTCCTGCATAGCATTTGCTTAGTATGGTCTAGACCTAGTACAGGCATATATAATCTATGATGTTAAACTGGGCATGTTTAATGCTACTTGAATTGGATAAAGCTATATTGAGATTATAAAACTTTTGTATGGATTTCACATTATTTGATCTTTAGGGGAAAAAGTTCAAGAAATATACATTTCTTTAGTCTGATCTGAAGCATGCTTAGCTGGAAATACATTCAACTAAAATAAGTGGGATTTACTACCAAGCAAATAGGTGAAAGTTGTGGATCAGGCTTACTGCATTAGCTAATAAATGTACATGATTTAATCTAATATAATCTAATATGCCAGAGCTAGATTGCACATTGTGATGCTATGCCAGCATTGCAGGAAAGTGTGCCAATGCAGATGTTTTGGATTGGGGAGCCATCAATCAGTTTTTTTCCCTTAAATTACTACTTCAAAGTGAAATGGGGAGAAATCTGGCAGGAGCACAAATTCTAAACACAGAGTTCTGCACCAATGCCTGGAAACTGCCAATTGGTTAGTGCTCTTTATCTTATGGAATTCTTCACAGATTAATTTTTGTCAAACTACATGAGGAAGAGGATTGAAATGACTGTTGGATTTATCAGTGTCATTTGGACCCCAATCATCTGAGTTTGAACCTTAGTTTTGAATGGATTCTTAGACAAGTTACTAAAGAGAGATCGTTGCCCTGGCCTTGATATACTTCTAACCACCCTGGAAAAAAATATGGCCAAGATTGCTTGATAAAATTATTTCAGCATCCACCCTAATAGATGCAGTGCTGATTCTAAATTATGTGCATTAGTGGTTTGAGTACAGAACATGAGGGTGACAACTAATGCAGAGGATGGGTATTCTATTACAGATGTGGAATATCTTCCTCAGTCTTGGTTCCCTACCTATTTAAAAATAATAAAAATAATGACTGACACAGCAAGAAGACTCACACTTTGAATATGATACATGTGGTAAATCATCTTGTACTCAAATGACTTGTACATTACTGTTTATTAACACTTCTGCACCTAAGTAGTTCAGGAGAAATGAATAGAAGCTTGCTTACCCTTCCCTTGCAGTTTCAAGTACTGCCTGTGACTATGCTGTGGAAATGGCAATATTTTAACTTGATGTAGAAATAGTGCTGAGTAGATTGCTGTTTATATTCTTTCGCTTCCTACTTCAGCAATATGCTAGTGGAACTAGTGTTTTTGTGTGGCCCCTCCCTCATGTTGGAAACCTCGATGCTATCACAATAAGCCACTGTAATGAGCCAGAGTATGTAGCCCTTAGTATCAAGAGGTCTTGGGCTTAAAAGACAAATTGGTATCTGTAAACAACACAATTACACCAGAGGGAAATAGTTTAACTAAACCTTAGCAGAGGAAAGTGCTGGACTGTGCTACAGAGAAACGTGAGATATCAAAGGGTAGCTTACAAAGCATTCAGCTGCAGCTGTTGAGAGGGAGGGAGGGAGCTTAAAACTGAATCAGACTTGTGAACTTCAGATTTATAGTAATGTAAATCTGAAAAGCTGAAGGTTTAAATTTTGTTGGTTTTGGAATTACTACAACATTGTTACTCTCTGATGGAATTAGATTTCATGGTCAGCAAGGCTTTGTGGGCAGGTAAAAAATCTGCAGCAGCTGCAAAGTCACTGATGGGTAATTGGGCTGGTAGCAAAATGAGAAGGAGAAAGTAGAAGTTACAGCACTGACATTAAGACCAGATTTCTTTCCTTGCATCTGTCCCTTTCACATGTCTTGACCAGAAACTGTGCTTTGGCTGTACAGCTTCATTAATATAACCCCTTGGAAACAACTCTTCCTGTATAGATATGCTTTGGACATGGACTAAAAGGAAAATAATTGTAGCTGTACTATTACTTGTGGAAGGCTAAAACTAATAGCCATGTATCTGGCATCTGATCTGTCCTCCGTTTTCACATAGTATCTACTGGATTTGGGGATGCATTATCCAGAAGGATAATAATCCTTTCAGATGTTGGAGTAGTATGTGTCAAAGGAAGCTAGGAATAGCACTGAATATTAAAAAGCCAGATAGTGTCTGCAAGCAACTGAACTTTCTTGGAATTGTAAGAGTGTTCTTTAAATAAGCTGCTGTAGAGAATAACATGGAATTTACAAATATACTCTCGGGACTTGCAACAAAATATTTGGGGTTTTTTTTTCTAGCAGAGAATTATCGTAGCAAGACCATTTTACTAGCTAAGGTCATTTCCTTGACAAATTATGTCAGTGTATTAAACATTCCTCCTCTGAGGTGCTTGTGTGTGTGTGTGCGTGCGTGCGTGCGTGCGGAGCATATGTTGTTTTCTTCTCCAAATCTTGCCTAATTTCATATGAATATTTGATAGCGGTAATTGAGTATGCTATCAAAATCCAACCCTTGTTATGGCACTTTTTCCTTGTGGAGCTGAGATATTGGTTTAGACTGGGTTGGTGTTCCAAACAATGCTGGTTAATTCAGGTGATGGAATTAATCATCAGACTGCAAATCTTTGACAGTATGTCCTAACCTTGAGCTGTATTACGAGTTCCTGTTTATGATCAAAGAAACTTTTGTTCATTACCTGAAGGGGGCAGCATGTTGCCCGCTTGTGTTTAGATCTAATAAATTAGGCTTGGACTGAAACTTGTGGAAGTGGGCTAGCTGTTGGTCTTCAGATGTGTTTGTTACAGAAGGACGACTTTCACATTTCCAAAGGATAAAAATAATCTGCAGTCATGCAGCTATAGACAGTGAGTTTCCTATTATTTTTTTCTAGTGACTCTTAAAAATTGGCTTTTTCCCTTCTTTCTTTCTGAAGAAGAGCTCTATAAAATAGAAGCAGCAGCCTCTGTCCACTGACAGAGACTGGTTCAATGAGCAGGAGCCAAGTGTATGTAAAGCTTGCTGTAGCTCACATTCTTAACAGTACTGGATTTTCCTATTCAAGTCTTCCAGTAAAACATTTAACACTACCTTGATAATTGGTTCCTCCTAAAGAAGTATGAATAAGCAAAATTAGAGCTTGCCAAAGTTCTCTGAATTCTCTCTTGAACATTTTTTCCAGCTCACGTCTGTATCAGATTGTGAGCACTCTTTTTCTTTTTGCATGAATATTTGCGCATATTTCCCCCTTTATTTTTCCAAATGCATTTATCTGAAATGTATGCATTCTTCTCCTATTTATTAAAGAGTACTTGTGTGTACTTTTCAAAAGGGCACTATTTTCAGGCACATTTTTTCAAAAGTGTGTATATTGTTAAATGTATTTTTGGGAGCTGTGTGTTCTGAAAATCAGAAATGTATGGATTGCAAGTACAGATTGTGCCCAAGTCTATATTCAATTCAGAAGGTGCAAACTGTGTAAAATTTTGATCAAACATGAACTGAAATGATTTTCTCATATATCCCTAGTTCTTCAGACATTAACAATCATCAAAGAGTCTAGTAGCACCTCAAGGACTAGCAAACCTATAATAGCATTATTATTATTTTTTGTACAAGAGTACAGTTTGTGCTGCAATGCTGTTTGTTGCTTTTTGTTGCAAGAAACTAATAGAGCTGTTCTTCTGGAGGCTTTTCCAAATATCAGTGTGTGATTTTTGTGTTGCTTGCATTCCTTAGCATGAACAAATGCAGCTTAATTGCAGCCATTGTCTACCTTCTGCCCTGCTGTCATCTTCTTTGTGAAATGGATACTGTGGTGGACATAACTAGAAGGCAAACATCTAAACATAGTAAGCAAAATGTAGCAAAACTAGTGTAAGATTTCTCTGGCTAAGTTTTCAGAAAACAATGTAATTGAAGAATACAGTTAGAAAAATCAGGACGAATTTTTTTCCAAAATAGATTTAGAATCCATATTTAACCCTAATTCTAATTATTTCTTCTTTGATGCTTTTGATGAGTAAGTTTTGACCCCAAAAATGTTGTCATGCACCTGTGAGTAATCCAGTTATGTCATTTGATCTCTGAAATAAACATTGAAAAATAGATTATTCTTATGTCTTGAGCTTGATTTTTGACTCAAAGGAAGGCTGATGTTTTAGTATGTTTGTGTACCTGCTTAACAATCAAGAGACAAATCAGTCTTTATCTTGTATTGCACAATAGCTGGCACTCTCTGGCCCATGTGTCTGCAGCTTTCCCCAAGACATGTAGGAACTGCAGTGGTCATCTTGTGTTGTGTGCTTGTGTCAATGTGAGAACTAGTGTGGTTTGGTGGTTAGAATGTTGGATTGGGGACCTAGGAGATTCGGAGTCTAGTCTTCACTAAGTTGTGATCAGTCACAGACTTTCAGCTTAACCTGCCTCACAGGATTGTTGTTGTGAGGATTTAAATGGAGAGGAGGAGAACTGTGTACACCTCCTTGGGTTTTTCACAAAAGGCAAAATAGGTAGGATATAAATGCAATGTAAATGTAATAACAATGTACCTTGACACCCCAGGGTCAGCCATGCTTCTTGTAGCTTGTATATGCTGTAGGAGGCATGACTGTATATGCCATGCACACATGAGGATTAAAAAAGTGTGGGTTGTGCATGTTATAAAGAACAGTCTAATAGAACAAGGAATATGCATGTGCCTATGGAATTTTTATTTGATTGCTTTATTTCTGGTAGTGTGAAATTGCCCTCAACTCTTGATTTCCAGCAATTTAAGGTTATCTTTCCACTAAGTTATTTTGCTGTCAGTCTATATCATTTTATTTCCCTCTACACCTCTTATGCTGACAATCGTTTTAAAAATGTAAAGTTAAAAAATTAATTAATCCTTTAAGTGTGTTGAAGATCAAAAGCCTTAGATAAAATGCAAAATGTTGTTTTCATTTACAACATACTTACTTTGATTCAAGTTGATCAGTTTAATGATTGGAAGTGGATGTGAAAACTGGTCATGTGGATTGTTTGCTGTGTAGCAGAGCTCACATGGGTATTTGAAGTAGGGTTATTGCAGTCTTGGACTGTGGAATACCTGTTAGATCTCTTTCAGCTGGAGGACCGAATTCCATTTTGGAGAAGCTCTTGTAGCACTGCAATGACTCCTCCCCCACAACATCACCAGAGCCACAACATCAGTTGGGTGGAGGGCAGAGGCCAAAGGCTAAAGGGTGGGGGCCAGAGGCAAAATGTTTATCTTTTCATGCAGTGTAGTGCACTTCATTGTTTCTTCTCTCAAGGAGCTGTGCAGGGAAGTTTTGCCACTCTGCCATACTTTAGGGAGCCTTCAGCTCCTTTCTGTCATCAGCTTTTTAGGCCAATCCCCAGCTTCGTCTCCTACCTATTTGCATGAGTATAAAACTAACACTTCTCACAGCAAAGAACGATGGCCATGCTATATTGGCTTGCAAGTGGAAGGGCAGAAATTAATAGTATTTGTCATTGACGATAGTATTGACACTTAATTGTTACAGTGCTTTCTTTGTCTTTTGCATCCTCTGTGCAGTTTTAAGTGTTTAATAATGGCAGTGGTTGAAAGGAAAAAGTTGAAGAAGAGATCCTAATCAACTATATAGTACTGGCTGAAAAAGAAGTAGAAAAAAACAACTGGGGGGATGATAGATGCTGCTCTAACGAGCTTAATGGAGAATATGGGAAAAACCACTTCAAGTTTATATGCCTCAGATTCTTCTACTTCACTAAGCAGCATGTTTAACCCAGTCAACAGCCAGTGCCTCATCAACCTTAGTTAGAGAAAAATATTTGCTGTCTTGTGTCTTCGAAAAGGGTCTCAAGGCTCAGGCTGACTTGGGGTCTGGCATTCGAACCATCTCTCATGCTGAGAGGCTTTTCAAGGTCCAGTGGCCACTTCATTGCCTTCACAGCTGATAGCTGGATGCAGAAGAATAAAACAGGGCTGGCATATAGTGATTTAATGAATGGATTTTGCTGTGTTCACTTGTAACACTGGTTCCAATTTCCCAGAGTTTGCTTTTCATACATAGGCTTTGCTATACTAAAGGAGGTCATCTGTGAAGCCACAGCACAAATGTTTTCGTGTACCCAGAAAACCTAATTATGCACACAAATTATGTGAATATATTGCACATTTTGTACAGACAGCATAGTTGTAGGTCAAAGCGTCATGCAGGGCCAGCACAAGAACTCAGCAGTAAGTCCAACTGAATCCTTTGAGGTTCACTCTGTAGTAAGTGAGTTTAGGATTGCAGCTTTGGAAGTCTTTAAAACACCAACAGCAAAGGCAGCAAGTACATTATCAGTGTCTGAACATTATGTTTGCATTCACAAGGACTAGAAACTTAGCACACACATACATCAAAGCCTAGAATTTGAAGGAGCTGAATTCTGTGCTCACTTCCATATTTTTCAGGTTTTCTGGGTCTTGCGGCTTCTGTACAGCTCCCAACTTATAGCATATTCCTAAAGACTGTATAACAGCAGTGCTACTGTAAAGAAATCTTTCAACCCAGCTGTTATTGCATTTCGGAAGTGCCATCTCATACAGTTCTTCTGGTGGTGAATAGGCAGCTGAAACTTCATTGTCTCCACTTGGAGGCTGAAACATTGCCTGCCTGCTGTGCTGAGCAAGCCACCTGCTTCACAGACAAGATCGGTTGCATTTAGTGGGGCTTGGGAATCTCACATTTTATCATACAGAGTCAGATTCTGACATGTTAGAAGCTCAAGCTGGTCCTATTGTTTCACATCACTGTTGATCTGTCCCACTCACTGATGTAAAATGTGCTTGGTGATTTGAGGACAACAGCCTGTGAGAAGGACCTGTGCACATCCTTAGCCAAGCACATCCCACTTTGGAACCCTCTAGAGGTCAGGGCTCAATAATTTGTGGGTGGATTTTAGAGGTGGCCTGTGGTTTCAGTATCAGTGGAGCAGTTTATCCATTCTGGGCTTTATCTGAACTTTAAAGCATCTGTGCATGGTGCTTAAGCATATGCCCAAAATAGGTGCTGTGCCAAGGATCGCTTCTTGAAAGTTCAGTCTAAAACCTAGAGTAGATAAACTGTCCCACTGATGTTGGAGCCACCAGCACCCACTGGTAGCTTTGAAGGCAGCCAAAAATGTCGTGTTACTGGGACCTGCCCTGCATATTTCAAATACTGCACAAAGTTGGGATTAAACAGAATCTCCTCAGGTGTTCCTCTGCAGCTTGGAACTGTTGATGGGATATGGACATTTTCTCTGCTTCTGCACCTGCCAAGCAGTTGGAGTGCCAGCTGCTCACCAGGACAAGCCTCTGCACTTCTATTTTCCTTCTCAGCTTGGTGCCTGGGAGGTGAGGCACTTGTTTGTTTTGACTTGCTGCTTGCAGCTGGCAAGTACAGAGCTAAACAAATCACAGGCATCTCCCCTTGATTGGGGAAGGGTGGGGCACCATCCCTCCCCCTCTGTAGCTCTGGTTATATGAGGAAGCCTTGGATTCATCTTTAGATATCGGCACATGTCTGCAGGTGCAGACATCTGACAGGAGAGCTCAAAAGGGAAGCCAGGAAAAAATGTAGTGGCCTTTTTAATGGCTGCTCAGGAATAAGACTGAGATATCACGGAATGGAAAGTGTACCATTTGACTCTCTCTTGGTTGTGAGGCAAGAGGACAATAAATGTTTTATTTCCAGTGCACGCTAGAGACAGATGTGACACTTGGCATCTTATGTAGGTGGTTAAATATGTTTTGCTTTTAACTTGCTTTTTGGTTGGGAATGTTGCTGTTGGTATGTGTTATCAAGTTGTCTCTGACTTAGGGTGCCCCTATGAATAAATGTCCTCCAGTGACTCTGCTTTGCTTGTGTAAACTCAAGGCTGTGGCTTCCTTTATGAAATCAGTGCATTTCATTTCATTTATTTATTTGTTACATTTCTATACTCCCTGTAGCTCACAAGTTCTCTGGGCACTTTACAAATATTAGAAGCATTAAGAACAATTCTTAAAATACTCATAGAAACAGTACAAACAATATATACCTAAAGTACTATAGAACAACAATATAATAATCAGCAAGCAAGGACAAACAACCTGACACAGCACCAATTTATAAACAATATTAAACTGTTTCAGCAACAAGACACAGGCTTAGCTATTAAAATATTTAGAAAATAAAAAGGGTTTTACCTGGTGCCAAAAAGATGTCGGGGATGGTGGCAGACACACCTCTCCTGGGAGCATGTTCCAGAGGAGCCCTCTGTGAGAGATATTAGGAGGGTGAGTACCCGGAGGAGGGCCTTCCCTGTGGTGGCGCCCCACCTGTGGAATGCGCTCCCCAGAGAGGTCCGCCTGGCACCGTCGTTATTTGGTTTTCGGCGCCAGGCCAAGACCTTTTTATTTAAACGATATTTTAATTGTTAACTGGTTTTTATTTAATGGTTTTATAACTCTGAATTTTTAATATCATCCTATGCCTGATTGTTTTGTTCTTTGTGAGCCGCCCTGAGGCATTGGCGATGGGTGCAGCATAGAAATGTTATAAACAAACAAACAAATAAATATGGTGCCACTACTGAGAAGGCCCTTCTTCTGGTTGCCACCTTCTTACTTTTTTTGCGGGGGGGGGTGTTATCCCCTGAGAAGGACCTCGTCAGATGATCTTGATAGTTGGGTAGGAACATATTAGATAAGGTGATCCCTCAGGTAACATGGCCCCAAACCATTTTGTTCTTAAAATGTTAGAACAAGCATTTTGAATTGGGCCTGAATTTCAACTTGTAGCCAGTGCAGCTGATAGAGGACTGGCATGATATGATCTCATGGGTCAGACCCCATTAAAAGCCATATTGCCCTATTTTGAATAAGTTGGAATTTCTTGACCATTTTCAAAGGCAGCCCTATGTAGAGCGAGTTACAATAGTCTAACCAGGAGGTTAACAGAACATAAATAACTGTGGCCAGGTTCATATTCGATCTTCCTCTTTTTCTTCTCCCTTCTGCTTTGCTTGGTAAGATTGGCAAGATTGTCTTCACTGAGACTTGCCTTCTCATGATGTGCCTGGACTATGACAATTTCTGTTTGTCCTTGGAAGTATGCTTCCAGGGCAAATTCTGGCTTCATTTAATCTGGTTCATTTGTCTTCTGTTGGTCCATGGAATACACAAAACTCTCTGCCAACACCACGTTTTGAATGTATTAATGTTCTTCCTGTCAGTTTTCTTCACTTCCCAGGTTTTGCATTCAGGAATACAATACTATAGTATGAATGATCTTGGTCTTGGTCTCCAGCAAAACATCCTTACATCCTAGTTCCTTCATTGCTGCCCTTTCAAGTCTCAGTCTTCTTCAAGTTGCTCGACTGTAGTCTCCCTTTGAATTGATGATTGATCCAAGATATGCAAAAGAAAATGTTGATTTTTTTTCATTGCTAACATTCAAGTTATGTAGTTTGACTGTAGTCGTGAGTTTTGCTTTCTGTTCAAGCTGCACTTTGTTTTTTTCACTTTCATCTGGAATCATTTCAATTCATTGCCACTTTCTGCCAGGAATATCATATCATCTGCTGATATGACTGATGTACTTCAATGCATTTTCATTCCTTCCTCCTAACCCAGCTTTCCTTATGATATGTTCTGTCTACAGATTGAACAAACAGGGAGATAAACTACACCCTTGTCTGAAGCTTTTGCTTATGGGAAACCACTCTCATTTTCCATATTCTGTCCTAATATTGTTCATGATACAGGTTAAGCATCAGGACTATAAAGTGCTTTCAGGACCATCCATAGTGTCTTGGGACCCCCATAATCCTGAAATTCTTTGCTACATTCCAGAAGCTGACATATATTTGTGATATGATTTCAAGTGCCTCTTCCTTTTCAGAATCCAGACTTTTCTTGCTCCATACAGGATAACATTCCTTGTTGTAACAGCTTGAGCCTCACTTTGCTTGTATGAGAAATTAGTTCAATAGTCCTATAGTTGCTGCATTCCTTGGCATGTCTGTTCTTGCGGATTGGAATGGGTATTGAGCAGTCTTTGAGCAATTGTTTTGTTTTCCATATTTTCTGGTATAGTCTTTTTGGAATTAAGACCAATTCAGTCTCAACAGCTTGGAATAGGAATGTGTTGCAGCTCCATGGAATCTGTCCCTTAGTGTTCACAAAATTCCTCTTGTGCTCAGCTCTGTCTTGGAAAGTAGGCCAAGCTAGGACGAAGTTTGTGAATGCTTGCAGAACGAGGGTTGCACAACTGGCAGCTTTCTTCCATTTTATGTGCAGTAGCATGGAAGGGAAACACATCTGCTGATGCCTATGTGTAGAGTCATCTGAAGGACACATTTGCAATAAACGGATGGTTGGCTTCACAGAATCATATGAGTCAATCTTTTGCTTTGTTTCTGACCTCCCAGGGAAAGTCTTCCATGAACATTTGAACACCTGCTTTGTGTCCTACTTCTGTGTGCCAGTCACCTAAAATTACCAGTATGTCTTGTTCTGGTGTGTTATCTAGTTCCTCTTTGATGCTTGCATAAAAATTTTCAATTTCTTCTTTTTTGACATCTGTTTTTGGAGTGTAGACTTGAATAATGATGATTCTGATAATTCTGAGAATTACTTGGTTGAACTTTGCAACATAGCTTCTTACTGCTTACTTCTTTCCTCAGTATTTAAGCCAGTCCATTTCTTCTGAGTTGTCACTTCCAGAATAAAATGTTTTGTGTTTGTCTAACTGAAAATGTTCCAGTGCAGTCCACTTTAGTGTATTCACACCAAGTACTGCAATAGGATGTATTAATAGAAGTATCACTTCCAAATCCCATGAAATGGAATGTTTAAACATTAAAATCATAAAATCATAGAATAGTAGAGTTGGAAGGGGCCAGAGGACTATCAGGTCCAGCCATCTGCTCAATGCAGGACCAGCAATTAAAGCATCCCCTCAGATGGCTGTCCAGCTGCACCTTGAATGCCTCCAGTGTGGGAGAGCCCACAGCCTTCCTAGGTTATTAGTTTCATTGTCGTACTGCTCTAATAGACAGGAAGTTCTTACTGATGTTCAGATAGAACCTGGCTTCCTGTAACTTGAGCCCAGTATTCTGTGTTCTGCAGTCTGGGATGATTGAGAAGGGATTGTAGGCTTCATCTTTGTGACAGCTTTTCAAGTACTTGTAGAGTGCTATCTCATCTCCCTTCAGTCTTTTCTTCTTGAAGCTAAGCATGCCCTGTTCTTTCTACCTCTCCTCATAGGGCTTTGTTCCCAAACCCTGGACCATCCTTGTTGCTCTCCTTTAAACTCTTTTCAGCTTGTTTGTATCTTTTAAAACTGTGGTGCCCAAAACTGGATACAATACTCCAGATGAGGCCTAACCAGTGCTGAGTAAAGTACTAAGTAACCTACTGCTGAGAACTAGTACTTCTTGCTTTGCCTTGATTCACACGCCTCACATTCCATTTTCAGTTGTATGTGTTATGCCGCATCAGACTTCTGTTTTGTCACTGTGCATGTCAACTACCAGACGTCGTTTCAGCTTTGATCTACTTGCATAAATAGTGGCAGTGCTTATTCATACTTGTACTTTGCTTTTCCCCAGGAGCTGGTTGAGTTCCTTCCAACTGGAAGTCTCATATTATGGCAGCATCTCTTGTTTCATTTTAGATTGTTTCATCGTTGGTCTTATGAGGTTAGGATGTGCAGAAGTGATTTTTTGCTGTGTTCTTTTGAGCAATACTAACTAGAGTTCGTTTGAGCATCACCATTGTAGTCTGTAAAAGATCCTTTGCCACTGTTGCCTTCAACTACTGCTGCTGCCCAATAGCTGCCTTTCAGGAGTTTCTCTGCCCTGATTCGATTGTTACTCCTGAAGAGAGTGGTGATCTCAGCTTTGATCATTCTGTCTTGGATGACCTTGCTAGGAGACTGCTGCCTTGTGTGACCAGCTTTGGCCAATCTGGCCTTCAAGCTGCAGTGGTCTCAGGTTCTTTGACGTTCTCAAACCCTCTCACCATTTTAAGGGGTGCATCCAAGGGTTGGTGGTGGCTGGGGATAGCGTTATTTCAACTGTTGTATTATACATGCTAGGTAGGAACAATTCAATTCAATTCAAGACCTTGTTAATTTGAACTGGAGATTTAGATTGTAGTTGAATATACAACTCCTATGAAATTTCCTGTATAAGAGGATTGGTAATGCATCTTTGTTTTTTATGTTGGTGCATTCAAAATAGTGAATTTGATCTGGAGGCACTGATTCTCCTTGGTTTTTTTTGAAAGGAAATAATGAATGAAAGCAAGCATCTTTTCCCTCTTCTCTTTGTGACTGCACATCATTTTGGTAAATTAGAATGTCTCTTCCTCCCTTTTAACCATAACCTTGTAATGGAAAAGGGTGGTTGTTCCAGAGCTGGGCATTTTTCCTTACCTTCTAAACAGAGTAGGCTCCCCTGCTGTGACTTCAATAATGCATTATTTCATAAGTTCTGAGGGTTTAATAGGTTTCTGGTGATTTCTGTGAGTTGCAGTTAGATGATAAGGAAAATCACTGTAATAGGCTGGGTGCAAAACACCTGCTGTCTTCTCCCAACAGCTTCTAACAGCTTTATTTCCCTCATCTCTCACTCTTGCACACTTTGTGCATATTTATCAGTATGCATGGGCACTAACAGATCCTGGTGAGGATTTCTTGGTGCTCCACATGTGGATCAATATTTTATGATCCTTAGACAAGAAAGGAATGTTCTTGCTGGTAAGTATGGTGCGTCGTAATATACGTGTTAGCTAAAAACTTGTCTGGGATTATATATGTGGGAGAATTCTAGGCTTAAAACAGTCTGGGTACAGTGTCAGCTTATTGTTTGTTTTTCACAAAGGTTATTGTAACATCACAGTAAATTTAAGTGGCAGGTGAAAAGTGGATTAATTGGAATAATCGCCCTTTAAGTTGTAGAACAAAGTATCCCTGCTTACATAAGACACTCCAGAAACATTCACTTGGTGCTTATACTGACTCTATTATCTTTTATGTGTTGTGAAATCTGTTTTATTTTATGAAGTCTTTAATGATTGGTTGGTTTATTGCTCATCTAGTGCTGTTTCCCTTTAAAAAAATCTGGATCTTACACTTTCATTTCTAGGCTTCATGTATTGATTTTTCTTTTTCTCCATCTGACTGTATTATATGTAAGGCACCTTAAAACAATGGAAAGTGGGAAGAAAGATTGTAAATATTTTAAATATGCTTCAAGGCAGAGAGGGAAAGAGAAATAAACAGCCTGCACGTTGCAGTCATGATGGCAGACTGCTGGAAACTTCCTTTGTGCAGTGGCTGTTCCACTTGTTGGTCCTGTCCTATCGAGCAGCATTACACAGGCTTTCTCTCATTGCACGGAGTCTTCCTGTTTATGCCAGCAGTATCAAGGAATAGCCTGAGAAATTAGGAGACGCTTATCCTGCCTGTACACTTGATCAAGCCATGTGACCCGTGTGTGACAAGTGTCAGCTGGGATGTACGCCATGTCCTCAGCATCTTTAATTCTACCCCATAGCCAAGTTGTCTGCATAGTACCTGCTCAGCCATGGTTTTTAATTCTATGCTAATTTTAATATTCATATACTAAGACAGCGTGATCTGCTGTATATTTTTATCTACCCACTTAACAAATACAATCTTAGCCATTTTTCAAATATTGCCCATAATTAATTCCAGGTATTAAAGTTTGCAATGGGAATAAGTTACTTTATTTTAGCTGCAAATGACTTTGGCAACCAGTACCTTGGCTTTGCCTGATTTCTCTCTTGGGCAACCTTAATGTCTGTTGTTCCCCTGCTTGGACTGAGGATCTGGTTTACATCTTTGTGTCCCATCTGAGAACTTCCTAGACCTGTAGTGGTGACTCCATGAAAATGATAATTGCTGTTTTTAATTTGCTACTGTTCTTGATTCCCTGCCAAATTAGTATTTTTTCTAAAAAACAAAACATATTAAATGTATCCTAGACAGTCTTCATTGTGAAGAAGCTGCTGATGTTTTCTGATGTTAAACAGAGTAAACTGCACCTAATATGTAGACAAGCTTGTACTAAAGTTTTGGCTTTTCTCTGTTGTAGAAAGTCCATCAGAAAAGCACAAATGCCGCTGTTGGCCAAAACGATTGACACCCCAGCATTGTAGGTATCCATACAGTAGCTTTCCAGATTTACTAAAGATTAAGGAGAAGAACGCATCTATCCTTCTTGTCCCTACCCTAAACTCCAAAAATGTAATATCTTCTGTGGCTTTAGAAGAAGTACACAGAATTGTGATCACTGTCCAGTTCATTGCAAAACCATTGTTTAAATACAGATTCAGAGCAGGTGAGATTCTCTGTGAGAACAAGGAATCATGTTGAATTGGTTTAAAGAAAGTCTGTGACTCGAATTAGCACTTCAAGGATATTCAGCTGAACAGTACAGTATTGTATTTTAGTCTAGCTATCTTTGACTCTGGTTCTTTCCTCCTTCATATAGCATTTGTTCAGCTGTAAAATACCTTGATATCAGCAAGAGGCATTCTAGAAATTCAATAACTATGAAATCACAACAAAAAAACCAACCAAACCGCCATTCATATATCGGTAACAATGAAGACTATTCTCTTGTAGAAGTCAGCAGGTACCTGGCAGAATTTACTGTTGTAAACACATGCTGTTTTCTGAGGAATGTCATTTCTCTGCCACAAAATGCTCCTTCAATAACTGTGTCCTGATCACAGAGTGAATTAGGACTTTGTTCTAAGGTTCAAAGGGAAGAAAGTCTCTAGATATGGAGCATGTGCTCAAAGGCTATACCTAAGAGGAACCCTGCTTAATCTGAGAAAAGGCCTGCTTCAGCATGGACAACTTGTGGCCTGCAAGCCCCGTCAACCCTAGCCTACATAGCCAATGGTGAGGAATGATGGGAGTTGCAAGCCAAACCATCTGGATAGTCACAGGTTGCTCACCCCTGGACTCTATAAAGCCCAGCATTTTGTTCACACAGCAGCCAACCACCTGCTTGTGCAAAGCCCATTAGCAGGACTTGAGTGCAAGAGCATGTTCTCCAGCTACTCTCTTCTGATCTCTGGGTTAATAGGCGTGAGTTACTAGTTGCTTGTGTGGAATCCAGTCCAACTCCAACTTGAGGAATTTACAAAATTCTATCAAGTGCTGTATTCCCCTCAATGCTCCCCAGTTGGCAACTGCATATCCACAATTGGGTCCAAAAGAAATGGTAAACCGTGAGCCCAAAGTGGGCAGGGACACTTGCTTTTTTCTCTCATTCTTGCTGCACACTGTCTTCTTTCCTCCCTTCTCTTGCCGGAGGTCTGAACTGATAAGTTGCAGAGAGCTTTTGACATTGGCTGAAGGCTGCATGGAATTCATTGGAGTGCCACCTATTGCCTACCCATTACAAGGCATGGGCAAGTCATTCTTTCCACCTCCACGCCATATTACATTTTACATTAGCAGAAATAAGAAGAATAATGTTTGCCTAGTTTAATAGACCGCTGCAAGGATTTTTGAGATTATGTGCATGCAGCATCTTGAATATCTTTAAGTTCTACAGAAATGCAGCCACCACTGTCATCGTTTAATTGATAAGTTTATGTTATTGCAAATATTGCAGGATTGGAAGATATGGCACGTCTGTTGAATTTGACCACTTGCTAATAAAAGACAGAAGTAATATTAACCTGGCTATATGTGACTGTAATATATATAAACATAAAATGAATAAAAGGCGGTTCTTAACTCTGATCTCTCTGAATTTTTACACACTAATCTGCATATATTTTATGGAAGTGCCATAGAAGTAGAGCATTTGTCTTGCATGCTGAATGTATCCCTAGGTAGGGCTGGACCACCTCCTGCTGAAACCCCAAGGAGTCACTGCCAGTCCCTGAGTTAAGATGGACTGATGTTCTGAGTCAGTGTAAGGCAATATCCTATCTTCCTGTGCTGCCAATATCCAATATGAATGAAAGAAAGAGGTTACTTTAACTTACTTCTCCCCAGCTCTTGCCATTGGGAAAGGCAGTCCCAAGGAGGCAGTCAATGCTCTTGTTTCCTACTAGCATTTTAGGGCATCCATGCAAGCTCAAGGATCAGGTCTTACTTTGAGCAGGTAGAGAGAATCCCATCTGTTCCTTGTCCAAGTTGCCACTGCTTCAAGTCATGTCATCTGTGCTTGGCGCAGAGGTAAGCTGATTTTCTTCATATATCTAGCCTGTTGTTTTCAGTGAACATGAAAGTGACTTCTAGCTTTTTCACAAATTGGTCCATTCAGTTAATAGCAAATTAATTGATAGCTATTAATGGAGTGGAAAACTATAAAATATTTCACTTGGAGACTGGGACCTGGATTGCTGAAGGGAGTTCAGATTTTGCAGTCTGGCTCTTGAATGTTTCAGAGTATTTGCACTCAAATAAAAATGCAACATTGAAAATCAGTTCACAGTCCTGTGCATCCCTAAGCAGCATTGAAATCAGTGGGACCTACTTCTGAGTAAAACTGCATAGAGTTCTTTGTCACTTTGGCTGCATGTTTTCAGAGATTGTTTGATCAACAACTCTGATGTAGGATCGAATGGGGGAAAGTAAATAAATTAAAAATTGAGGTTTGAGATCTCCTAACTTCCTGCTTCTTTATAGATCTCACCCTATGATTTCATAGAATTTGTTTTGCTTTGTAGATGCACTGGCTGTTCAAGTGTAAGTTGAGCAATAGCACGGTTTCCCTCCAGAGGCGATTGCAAAGAATATCTGGAAAATGACAAATGTAGGGAATAGCATCTGGGATGCAAGACTTGCCATATGGATTCTGTGTCAAATGCTCTAAATTGCTTTTTTTCCTCCCTCCCATCTCTCTTTCTATTGTCTTTAAAACAAATTTGGCGAAGGACTAGAGGTTTTGAAAGTATTTAAAAGTATGATCAGTATTTTTAACATCTACTCATCTCCCATTTAAGAGACAAAGCAACCTTCTGATCATATTTACTGATATCATCCATTGTTTTGAGTTGAGCCTGCAGGCTTAGAGTAGTTAGAAATAGTTGTAGTTAGACCTGCAACACACTTACTAAGTTCTAATTAAATCGGACTATGGTTTTTCAGAAGCTAATCTAAACTAGATTTTTTTTTTTCCAGTGACAGACTTGTTGGGGTGGGTTTAGGGGAGAGACTGAGGTGCTTCTGTCACAATGCTTCACAATGCCAGTGTTATACTCCTCCTTTCCCATGAATGTGGTAATTCTATTCCTATTTCTGTGTTTTGAGGTAAACCACAATTCACTGGAATGGACAAATGCAAGCTATGGCTTACACAACACTTGCCCTGAAAACAAGGATTGGAAACCAAAGTTTGATCCTGCTTTTCAAAGTAAGGATAATTCATAGCATGCAGGATTGGACCAAATGACAAACTGAGATTTGCTTCAAAGTAGAAAAGAAGGGAGGGAATTGGCAGCCACCAGAGGAATGGGCAGAGGGAACTATGTGAGTCTGAGTCTGGTACATAATGAACCAATAAAAACATTGGAGTTGCATTATAAGAGATTTGGAAGATCAGGTTTTTGCAAGTTGCTCTGTGGTAATAAAAAAGACATTAATGCTGAAAAGTTGATTACAATAGCATTTTTTCCAAAACAAAACCATTCCTTTTCCTAGATCATACTTATCCAATAGTGAATCTGCCTGTTTTCTATTGCAACACTGTAAATTTTGCTAAAGCAAGACAACAAAATGCATGCTATTGCAAGAAACCTTACTATGAGTAGATTGGAATGTAGTTTGTTGCTAGACTTTAGATGTAGAATAGGATCTGCATTTTCTTTTATTTTCAAATGGAATCATAAGACCACTAGACATTTGCTTTCGGGCAAAATTAGGTTTGTCCTTCAAGCTGATTTGTAATTAAGAACAGTGTGTCAGTTCAGCGCCTTCATTCACAGTTTCCTCAAGGTGACTATTTATGTCTCTAAACTGAGCCAGTAAACATCACAGTAGGAAATATGTGGGTGCCATTTCTTTGCAAAGTTAGGCCATGTCTCCTTTAAACCTCTGTGGCAACATGGTGCTCTTAAAACACAATGGAATGGGATAATTGTATTGACAGCTTGCTGAAATGGTAAACAGAATCTGGTCAGTGTAACATTCTTGCTGTTTGGATCAAATAAGAATGCAGAGTTTGAATGAACCTACATTTCAAAAATCTAGGGGATCATTTAAAGGAAAATATCAGAGTGTGTTTGTGTGTATGTTTAGATCTACGAGCTATTTACAGAATATGCCATAGTGAGCCATGACTTTTTTTAAACAACCATGAGTGTGGTGCCTGTAGGCACCATCCACACTATTCATGGGTTGCTGAGTTGTGCAAACCCTGCTGGCAGAGGTTATGTGAGGCTAAAGTGCTATAAACCACCCTCACAAAATCCTAGAACAGCCTATGGGTTGTGCAAATGCCAAAACCCTATTGTTTAACGATCCCCACCAGCCAGGTTGAGATGGCGTGACAACCCACATTTGGGGGATGAATGTCAAGGTTTGCTGCAAGTCATAGTGACTTAAATAAGCCATGGCATCACAGCCTGTCATGTGAACCCCATCATTATGTTTCCAGAAGCTTTCTGTAATGGCTGTGCTGGAGGTTATTCAGTATAACCAGTAATAGGATGTTCTTGTCATTCTTGTAGGACAAATTAGGAAGGCACTTCTAATTCACTTGGAGCTTTAGTGGTGGTTCATTTATATAGCACTTTGACTGTGCAGAGTGTCCTTTAACCTCTTTTCTGTTTCCACAATCCTAATGTGAATTCAGAGGTTACTGTTATTTTCCTTTGGCAAATGTAGAACTGAGACAAGGAAGACTGAGACTCCAAAACCCTCACGTGGGTCAGTTACTCCCAGCTCTTTCATGTCTGACCTCTGCATGCTTGCCTTGCAGTGATGTGCCTCAGTCCTTGGACAAATTAGCAGAAGCTGTGTGTGCTGCATCTGGTCCAAGTGAATCCCATTTGAGATTTCAGGCAGTGAATCACATTTGAGAGCATCTTCCGGCACGTATTTATTATATATTTAAAGTTGACAGTCCATGTTCTTTAGTGCAAAGACTCACATGGAAACATACAGATCAGTAAAAACAAGCTGATGCCATACTTCAAGGATTCAAATTTAAAAGCACAATTGAGAAGTCAACAGGGATGGGAAGGAAAAGGAAACCAAGAAAACCCAGTCATGACATTTCTTAGAATAACCAGCTGTAATGTTGCTTGACATTTTTGGTATTCTTAGCATGAGAGCTGCATGGAGGCTGTTCAAAGAGGAGAGCCAAACAGAGAGCGCAGGGCTAATGGGAATCCTTTAAACACATTTAATTACTATAAATAAATAAATAAACAAACAAACAAACATTTCTGATTTGATTGCTGAGCCAATTGAGTGGTCCTGCTTTACTTTCTCTCCCTCTGCTATAGGCAAACCTTGGTTGAAATGGGGTGTACATAGAAACAGAGAGAGTCAGAAGGGGTCTCCCGGGCCATCTAGTCTGACCCCTGGCTCTAGCCAGCTCTGCTCACGACATTCCTACCATGTGCATGTCTAGCCTATCCTTGAACACCCTCACCAATGGTGCCTCAACCACCTCCCGTGGAAGCCCATTCCATACCCTCAGGGTCCTAACTATCAGGAAGTACTTCCTGGCATCCAAATTGAATCTTGGTTCCCTGAACTTTGTTCTGTTGGAACAGGTCTCTACCCACCTTCATGTGACACCCCTCACATACCTATATGTTGCCAACAGTTCCCCTCGGAGTCTCTTCTTCTCCAGGCTGAAAAGACCCAGTTCCCTCAGTCTCACCTAATACGACTTTCCCTGCAATCTGGCCACCATCCTTATGGCCCTACACTGCACTGACTCTAACCTGGCTATATCCTTCCTGTAATGAGGGGTCCAGAACTGAACACTATACTCCAGTTGTGGGTGTACCAGAGTCGTATAGAGTGGTTGTAATACCTCTCTTGATGTAGAAGCCATGCTTCTGGCTATACATCCAAGGATAGCATTTGCCCTCTTGATCACCACATCACACTGTTAACTCATGTTTAGTCTGCAGTCGACCAGCATCCTGAGGTCCCTTTCACAAGTGCAGCTCTCCAGCCACTTGTCCCCTAACCTGTATTTATGACACCCATTCCTATGCCCCAGATGCAAGACCTTGCACTTTCCACATTGAACACCATCCTGTTGTCTCCTCCCCACTTCCACAGTCTGTCCAGATCCTTTTGTACATTGTACAAATGTACAAAAGCATCAATGTACAGAGGTTGTACGCTGGGGAAAAAGTTCTAAGCTCTCCCTTTTCCAGATATGCTCACGAGTTTTCTCTGTGTTTGGAGGGGGGCATTTTGTTTTGTTTTGTTTTTTAAGCAAGGGATTAGTCAAACATTTGATTCCCTTAGCAGCAGCCTGAAATGTTAAAGCCTCATATGGCACTTCTGCTTGTCTGCCTGACTCTAAGGCTTGGCTTTCCTGGGAAGGAGGTCAACACTATTTTTGAATACATTTGAGGAACAGAAAGCAAACATTCTGTTTTTGGAAAGTGTGTAAAAAAATTGTTGATTGTGAATTTATTACTAAGGATTTAGCTGAATGGGAACCTTTTTTCATGTATATATATTTGAATTCATATTCCTGATGTTACTGAAATCTGATAATTACCTAGATTGGAGTATGCATTTGTCCAGTACTTAATGAACTTGTCTGTATTATAAATAGAATACAATTTCTCCCAGAAGGTTTTCTCCAGCTCAGAATGTTAAATGAGATTCTGTTCATGGGAAGTCAGCATGCTGCAAATTCCTAACCAAAGTATTCTGTATGTGCAAACAAAGAAGCAATTTAATATTTGCTCCTTACTCTCAATGGAACCCTTCTTTGCTTAATTTATAAATCTTTTTTTTTTTTTTGCCAATGAATGGTATTCAAGGTGGCTAGCAAACAAATCCA
Organism: Varanus komodoensis; assembly: GCF_004798865.1. Classification (NCBI taxonomy): domain Eukaryota; kingdom Metazoa; phylum Chordata; class Lepidosauria; order Squamata; family Varanidae; genus Varanus; species Varanus komodoensis. The sequence continues at coordinate 3,733,390 of NW_025335922.1, forward strand.
AATGAAAAGAAACATTTTTAAATGTAATGTAATACACAGTTAACAACAAAACAAATTAACTATGGTGATTACTTTATGACTAGATCACCCAATCAAGTAGAATTTTGGAAAGGGTCTTGCCTAGTTGGGCTAGTTTTCCTGATTTGTTCCATTCAAATTTTTTAGATGGTGGGCATTTCTCTCATTCGAAGGGGCACAAACTTGCATGGTGATGCTTCCATTTCAAAGCAGTTCAGGATAACTGATAGAATGGGAAGGATTTGGTGCCAATGAAAACAAACTGCAGTTCAATGCAGCAATGCAGTAACCTCAGTTCGGCTTTGGGTAAACCAAGATGCTTGCACCAACATTATTATTTCAGAGAGGACTCTTAAAAAAATAGGGACGCTTCCCCCGCCCCCCACCCCCAATGCCTCTGAGATAGTCCCTGAATACTTGGCCACTCCTGAATTAGCAACTTGCCTGTTGCTAATTTATATGTAGATGTAATAAAAAAGACAATAGGTTTCAAAAATACTGATTTAGACAAGGTTCAGAACCCAAGAGTGTTACAGGCTAATAGACTGCTGCATTATTGTCTTCAGCCAGAACGTTCTCCCTGCCAAGCATGTTCTTTTGCACTATTAATTGGAGCTGTCAGTGTGAATACTGAAGTAATAACATTTGTTTTGCATGCAGCAGCAGCACAGAGATCAGTAATTAGTCACAGGTTTGAAAGCACCATCCCCTAGTGGCTTACAAAAGGTTAGTGCTCTGCTCCCATTTCATCCTAAGAATTAATTCTGTACCCACATACTCTTGTGGTAGTGCAGTGGGGCTGAGGAATCTGTGACCCTTAGAATGCTTGTTGAGCTTAAGCTCTCCTTATTCCTAAGCAACATGTCCAAAGGCCAGTGGTCAGGGAAGACAGGAGTTGTAGAGCAATGATGCCACACAGCCTGAAAAGCCACCACAAAATGTAGCTTCACCACATATATGAATGACTGGAGACCATTCTTCTGAATGTCTCTCTCCATTTAGTAGTTGATCTGCATCTGTAAGCTTGGATACACCAGAAATATTTTTAATGGTGGCTAACTGGTTGAGGCATGTGAATGTTCCAGATTTTAAGCTTTGTAGGGCTTTGAAATGTATGGATGCATCACTTCATTAAAAACATTATTTGGAGTGTTATCATGTTTTAATTCCAGATATAAATTTTTGTGAAGCATTTAGAGGTTCTGTGAAGCACTATATAAATTTAATTTAAAATATGGCATGGAAAACCTAAGTATTAAATGAAGTGAAGTTTCATCACAGTATGATAACTTCATTCATTCATTCATTCACTCATTCATTTTGCTGTATTCTCTATTCAGCTCAATAGCTGGAGTGCTTTATAGTGAATGTGGTGATTGGATGCAGGGGGAGAGATGTCTGTTATTTTATTAATTTAAACCATAAGCTTGCTCAGGGCAAAGACTGGCTGTGTCCTCTTTCATGCACCTGTATGTTGATGGTACTATGTACCTAAGACTCTGCAGTGAAACATAAAATGGGCCAGAAGAGCTGGGGGGCGGGGGTACAGATTGAATGGGTTTCGCCAACATGGATTTCGCCAAAAATGTTGAACTGCAATTGCAAATTAAATATGCACATTAGACTAATTTGCATGTGGTAATTTATATCAAAATCCTGTTTACATTAGAAATTTTTCTGATGCTCCACGGAGTGAAATGATTTAGCATGTTTACTTTACTTGTATTTAGTAAACAAAGCTTTAGAAAGTCTCTTACAAAGTATTTGACCTGAAATAGCATATCCAATACGATTTCAGTGTTATATTGAATAGACATTTTTATTGGAATACATGTAAAAATTTAAAGTCAATTATCTCACATATTTGCTTGGGGTAATCACCTGGAAAACAGTAATTATAACTTTGAAACTGCCAAGCTTTTTAATAGTGTATTTGCAATTGGCATTCATTTGTTATTAATGAACTATGAAATGGGAGATTTTTCCAAGGTAAAATAAAGCACTGGAAATTTCCCACATTGGAAGATTTTCCTCCCCATATCACCAGGTGTCTGTGTTTCTGAAGTCTGGTATATCAGAGTAAGATTGATGCCAGCAATTGAGATACCTTGTGTGGTTGTACACATGGAAAGGAATGTCAGAAGAGGCGGTCCATTTAACTGTTTCACTAATGATCATGTGAGGCAGATGTCCAGCGCAGGTGAGATTTGATTCAGAATTGAATCCAGACCATTCAGTTGTCATCCCTGGACAATTTGGTCAGGTTTATACATGAGAACAAGCCATGGGAGAAACCACCATGTTATGGTTAGTCATGTTGTCTGAACCAAGTCAGGGACTTACCATCTGGTACGTTTCTCTGGAACCATGCTGAGAAATTATGGTCTGTCATATGGTTTTACACTTCACAATGGCTTGTTCACTCATTGGACCCAGAAACATGCTTTGCATATTGCTATCATAGAGTCCTGCAGAAAGAGTGGCTGCAGAGGATATGCTCCTGGTTGCAGCCTCTGATGTCCAGATCTGTCTAGAAACTGATGCATCAACGGCAGCCATACTCTGATTGGCTGCTTTGTGTTCCCTCCTACCTTTGGCTTCTCCACTGCCCTCCAGATGTCCACCTGCAGTTTTGGAATGTCACTAGCAGCAGAGAAGTATGCTGCACTGTCTCCAGCAGTGACCTTGGAGTCAGCTGTGTTTGGTGCTCCTGTTTGATTGCTGTAGTTCCCATAAACATCCCTCCTGAGCTGCTCTGCCACTGCTTTTCTAGCAGAAGCAAAAATCTCTCTACACAGGCTACGTGCTGGGCACCACCAACAGAGCAATTCCCCTGAAAAATTCCATGTCCCCACTCTGCCTCTTGCCCTCTCCTCTGCTTCTGCCTTGTCCCTGGCATACCTCAGGACTTCTAGCAAGCCTCACTGTGGCCTTCCCTGCCCCACTCTGAACTGCTGATACCCGCTGCCGTGGGGTGTGAGGAATGGGAGATCTGCACCTTGATTTCCCAGTGGACCAGGGAAAACTACCCAAAGACACTCTCATAGGGCAGCCTCCATCCTGACATGGATACCAACCTACTTGCTTGCCGAAGCCATCTCCAAGTGCTACTTCCTGTCCCTCAGAGAGATGTGGGAATGGTGGATCAGGCCATGCTGTAGATACTTCCCACCCACCTCTCCAGCCCCCAGCATATTGTTGCAAGGCAGCGATGTGCTCAGACATACTGGCCTATCCCCATGTAGTTAGAGAGTGGCAATGCCAGCTGGAATGAGTGGTGGAAGCGGGGCATCTGCACCCAGAGCCTGGATGCATGCTAGCGTGGGTGGGAAGCTGTGAGAGGTGGAGGATACTATGTGACACAGCTGTAAGAGTTGTCCATGGGGAGAAGAGATTTCTAGATTGCTAAATCATATATTTATGAAAAGCATTTCTACCCCATCCTGTACTGAAGTCTCAGGATGGCAATACAACAATAAAGCACAGCATCAAATAACATGTAAATAAAACCCATTTTTAAAACTACATCTGTTCTTAAAATATTGGGAAAATAAAAAGGGGTTGGCCTGGTGCCAAAATGAATGAAGTGTTGGTGCCAGGCACACCTCTTGGGGGAGCTTATTCCAAAGCCAGGGAACCACCTTCTCCGGGTAGCTACTCTTCTGATCTCCTTCAAAGAGGGCTCCTGAAGAAGGACCTCCAACCCAGATCTTAGGGAGTGGGCAGGTATATATGGAAGGAGATGCTCCTTCTGATACCCAGGTCCTGAACCGTTTAGGGATTTGTAAGTCATCTCTGAGCTCAGAACTCTTGAGCCACTGCTGGGTCAGCGATCCACTGCCCCTCTGAGTCTGAGCCCCCATTCCTACCAGAGCCTTCCATCTCTTGTGCGTGCCTGAGAATCTCATCTGAGTGCACGCGCACGACAAACACAAAGATAAGCTGAATCAGAAAGGTTGTTTTCTGAGCCACAAACATCATTTTGGAACTATCCTCGGGAGTTCTATCTATCCTCCTCTTCTAAACTAAACTAAAAGAGGGTATTTGATGTTGTGTATATATTTGGAAGGGTTTTCCTTATTTTTATACATCTCACATCTTTGCAATTTGTTTTTCTGACTGCTAGTTTGTTTTAGGCATGCTAAACGCCAGCCGTTTGGCCTTTAAACCTGATGCCATGAAATTCGACTAGCCAGGAATGTACATGACAATTCAGTTTAATACCTTTTAAAAGTTCAGGCTGCAAGATGCCTGGGTAGACATCAAGGTGTTAAACATCCATAGGATTGTGCTTCCCTCAGGAGAAACCTTCTGATGTCAGAGGTTTCCTAGCATCCATGGACCTGCTGGCCTCCTGCAAATAGGGCAGGAGGAGAACAGAGGCAATGTTCACCTTCCTATCTTTCTTTTTATATTTTTTCCCCTCTAGAATAAGCCTGCTGGCAGAAGGCATTCCAGGGCTGGAGAGGCCATTGGATTTCATATATCCCAATCTTCCCCTCTCGTCGTAGCATCCTCTTTTCCCTCCAGTGTTGTATTTGAGACTCCAGGAAACAGCTACTGCAGTTCCTTCTGCAGTGGCTGTGAGGGGGCAGACAGGGCAATCAGAATTCAGATACCCCCCCCCACCCTAAGGTCATGGCAATGTCTGCAGCCTTGAAGGTGGGACTTCAGCCAATGCTGTATTGCGCAGGATGCTCTCCCAGGGACCATACAATTGCTTCTTTAAAAGCCAAAGTGTAGCTTTTGGACCAAGATAACTCTGGAATTAATATTTGATATCCCGAGCTCAGAACCTTTGCTTAGCTTCTGAGGCCTTTCTTGTTTGCCTAGCTTAATAGAAGTTTGGTTGGTAGGGAAGAAGGGAAGGACCTCTTCCATCATGGCACCTAGATGATGGAATATTATCACAACTTCTGACCAGGAGTGGAAATTCTTACACTTACGCTTTCTAAAAATAAGCCATTTCAAATATAATTATATTTGGAAATTATAGGAAATTATTTCCTAAAATATGTATCTCAGGGTTCAGAAGTTTGGGATTTTAACCAGAGTTACAGTAGGTTTTGATTGATCAGCCACAATTAAACACACACACACACACACACGATAATTTTTCAGTGCTTTGAATTAGATTGCACAATACAAATGAACTGTAGCAGAGTACAATGTACATAATTAGCTCAGAGAACTGCTGGTGATCTAACATAGTGACATTACATGATACTGTATGTGATTAATGCCAGTAGACTATAAAAAAGAAGTAACTCATAACTTAGCCCAAAGCTTATTTTGGGCACAGTGGAAATAATAAACGCGCATGAGAACTCAAGTCATCTATAGAGTGTAGGAGCTTAGTGTTGTGTTTACCTTTGATTTCTAATGGCTGTGAGATACTTGCAGTGAGATACATTTGCAGTGAGATTCTTGCTCTGAATTCTTGTACAGGTCTGTAAACAACTATCATGGGAAGTGGAGGAGGGATGAGTCTTAGTAAGACTTTTATTTTGGTTGTGCAGGGGTCTAGCTATTAAGCTACAGTTTTACATAGAGAGTGCTAATTTCTGCCTTGGTTTTGAAATTGGATTCAGTAGGTTTGCTGGGTTCTTTCAGTAGCTAACTGTAAGCCATGTTTGCAGTTCAGGAGACCTTGGATTTTAAGCTGAAGGCTATCACCTCCATTTTAAATGCCTGTAGCGGCTTGCCTGTCTTCAGAGATGATATATCAACAAGGCTTATAGTGATACATGGCACTGCACTCACGATTCTTTCCCCTAAACATTTATTTGCTTGTGCAGTAAATCCTAGGGTTGAGCTAAGGGTCTTGTGGAACTCGAAGTGGTGAGGGCTGCATGAAATCCAGGGTGCAGTGAACTGGACTCCTGCATTTGGACTTGCTTAGAGAAATTAAGTGTAGGATTGCAGATTTAAACTGGATTGAATGCAGATGCTCCAGGTAAGAGATTATGCCTTACAGCAGCCTTCTTTAACATGGTGTCCTCCCCACGTTCTGAATTACAAGTAATTCTAATTGACATCTGAAGACTGCCCCATCTCTGTACCACTTTGGGCAGGATTTCACTATTACGCCTAAATGTCTGTTTTTGTTTAAAGTTTCTTCTGTGATCCCCCTTTGAGACTATTGTCCTGCATATGGTATCAAAGCAACATGCATGGAAGTAGCTTGATTTCAGTTGCTTATTCAGACAGGAAGGAATGTAAAAACGGGGTGAGCAAAAAGGGGAAAAAACTCACAATAAATGTGACAAGAAAGTGTGTGAGTGTGTGCTTTTTCATGTCCCATGTTTACCAGTTTATTAATAGTACAGATACAGAAGTTCACTGCAGCAGACTATTAAATTAATAGTGTACTTAACCAGAAGCAGAAAATTTGGTGGTTGGCAAACACCCAAGAAAAGGATCGACATTATTGCTTGGTAAATTCTAATCACTTAAGTGCCTCTGACTTGTGGGTATGTGACAGTTCATAGTATTTATGATATTTAAAACACTACTGTATGTGTCGTGTGTGACTGCATGCCTAGCTGCACCCATATTTATTGATTTATTTGTTAAAATTGTATTGTGCCATTTCTCCAAGGCAATGCATGTGATCCTCTAACTCTCTGCTTTGTCCTTACAACAATCTTGTGAGGTAGGTCAGGCTGAGAGTTAGCAATTCATCTGAAGTCACCTAATTAGTTTCATGGCTGAGTCCAACATACTAACTCTAGGAATAGATGCATTAGCTTCAGCTATGCAGCTGCCCTACTGGACAATTTGTTTCAGAACTGAGTCCAGAAATACCCCCAAACTATGAGCTGGACTCTGCAGGGAGAGTGTAATTCCATCCAGCACACACTGAGTCCTATTTTTGATATACTGTTCAACTGACCTTTGTCTTGTTTGGGTGAAGCTTTATTTGTTTGGCCTCATCCAAACTATTAGTGACAACATATAACAGTTTGGAACTCAAGCAGCTTCTGTGGGTTTAGATTGAAAGGAGAGATATGTCATCAGTGGCAACACACCCCAAAACTCTGAATAATCTATACCAGTGGTTTCTCCTATAGCTATGTGTGCGTGCATGCATATAATATCGGGGATAAGATGAGGACCACCACTGGATATCAGACTGGAATCCTCAGCACTGCCTTCTAAAATTGCCCTGTCAAGAAAGACTGGATCCTCCGTATAACGGATTTCTCCAATCCCATCTTGGACAGACACTCCAGAAAGATGCCAGTGGTATCCAGCAGGGGCAGAATCCTGCAGGCCAGTTCTCAGGGGAAATCATCCACCAAGGTGACGAAAGCAATTTCTTCCCCATAACCAAGCCAGAAACCTAATGGAACTGGATCTAGATAATATACCCCCTCCAGAAATCCTTCAAACTGACAAGGCACCGCATGTTTCAGCACCTCGCCCAAGAAGGAATATTGGAAACTGGCTGGAAAGCATCCAATACAGTGTCCCCAGGGAAGGTTTTTCTAAACAAAGATCTTATCCCATTGCTCTCCGGACCAATGACAGGCGACAGGCAGGGAATATCGCTTGCACTCTGTGTCCTCTGGTAGCAGGGTGTTTCTGGTAAAAACCAAATAAGTGACCCTTTTCGTTTTAGTCATCCAGAAGGATTTTAGCCAAGATGTGGATGCTCTTTATAGCTCTTTTGAGAAAAAAGATAAAAGAAAAACTGTGTAATTTCCACTGTTTTCCTTTGTGGATAATTTCAAATGCAGAGTAGGGAGTGAAGGTGAAAGAGGAATCTGGTTCCAGTACTGCACTGGAATCTTACATTATTATTATTGCAACTACACTGCATTTATATCCTAGCTTTAGTCATCTTGTGAGAAACCCAAGATGGCTTACATAGCTCCATTTTATTCTCACAACAAGAAACTTATGAGGTAGCTTAGGCCAAGAGGGAGTGACTACCCTAAGTCACCCAGTGAGCTTCATGGCCAAGTGGAGGCCAAAATCCTAGCAATTTGTATTGTATTAAAAGTAGTGGCCAGGTAAATACTTTTGAAAAGGCATGAAGGTGATTATCACCCTTCATTGCTGCAGCCTACCATTGATTCACTGGCTGGGTTCACACTACACTCCAAGAAACCCTGCGTGGTCACCACAGTTTGCAGTATTTTACCATGATCTACTCAACAGACAATCAAGTGGATTCTTTGTTATTAATGTTTCTGTCCTCCCCACTTATTCCCCTGCTGTTGTCATTTATCCCATCAGCCTCTGTGCCTGAATTCAGTCCCAAGATACATCATTCCTTGTCTGTGTCATCTGCTGCTTCCTCCTTGGTCTGCACTAGGGGCTGGATGGCGGGAGTAGCTCCTGCAGTTATCACTCTTTCCAGGGGATTCTATGGTAGAAACTATAATCCTGAACTCAGATGACACAATACGCCATGGAGGTTTTTTACCATTGTTGGTGTGTTGTGTTGTCTGACTCCAGTCATGGCATATTTCACCATGGTAAGCTTCATCTTTAGGAACCATGATAAGAAACAATGCTTTGCTCTATGGTTTCTCTGTACCCTGGTAATAACCTGCCATCTATGCTAACCATGCAGGGTTACTTGTTATGTTGTGTGAACCCAGCCACCGTTTACTGCTTCTGTACGTGGAGGTTTTGATTAGCTGTCAAGAGGACCAGCCATTGATAGACATAGACAATGTTTTCCATAATTTTTTCTAAAGTAGTCTAACCCTAGTGACCAACTTGTGATAGTTTAGATTTTAATGCTGTGTCAGTGTAGTATTTCCCTTTGCCTTGAATCTACTGTTGATCAACTCCAAGTTTCAATAAGACTAAGTTGCGGCACTGTTTTAGAGGGGAATTTTTTTTTAAAGAGGGAGTCTGTTACAGATATGGGGACTTTGTCTACTGGAGGACATTTTCCTTACAAGGATTTCGTCAAAAAGCATTCTTGAAAGGCAGCTGTTGCAGGAGATACTCTGTTTCATCCAGTGAGAAAATAAGCTCCATTTCTGATAGCTGTCTAGTCAGCCAATCAGAAAATTATATTCAGCTCCTTAATGACTGTGCATCTACATGTCAGAAAGGTTGGCTGATTCCAGTTGGTTGCAGCTTTATGAAAAGAGCTTGCATCCTAGATGTTTATTCAGAAATAAAAGCTGGGAAATAATGTTTATTTGGGTTTCATGGTGGGGGGGTTCTGGAATTTAAGATCCTCCAGGTGGCACTGTTGAGCTAGTTGGGTTTGTCAAAGGGGTTTGTCACATTGACCAAGGCTATAATGTGATAAATGAATTCTTATTAATGAAAATAATCTTTTGCAGCAATGATTATATTAAGTGCTAAATTTGGAAAGAATGCTAGAATAAAAAGAGACAAATTTTCTCCATGGATTTTCCCCACTCTTCTTTTAAAAGCCTTTCCATCCTTGACCATTTCTTCTGATTTATTTTGCTTCCTTTCTTTTCCTACTGTAAACCTTTCCTTGGGCTTCCATTTCACATTCCATCAGTCAGGATAGCATTCTGTTTTTCTTCCATTTATCATTTTCCTTTCTGCTTCCCGTATAAATATAGTTAACCTCAGAGAAGCTGATCTTGTACCACAGGATGCTCTGACCCTGGGCTTGTTCATTGCTTGCATGGATTTATTGTTCACACTATTACAAGGTGCTTGTGCAGGTTATGTACATCTTTTCGAAAGGGAATGCCAGATCCTTGTAAGAAACCTTGACCAGATCATGCCATTATTTCCCAACCATAGTCAGTAGTTACGTTGATAATGATGATAATGATGATTTATGTATTGCAATTGCTATGCACAATACTTCACAGAATACAAGATTTTGTATACAGACGTTTACAGTCTAAAATCTGACATAGAGATAGCAGGGATGAACTGGGAACAATATGTGGTTATCCTACGAAGTCTGCATAAACACTGGACTGTTTTTGTATTCTGAATTTCTGAATTTTCTGTTCCACTGCAAACCTCAGCTTTTACTGATTCTAATGCACATAAGTACCTCTAAATCTGTTGTACTATTTTCTGCATGATATGCAGAGTGACAATAGCCACATAAGCTGTCAGTGTTAAACCCATTTTTTAGATGAAAAATTGTTAGTTGATCTCAGCTCTAGAAATGGACAGAGGAGGGGACAGTGAATCTGAGTGGGGGGCTAACTAAATTCATGCCTGAGCAGGGTTAGGCAAAGTGACCTGATGGCAAGGCATATTTTCCTTTGTCAATGGAAAAGGTTGGAAGAGCAAGACATTTGCTGTATCTTGGTGCAAGCTTGTGATGGCTGCATTTGGACATATTACTGAGCTGTGGTTTAGCATTGTGAGAGTGAGTTTCAGTCTTGCATGTTCCTGCCCCCCCCATCCCACACACCTGTGAGGAAGAGATTGTAAGCTTTCACTTCTGTTTAAACTCAGTGCAGTATATTGCCTGAATCCTAAACTATACTTTTTTTAACTATTGTTTTGTTGAGCAAAACCACTTTCATAAACCATCATTTATGACAGGGCAAGGGGACCATGTGTCATCCTCCAGATGTTTGGGCTTGCAACTCCCAGCAGCCCCGTCATCATAACCAGTGGTGAGACAGTTGTGAGCCTTCAGATGTTTTATCATACAAGTTATGTTCATCCCTGGTTACAACCAACAGCAATTAATCTAATTTGGAACGGAATATTTTTGATTTCTTTGCAACTTGAATTACATGAACCTGAAGCATGGTACATTTTCTTCTTGTATGCTTGTTTTGGACAAGGCCACTGACGAGGGAATTGTTTCATTCAGATAAGAGGAAATATTTAGAGGGAGTGCAACTATATTATTTTTGTGTTGTTGTTTTTGGTCAGTGATAAAGCAGGTAAGGTTTGCTTATTTGTTTATTTATTTAAAGCACCTTTACCACAGACTTTATCCAAAAGTCTTGCTTCTAAAAGAACATACACTGATGTGTCTTGTGCATGTATACAGCAAGACGTGACCCCTTTCATAAGTACTATCCCTACTTGCTCTCGTATAATTGCCCCATCTTTGTGATTAATGGCTTCCCCTTTTCAATCTCTATTCTCCAAGCTGCCTTCTCTTATTCTTCCTGATCATTAAATAGCTAAGTAACCAGCACTGATGTTCTGTTTATCCTTTATGTGACAAATATGTTTTCCATATGAATGCTGTGTATCTCTTGTAGCGGTCACTAAAAACAGAAAGGAAAAACACATGTCTGCAAACACAGCAAAGCTTGACAAAGGGGCACTCCAGAGAGTGGCTGGTGGCTCTTCGAACTTGTATCCAGTGCATATTTACACATTACACAGTGTGTGGATAATGAATAAGATTCACAGTCATTGCAAATACATCCATTGCATAAAATATCTAAATCCATTCTATTTATTTATTACATTTTTAGTTCACCCAATAACTAATGTTCTCCAGGAAGATTAAAAACCTAAGTTGAGATTTAAAAAAATTAAAAACTGTTAAAACCCTAAAATGCTATATAACAATTAGAATATCAAGTTGAATGGGAAATCCTTGGTTAGAAGACTGCTGTAACCAGCACTGTAGTCATAGCGGGGTAACAGGGCAACTTTGGCTTTGGCAGGATGGTTTGGGACAGGAATGAAGATGCTGCAGGTCAGATCCCTCCAAGCCATATACAGTCTTGGGACTGCATACTAAATGGAACTAGTGCATCCAGAGATGTGAAGGTATTCTTTGGGACAGGTAAGTCAGAGCAATCGGAGAGTGCAGAAACAGGTGCAGCAAGTTGCTGCTGAAGCTGACAAGTCTTTTTTCTATACTGAACACGTTTCTTGCAGCGCTATCAATCCCTTTGCATTTTTTAGAAGTACTAAAACCATAGTCATATTTTCCCCCATCAGAAATGAAACAAAGTGTTTCAGTATTTCATTTGCTAGACAAAGAGACATTTCAAGAGCTTATTTTAAGGATGATATCTCAGGATATGCATAACTGGAAGGGGAAAGTTTTCCTTCTCTTCCATCTTCCCTGCTAGCATTTTACAATATCCCTGGTGAAACATTTCTCATGAATTGCATGACAACTGAGTCTTTTTTTCCTTTGGTTGGATTGATGGAACTGAAAAAGAGTTATCTGGGTAAATAGAACCTTGCTAACTTGATTGGAGGAAGCACAATTGCAAGTGAGATTAATTTTAAGTAATGCATGGTATATAAAGAGGATTTAATGGCAGGTTATTGGTAATGGAAAGAAGTATCTTGATGATGAAGCGTTCCCAACTTGAATCGTTCTTTCTGTAAAGAATGAAAATGGTGTGTGATTTTTATTTATACCTTGTTGCTGTGCCTACAAGTACCACTTTGTCATTCTGGCAAATCTGAACATATAATTCTCAAATGATGGGTTGAAAAGGAGCTTTTTACTAGTAGGATTGCAAAAGAAAGTGGTGTGTGCTAATAATTTCTAACACATTTTACAAGATACCAACACTGGAAAGTGGACTCTATTTCTAACATATGGAAATGTCTCTTCGCATATACAAAGATAGAGGCTTAACTGTTTTTTATTATTATTACATTTATATCCCATCATTTTCCTCCAAGTAACCTGGGAAGGACTACATTTCCATTTTAACCTCACTGCAAACCCAGCAGTTGGATTGACCTGAGAGTCGGTGATTGGCCAAAAGACAGCAAATTTCATGGAAGACACTGGCCTAGAACCTCATACCTCTCAAGTCCCAATCCAACTCTCTAACGACTTCACTGCTCTGCATCTCATAAAGTCCCACTGCAGTTGTTTTTGGGTAAACCCTAAGCTCAGCATGAGCCCTAACCCTAATGGGGTTCTGTAGTATACCTCCCGGAAGTGAGCTTTGCAAAATGTCTACATCCTGGAAATGTTTTTGCCAGCCCTACCTGAATAGCCTGCCAGACTTTGCAACATTTTGGGAAGCATCTCTTCTAGCCCTGACCTTAAGCTTGGCACCCTAATAAGTGCCTGTAATACCCCTGCCAAAACAGGAATTTGCAAAATATCAACTTCCTGGTGATTTTTCTGCACAGTTCAACCTTTCTGCCATCATTGAACACCCTGCAGACCTTTGCACCATCCTGAAAAGCATAGGGTTAGGGTTAGGCTTTCTCTAACCATAACCTTAGCCTGGGCATGACCGTCAACACTTAAAAGTGCCTCTAATACCACTGTTGTAACAGGGATTTGCAAAATGTCAACTTCCTGGTGATTTTTCTACACTGCTCAAATTTTGTGTACTTCCAGTACACCCTGCAGTCCCTTGCAATGTCCTGGAAAGCATTGTTTAATCCTAAAGTAGGCATGAGCCTTAACCCTAATAAGTGCCTGTAATACCCCTGCTATAATTGGGATTTGCAAAATGTCCGCTTCCTGGAGATTTTTTTACACAGCTAAATCTTTCTGCCTTTGCTGAACACCCCGTAGGCCTTTGCACCATCCCGGGAAACATCCTTTCTCTAACCCTTATCCTAAACTGGGCATGAACCCTAACCCTAATGTGGGGTGAAATATGCCTGCCGCATTAGTGATTTCCAAAATGTGCACATCCTGGGTATATTTCTGCACAGCTCAATCTTTCTGCAGTTCCTGAACACCCTGCAGTCCTTTGCACCATCCTGGGAAGTGTTGTCTTTCTAATCCCAACCCTCAGCTGGGCATCAGCCAGAACCCTAACAAGTGCCCATAATACACCTGCTGGAGCAGTGATTTCCAAAATGTCCAGTAAATGGAAAAGCAACTGATAAAGGCAAAGCAGAGCAGGGGAAATGGACAGAAGGATCTTCTTTATGTTCTTTGTTCATTAAAATTATCCCATCCAATTGTTTCCATATTTTAGGGTTCCACATAGCAGTGTCTTTTTACAAAATCATGCTCATGGGTTGAACACCATCCAGTCTTCCGATTTTAGTGTTTAGAATTTATTCAGACTGCTGCAGATAGTGGTAGTTCTGATTGGAAAAACACTGTATATCTGTTTGCTTTTTGAGAATTGCTAATGAACATGGGCTTTGATAAGAACGAAATGCGAAAAGGAATCTTGGTATCCCCATGAAATCTCACATGTTATTTCTCTACAGTGTCTTCCTGACAAGTTACTAATGTGTGAGAAAGCATACAGTGTGTGCACCCATTCTGAAATCTTAGAACTTCTTCAACTCAACCTAGAAGGAAGGTGGAATGAGGGACTCGGTAACTTGTGGAATACGGGACAATCATTCATTCGTAAAGAAGTTCTGATATTGACTCTAAGTTGAAACAGGGAGGCAGGCATGATTGCCTATGAGCCACAGTATTTTATTCCTGAAACCTGGAAAAAATGGTTCATAGAAGGTTCAGAGTAGATCTGGACATCTGGTAACTTGTCTTCTGCCTTTGCTAGTTGTCAGGTGGGTGAAAGGGTAAATCTGAGGCAGTGAAGCATAAGAATGATGGGTAAAGGTAAAGGTTTCCCCTTGACGTTAAGTCCAGTCATGCCTGACTCTAGGGGGCGGTGCTTATCTCCTTTTCCTAGCTGAGGGAGCCAGCATTTGCCCTCAGACAGGCTCCGTGGTCATGTGGCCGGCATGAGTAAACACCAAAGTGCATGGAACACTGTTTACCTTCCCATTGAAGTGGTACCTTTTTATCTACTTGCATTTGTATGCTTTCGAACTGCAAGGTTGGCAGAGCTGGGACGGAGCAATGGGAACTCACCCCGTTGTGCAGATGCGAACCGGCGACCTTTCGATCCACCAGCCCAGCAGCACAGCAGTTTAAACCACTGCGCCACCGGCATCTGATGAGTAGTTAGCACTAATTGGAATACCTTTGTAAGAAGATAAATCCCTTTGGTGGTGCTTTCTCATTATTAATTTGCATGGGAATTGTTGCTGTGGACTTCTAACCCATGCTTTAGTCATTTTGGAGGCATACTGCTTAGCCCTGTGGATATGAAATAAACTTGTGTTGGGTCCAATTTGCTGTTCTGCCATATACCATCTGTGTGACGCTCACCAAGCACTTAGGGCCAGTTCCCCAAACCTTGTATGCCAGCAAGCAGATGATTAGAACATGATGCACCCAACCTTGGGCCAATGTAGCATCATATACTACAACTTTGCCAGACAGATCTACTGGTACAAGTATTAAAATAGCAAAGTGTCAGGATAGCTGTCTGTGTACAAAAGTTAGCATTAGCCAGGGGCATTAATGCACAAAATACTGTAATTTACTCAGATTTGGGGTAATGGCAGGGAAGGGAGGCTGCAGTATATACAGCTTAGTTCACTGTTGCAGTTCTAGTTTCTACATTGTTCTTCACTTCCACCACTTGTATACTAAAAGTTCATTTTCTGTTCTTAGCGGTGGTTTGCTGTAATGATTTTTTGGTAAATTGTTTGTTTGGCGAATCCATACCAGTTATTCCTTCCTTGACAGAACATGGCCTGTGCTCTTTTTGTTTTTAAAATAGAAGGCGATGATGGTTCCTGGATGGTGGCTTTTTTAAAAAAAATTGAGAGTAAAATGTTACACTTGCAAGCTAGAATCCCTGGACAGATTGGTGGTGATACACCACAGCTGTCATGCCAGGCTCTCTGTAGCCTCAGAGGGTCTGGCAGTGGCAAGCCTGTAAGTTTGTGGTTGGTTGATCAAGCATCTGCATTCCTGTAGAGGCGAGCAATAGACTTCTGTAGCCTCCGAGGTGGTGCTTAAATGCAGTGGTGATAGTGGTGTACAAAGAGCATAGCTTTCCATCTAACTTCTTCCTGGCTAACTGCCATTGCCTTCATGAGCAGCCACAGCTTCACATAAACTGAACTGATGGGTTGGTAGAAAACTGCCTAGAGTATGAAGGGACTCACATGATTGATTGTTCTCTATCCTAAAAACCTTGCACTAAGATAACTGGTGTGTCAGGCAAAACTAGGCTGGGATTCTTCTCCCTGATGTGTATTTTTCATTCTTCGGCGACAATCATCCATAGTTTTAGGAAACAGGGTTATGTTAGCCAGCCATGGTGTTGCCATATCCTTTTTACGAAGAATCCTTGCAGGTGGCTGCTTGTTACTTCTTTGCAGGCATGGACAAATCTGTCTTCTTCAAGAGTTCAGTGTATGCGAACGTTTCAGGCTTTGTGGATTTTACAGGTCTGCCACACATCAGATCTTTTCCTTTGTGGACAGAGATGGGAGCAGCGTTGTGCAGAGCAGTTCTTCTTTCCAAACTGGCATCATTTTATGACTGCAGAGAGAAGTTTGAATGTGATACAGTATCCGCAGAAATCACTGAAACCAAAAGAAGGACACAGGAGACATTTAAGCGGTTGGACTGCAAGTCTGTGTGCTTCGCAGCTGCAAGTCTCAGTGAGGGCTGTGCTAGTCCTCAAGCTGAAATTAATTTAGCATGAACAGCGCAAGTGTGGTAAGCTTAAGCTATGCATTGCCAGGCCAACCCTTATGCTACCAAGTACTTTTTCTTTCGGGTACTCCAAGACTTCTGTTCCAGTTGCTGCAGCAGTTGCCATCTGGAAATGTGGGTGCTTTCCCTGCATCATGCTTCCTATCCATCCAAGTCCTGTGCTTCTAGACTATGTACTGCCCAGTGAATCCATATCTTCTTTTCTGTGCCCCAGAGCTTTATTCAAAATTGCAATATTTCAGAAAGCTATAAACACTGCCCTGAGTTTAATGCAAGCTGTTATTAATTTTCTGAATTTCTGCTCACTGCTGATTATGGCAGGGCAATCCTTACTATGGTTATTCAGAAACATGGATTTTATTAGGATTTACTTGCTAGAAAGTGCAGTTGGGGATTACAGCCTGGGATTGCCTAGTGCAAAATTTGCCAGTCATGATTCAACAAGATAAACCAGTTTGGAATATTTTGATCAGGAGAGACAAGGTGACTTTTCTTGTCTTACAAATGTTGTGCTGCAGGATATTAGTGGAATGCCCAACTTTGGCCTCGCTCAGTTGCATATGAAAGAAAAGGAAAACTAAAATGCTGGGCTTATCACAGGCTAGGACATGGTGCTAAAACAGCATGTTTTTGTCAGAATAACCCTCTTCAGAATAAGATAGGCTTAGCACTCCTGACACAACTATATTTATAGGAAAGGTTGAGCATTATTCCATTATTAGCCAAGCCTCTTAAGCCATAACAATTCTAAAGATTGCACTTATGCATATTTGGACAGCTCTGGAAAAACTAGGACTCCTGTGTGTGTTTCTACACACTGTGCTGCAGACCAAAATTTACAGAAAGTGATTCAGTTGTGTCATGGTGCCTGGATTTCAATCTGCAGAGACCTGTGCCTGATAAGTCATTTTTTCTGTTTTGACACTTTTCAGATTTCATATATATTCTTTATCAGCACAACTCCTTTTATAAAGGACTTGAGAGTTGTCATGGGGTTATGCACAGATAAAGAGTTCTGACAGTCGTATATTGAACTATCACAGCTAGCATTTCATTTTGAAGGTAGGGATACGTTAAGCTGAGGAGATAATGTATGGTCCAAACAGAGTAGATTCTGTAACACAGCAATGGCTCCACCAAAAAAAGAAAAAAAAGCTTGGTGGGAGAGTGTATTACAACTTTCTAGTTAAGTTGCCTCTGTCCCCTGCCTGGCTTTCTTTTTGGGGAGAGAAAAAACACCCTCTAGGAGAGCAGCTTTGATCAGTACACAACAAACATTGGGATGCCACTGAGACAGATCACACATCTTTAGAGTTTGTGATCTGAAAAGAGGGTGAAAAATTGTTGCAGGAAACAACTCATGCCGTGCTTGATGCTCTTCTAAGCTTATGAACCATAATTTAGCTTTCTAAATGTCAAAATGCCCTGTTTGATTTGGATTTTCTCCCATTTTCCTTCACCTTGCACCTGGATTGCTGAAAAATGCCAATGGCCCATCTCTCCCATCTCTGCAGGTGCTCCAGAGCAGGCATGTTGCATGTGTCATGTGCTGAGTGTTGAGAAGCATGTCTCTAGGAGTGTAGGCTCACCTTGTCATGCCTGATTAGATGACCTGCTCCCACCTCACCAATTTCTTCCTGTGATTTTACCGGTTTGAAAATAGAGGCTACTAGACTTGAAAACTAAGAATGTTGTGGGTGATCTTTGCTTCCCGAAAGTAAGATTGTGATTTGTTGTATGATTGTCCAGCTTAGGATATTTGGAGAGTAAGCTGTTTTGTTTCTTTCTAATAGCACCCATGCCTGTCATCCATTATATCTTTGTACCTAATCTCGAATGTTGCTTATGAACATAGGAAACTGCCCTATACCGAGTCAGATCATTGGTCAGTTCTCGTCAGTGATGTCTGGCAAGGGATCTGCAAGGATTCAGGCAGGTGTTTTCTCAGCCCTACCTGATGATTCCAAGGATTGCATTTGGGACTTTTTGCATACAAAGCATTTGCCCCTCTGCTACTTCTTAATTTGAGTCTGTCCTGTACCCAGTGAGGGGTGGAAGGTAAGGCTAAGGGGGGAAATAAGATGAACTTGCTCGTTAATGGACTGGGCAGTTGGCTAGTGGTGGTCTCTTCCTGAGTTGTAACGCAATCTACAACTCCTGGAGTTCCTCACGCAGGAATTTGGGTGAACGTAAAAGTGAAGGCAAATGCAAGAAGATGTGTTACCATTGTTGCAGCTTGGAATCCCTGCATCTGCTTTAATGTTCTTATCTCAACAACATGGCCGGATCTAGGCCACCAATTCGAAAATTGCAGAAGGTTTGCTCAGGATCAGCATCTGACATGTAGCTGCTTGAAGTCCTAAACCTGTGCCATCCCCCTCCCCTTTTTTACCCACTCAAATTTTAATCTGGCTGATGCAATACCTCTCATTCACATGGCGTCTTGTCTTTTCACTGCATGCTTTGCTGGATTCTGCTCACATGCATTATACTTATAAAAATGAGTTACTTTAATTCCTTCCATTTTGCCATGATGCACTGGAGAGAATACTATGTTTTGCTTCTGTGCTGCTCACTGACCTTTCTGAATCAGTTTATGGGATAAAAAGATGGTACTGAGACTAGAAAAATGCAGGGCGGGAGTGACAACTTAAATGTCTTCATGGAGTTAAAACACCTTGTAAGCTGAGAGCAAGAGCTGGAAGTACAAAGAGAAATACAGACTTTTCTAATTGTATTTAGAGGCATGATTCAAGACTGTGTCATACCTGTATATAGTTTTGGATCCAAAGAAATGTGAGAGCTTGGCATGGGTTCTATTTTCAGCAGCGACATGCAGTGAAAGAGCAAACATCTTTCTCTAGCACTTCATCTCTAACATATTTGTTTTTAAAGTAGAGTTAGAGAAACTGCATTGATGCAGACTAGTAAATGCTCTGTTTTGTGGAGCATCTTTCTAAGTTGCTTGCTCATTCAGATTTGCTGCTGTTTTTTGTTGGTCTGCTCTTGTTCTAAAAAAAGAAGAGGAAAAAAAAGCTGAAACTTAGTGCTCAGCCAGTTGAATTTAAATATGCAAAATTCATATTCAGCTTTTCAAATTATATGCTGGTTGTGGCTCATTTGGTATGCACACTAATGCAGGCTTCTAGTCTCTAGGAGAGGTGGCTTTCCCATCACCCACCTCAAGAGAGGTACAACAATAGTTCAGTGCTTTGCACACAGAAGATTGCGGGTTCAGTGTCTCGGTAAAAGGACAGAGTAGTAGTGATGGGAAGGATGTTTCTGTGTCTCAGATCTTAGAGAGCCAGTGGGCCAGTTCACACAAATGAGTAGCCCATAGCTTATTGAAAGCATAGTGGGTTGTGGGCCATGTGGGCGACCCTTTGGAATATTTAGTGCTTGGCTGTCGCTTGACATATTGTGCAAATCTGGGTGGCAAGAATTGTGCAAGGCTAAACAACCTTGCATAATCCATGAACTGTTACATCACAACACACCATTGCTTACATAATTTTTATTTTATTTTTTATTTTATTAAAACATTTTTATGCCACCCCATTCGCCGAAGCCTCGGGGCGGCTTACAACAATAAATTAATATAAACATTAAAACATTAAATTAATATAAACATTAATTGAACAAACCATGTTTGTCCTTATATATAAATCAGGGTTCGGTGACCCTGGTTCACATGTAATGACAAACATGGTTTAATTAAATATGGTTTGTTCAGTCATGGGCTGTCATTACATGTGAATCCAGCTGTGGATTAATATGGGTTGCTACCTTGAAAAATCCATGAAGCGAACCCATGGTTTGTTGTTGGATTGTAAACTATGGGCTGAATAACACATGGTTATAATTAGGTGTAAATCTAGAATAATTTTATTTATTTATTTGCCAAGCTACAGAGGGTGTAAAAGTGCCCATACTGTTAGTATTACCATGTCACAAAGGTAGCTGAGAAACAGAGAAGGAATTGGTAAAGGAGGAGGGAATCCAATAGCCCAGAGACTGAGAAAGGAAACCATAACTTGTTAAATCATCTGCCAGCCAAACCCTGGTTACTGCATCAACAAACCATGGTTTAAATCATGGGTTGAGATTATGTGCAGGCCAGGCCCTTGCCTGCCAGAGTGAACAACATTGTGGCTAAAGCCTGTTGGACAAATAGTCTGAACTCTTACAAAACAGTTAAATCTTTCCCATTGAAATTCAAAAGCTTGTGATGAAATGTACAGATAGAGTTGGATTTGATAAAGAGTGGTGCTACTTCTCAGTTTTATACAATTGATATCTTGCAGACTGACTCAAACTTCTGCAGGAACCATTGCGGGTTCAGTGTCTCAGTAAAAGGATAGAGTAGTAGTGATGGGAAGGATGTTTCTGTGTCTCAGATCTTAGAGAGCCAGTTCCTTGATGATTTCTGTCTCCAGTTGTAGCCTGCTGGTTTGGATTATATGAATGTGGTTTGGGGAGGTTATGTGTGAATGAACATGTTCGGGGAGAAGGGGGCAAGGATAGGTAGGGCCTTTGAGCATAATTTAGTTTTGTGTCAGTCATTTGCCATGAAGCTTTACTACGTTGCTGCCAATTATTCAAACGAATGGTTTACAATTAAAGGGGATGCCACAGACAGTGCCATTTTGTGCAATTGATACATCCTGTTTTATGTCCATTGTATGGAGCTGTCCCTGATTGCTTTTGCATCCTTTTCCTTACTTCAAAATATGTCTGATTCCATTTTACTGTCCTTCACCCCTGCTGCTCAGTGCGTTCTCAAAGTTTCGGCTCAAGACAAAACTTAACATGACACATGATGTTTCAGTTTACTTCCTTTTTATTTCTACATGATAATCACTGTCTGAACTCAGCAAGATCTGGGAATAGTTTGTTGGCTGCAGCTGCAGAGGAAGCAAAAACGTATTGTTTTGTTTTGTTTTGTTTTTTTCTATGGGTCCTGTGCAAACTGGGCTTAAAAATGCCATTCCACAGCATCTGGTGGAACAGTACTGCATTTATTTTTAAAAGGTCTAGGAATGCTAATTGGGAATCTCATTGCTTCTGTAAGGGCCATGCAGCATAACTTTTTCAATGTTTTAAACAGAGCAGAGAGCATCGTGGGTGCTGTTGGAGGTCCCCACAGGTGCTGAACTGGGAACCCCTGGTCTAACCTACCTCACAGGATTGTTGAGAGGGTGAGATAGAGAAGAGGAGAACCGTGACACTGCCTTGGGTTTCTTACCAGCTTATAAATGTAATAACAAGTAACATACACAAAGAATGTTCCCTTGTTTGAGATACAGCCATTGTCTCTGGGACAGAGGGTAGTAGAGACTTGAATTTAGGTGAGTCAAAAGGTGCTTTCAGTATTTTTCCTCTGCTCCTCAAGTTACTTTATAATTTTTTAAAAAGCTCCGCAGGCAGAAACGTCTATGTCCTTCTGAATGTCCTCCATTTATTTTTATAGTTTCTACAGTATTTATAGTATATTTATTGCCTGTTTGCACATTTTTGTATGGTTTGTATCCTTTATGCTGCTTTGAGAGAGTTTTACCTTAAATATTAAATAAAAATCTTAAATGAATAGTTAAACAATCACAATTTAAAATGTTACAATAGCAGTCATGTTAAAAATACAAACATATGTAAATAGCACCCCTGCATCTTGAAACCGGTAGGCAACTCATGGCGAATTCAGTGGGGTTTGCTTCCCAGTAATTATGTTTAGACATGTAGATTTAATCTGAATGGTTTGGGGGTTTGTGGCATTATAGGATCACCGTGAAGAATCCTAAACTCCAATCAATGATCCTTTCTAGGCAGCAAGTTACCATGATGCCAGCTTAGGTTGAATGAGCTAGAATTAATTCCCTTTCCATAAAATTCTTGAATGTACATTTGTGAAGTATGATTAAGGACACCATCGTATGCACATTTAGACAGAGTAAGTGCTAAAATTCCCCGTGTGTGCCAGCCCGCATGCTAGGTTAATCTGTGTCGGTTAAATGTTTTTTTATTACATTAAACTTTATCATGGACACTTTTACTTGATAAACCTTCAGGGCTGCTTGACTAAGGGCGACATAAAACATACTGCTAAATGTGTAAATAGCAAAACTGTGGGTTACTGACTTCATTGTGTGTGTGCAGTCTCTGTTTGGAAAGAGCTCATGAAGATTTGGGGGAGACGGCTTAGGTTTCCCTGTTCTGCTTTCTTTCTGAAATTCCACCTCCTCCCCTACAAAGGGGAAGGGTTAACATTTTTTTCAAAAAGTCTGCATTGATTCAAGTTGGAGGAGGGTGTGTGAGAGACTGTATCTCCACTTGTATGCATTTTGCAATAGGACTAGTGTGCAGTGCAGTATGGCCATTGTTGTTGCTAGTTGCGAAGTCGTGTCCGACCCAATGCGACCCCATGGACAACATTCCTCCAGGCCTTCCTGTCCTCCACCATCCCCCGGAGTCCACCCAAGCTCACACCAGCTGCCTCAGTGACTCCATTCAGCCACCTCATTCTCTGCTGTCCCCTTCTTCTTTTGCCATCTATTGTTCCCAGCATTAGCCTCTTCTCCAGAGAGTCCTTCCTTCTCATTAGGTGGCCAAAGTATTTGAGTTTCATCTTCAGTATCTGGCCTTCTAAAGGGCACTCGGGGTTGATCTCCTCTAGGACTGACTAGTTTGATCACCTTGCAGTCCAAGGGACTCGCAGGGGTCTTCTCCAGCACCACAATTCAAAGGCCTCAATTGTTTGGTGCTCAGTCTTCCTTATAGTCCAACTTTCACAGCCTTACATTTCAAACTGGGAAAATCATAGCCTTGACTATACGCACTTTTGTTTGCAGGGTGATGTCTCTGCTTTTTAGTATGCTGTCTAGATTTGCCATAGCTTTCCTCCACAGGAGCAAGCGTCTTTTAATTTCTTGGCTGCAGTCCCCATCTGCGGTATCTTGGAGCCCAGGAGAATAAAATCTGTCACTACCTCCATTTCTTCCCCATCTATTTGCCAGGAAGTGATAGGACCAGATACCATGTTCTTAATTTTCTTAATGTTGAGTTTCAAGCCAACTTTTGCTCTCTCTTCCTTTACCCTCATCAAGAGGCTCTTTAGTCCTTCTTCACTTGAGTATGGCCATAAGCTTCAACAATCCTTCCTACCAACTGCTTGGTACCAATCTTCACCTAACCTTCTCACCCTTGACCTTCTCTGGGCTCTCAGTGTGTGTGCAAGATAGGAGACCATAGTGATATTGCCTTTACATGGTATCATGTAATATTTAAATATACTCCGTAACACTCAGTGGAGCTACTTTGCCTCTACTAGTTCCATTAAGCTCACCGGTACTACTAACAGCCATTGCTGGAAGCAAGTGAAAATAGTCCTTCACAGACTGGGCAGGCCCCATGAGCCATCCCATGGGCTTCCACTCATTTTGGGTAATCTTTATAGCCGCAGAGTCCAGTAACGGAAACCCCAAGTCCTTTGAGTGCATGGGACAGTAGGATACCTCCCACTGATAGTTACAGTTTTAGTCTGAAACATCGCTTCAGAAGACATCAGGTAATTTGAGATTCTGTTTGATCCAATGAAGTAAGCTCTTACTTAGGAAATTTTCAGCTACATTAAATTAGTCTCCGAGGCACCACTGGACTCTTTGCCGTCTTACCTGCAACAGACTGAGGGCTGGTGCACACGCAAGCTTTTGTCATCCATAGACAGACGAATGCCAAGAGACACAGCATGGGGGTGGGGGTTAATTAGAGACTGCTGCACTTTTCTGGCTAGGCAGCATTACCAGAAATAATAACTCTGTGTGTGTGAAATGGAGACAGTTTTCTTATAATGAGTTCTCTGCTAGAGCAGGAGCAAATTCAGAACTGAAGATCTACTTCTTGGCTTCCCCCTTTCCCTCTTTGCCCTTTCCAGGATGCCCCACTTAGAGATAGGTTTGGCTTGCTTTTGTAGTGTTCATAGGGCCAATACAGTGGAATTTGGAAACGCTCCCTGAGGTCTTTGACCTGTGACGAAGTTATTCTGCTTTTGAAGAAAAAGGCTTTTGGTCCCAGAAGGTAACCAGTAGAAATGTAGCAAACAAAGGAGCAATAGATTCTAGGCACTTACCAACTGGTGGGTTCACGCTCTTGACCAATGTACTACAGTGCTTCTCATTCGGAATTGACGGCAGCCAATAAATTACACAGTGTGCTTAACTCTCATAGATGTCATTAGATCATTGGATGATACCCAATTTGCTTTGCTGACATAAAATATGTGGAGCTATAAGTTTTCCTTTGCACGCTTATGCTCAATGTTCTGCAACACACTTTTGTTGGACTCAAGGGTCCACTCCACCCACTTGGCACACTCCACCCAATTAAGCACAACAAGGATGAGATACAAAATTCTGTTTTATTCTCAATAATAAAGTTTTATTCCAGCATAATGGCAATCACCCCCAAAAGCATGGCGGAGTCCCCTTTTATACCTCCACTGACCAGGTAGTGATGACAGCTGCCTATTGGGTTGAAATTCCTGCCATGATTGATGCTTGGCACCTTTGAATACAGCTGGTTCTTGGGCTTACCTGGGAGGCTGGGCTGCCAGATGTTTTAGCTGGGCGCTCTGGAGAGGGTTTCCTCTTAATCTCTGGCTGTGTGCAAGTTCCAGTTACACTGATAACACCTGGGAATGTGACCAGCCGCCCGGGCTTAAGGCTGGCTAGCCAGGTATGTCCTACACTTTCATGCTTGTAAGCTTTTTGTACCCTGTCCTGTGTCTTGGAGATTGCCACATTACCTCAGAGATTTTCATTTGACCAGCCCAGCCTCAGAGATTAAGGACACAGTCCTACTGAAATGAGAGGGAGCTTCCAAACTCACACTGCTCTATTGCAGAGCTGTAGGAGTGACAGAATCTTCTCAGACTGCTTTTCCTGACTTTGTCTAGGATCTAGGAGTGTTTTCTTCAGGACTAGTACTTCAGAAGTTTGTCTTTTTCACTCAATATCCATTTGAGAGCCTTCCAACCTGCATATTCCAAAAGACAGTCAGATTTATACCTGTCCGTAAACCATTATGTCATCCATTAGATATGCTTCTAATATAGAGCACTGGAAGAAGCAGATAGCCAGATGTGTTATTAGGAGAGAAAGGGGAGACAGTAAAAATGGCTCACTAAAAATAAAATATCAGAGAGTTTGAGACATAGCCTTGGAAATCTTCTAGTCCAGCCCCTTGTTCAATATTGTAACAGCTACAGCATTCCGGAGAGATGGCTGGCTGCTTCTGGTTAAATTCCTCCAGCAAAGCAAAGCAAAGCTGAACCCACCAGCTCCTGACGCAGTCTGTTTTGCTGAATAGTCCTCAGTAAGTTTTGTTTAATGCTTAGCTGAACTCTCGTCCTCTGGAGCAACAAAGAATACCTTTGCTCTGTATTTTGCATGACAGTTTCTCAGATATTTGAAAACTGCTCTCATAGCTCCCTTAACTTTCTCTTTTCCAGGCTAAAGTTGTTCAGCTCTTTCAACTTTTCCTCACAGGGCTTGATTTCCAGTGCTGTTGCAATCTTGGCCACTCTTCTCTGGACACACTCAAGTTTTCCAATGTCCTTCTTAAAATGTGGTGCCAAGGATTGGGCACAGTACTCCAAAAGAGGACTGAGGACGTCAGAAAGTATATTCTTGAGTTAGTGTTAGCACATAAGATTCCCCAGAAAGTCATCCCAGGCATTCCTGAAGATGCTTTTTCCAGAGTTCAAACCTAGTTTGTCTTCCTTTCTTGTATCTCAGATCGCAGCTTCTCTTTTTGTTCCATTTCACTGAATCACACAGATCTAGGGCACATCATCCTTCGACTAAGTGGGCAGTAAGTTCTGCCCTTATCTGCTCCAGAACTCTAAGGAAGATCCAGTTATTACCTTGCTGTTGGGAGGAATCAGCCGGTACTTCCCCTCTCAAAGGAAGGAGTAATCAAACCAAGCTGGCAGGCTTGACTGGGAACATTAAGCGGGAGCAGTAGAAGCAGTTCCTTTGACTTCATTTACCCTTGCCTGGTCAACCTTAGTACATCATTCAAATGATAGGTCAGGAGAGCAAGATTGTAACACCTGATGTTGCTGATTTTATTCTGTTTTCATTGCTTTCATTGATGTACTTTTTTGAGGGGGAGGCGGCTATAGGTTTCACTGTTGCATGTCCCTTGGGAGAGCTCTTGTCCTGCAAGGCAGCCAAGAAATATTTTAAATAAAATAACTGTAATAGTTAATTTAAAAATAAAATAAATTGATACTTGGTCCTATAAACCACACAGTTTGTGATGGAGCTTTAAGCCTCCCCCTTCACTTCTGATCATGGAATCATACAGTTGGAAGGGGCCTATCAGGCCATTGGGTCCAACTGCCTACTCAGTGCAGGACTCAAGTCACCCATCCAGATTTCCACCAGGTCCTGTCCTGCTTAGCTTCCAAGATTAGGCAAGGTGAGGTACTTCAAGCTATCTCGAAATTGTCACACTTGGAAACCAAACTTGCGTGAGCAGTGCTTGTCCTTGCTTTACTCTTGCAGAACCATTCAGTGGTTTCTGATGGATTCAAAAGGTTCTCTGTGGGCTCGTTGCATATGCTCAGTGTTTCTGAGCCAGAACATGTTGGCAAAGTGGCAAGTGGGAGGGATGGTAAATTAGAATAAGGCAGTGAAAACTCCAAGTTTCTGCTCCTTTCTAGTGCAAGCATGCCAGAGGGCCAAGATTTGCTAGAGGGCAGGGATTAAATTGCCTTACAGTGCGAAGGAGAGACACTGACTGATGCCACATTCTGCTGAGAAAATGCTGGAGTAATAAAAAAACAGTGCTGGCACACTTTTATGGTATTATTCTGTGCACAGGAATAAGCTGTCAAATTACATTTGGTCCTCTGAGCGTTGGAAGATTTTATTTGAATGGATTTTTAAAAAGTAGTTTTGCATATTTATTTCACATTAAAATGATAAAAACTGTACATTATGTGTAGAAAAAAAGTTGGTACAAATTAAGAATTGCAAGGGAAGGGTTGTTGGCTTTTTTATTTGCATTTTAAAATTAACTTTTGAACACCGCTTGTCTGTTGCTGGAAAATTTAGTTTAATTATTCATAGAACACAAAGACCACTGGAGGGGCTACAATGAATTGATACTTTTTCTGCAGATTTAATGAACAATCAAATGCAACACCATGAGCTGTATCACTCATAAAAGACAAACACATGTGTTTATTACCCTTGTCTTTGACATAACTCATCAGGGTAGTGCAGGGGAAACATAAATGTACCTAAAACTGATCTATGCTAATTTCACTTTTCATATTAGTGTAGGAGGAAGAAATGCAGACTAATAAAATTGGCGCTGGTTGTATATGGAAGTGCATCTCATTTCAGCATTGTAGACTGTTAGATTAAAGCTATTGCCATGATTGCACTAATATAGAAAACAATTTTTATTGCACCAGGTTTTGTGAAATACGTCATATCCCAGTCTCCCCTTCATGAAGTACTTTATGTGTTTTTCTATTGTTCCCCACTTCCCAAATTCCCAGAAATGTTCGTGCATTTTGTTTATTTAAGCATGATTACTAAAGGAGATCACTCTATGGAAATACACATGAAATTGATTCCTTTTCTTGAACATACTTGAAAGTTCTTCCATTTTAGGGTTACTGTTATTGCACAGTAAAACATGCTTCCTGCTATGGGAAAGCCTTGTATGAGAAGAGTATAGACTCACTTGTTCATTAAATTTTTAAGTGCCACACATAAATTTTAAAAAATGAAATGGAGATGGGATTGCTTATTTATCCGATCTGGTCACAGTTATACATGGTTTAGTTCCTTCTTGTGTGGACTGCTGCAGTGCAATCTGCATGGATTGCCTTTAACACCTGCCCAGGGATCCATGTGGCTAAGAGGGCAGGCTAAAAATCCAATAAATAAATAAATACACAAATACATAGAAAAGGGAGGCTGGAAAATTTAGCTGATCCAAAAGGCTGTGGGCAGACCTTTTACTGGCGTTAGCTGCAGGAAGTGCACAACTCCCTCGTTGCAACAGCTTCACTGGCTACCAGTTTCTACTGGGGCAGAATCCATACTGATGCTTATGACTTATAGAGCCTTATGGGGCTGAAGGCCAGGCTACCTGAAATCTTGCCTTCTTCCATACAAAGCTGCCTGACCTGCCTCTCCTTGACTGATGCCTTTCTTTTACTACTGCTGCCTACACAGGTGCATGTAGTGCAGATACAAAACAGGGTCTTCCCAGTGGCTCTGCCCAGGCTTTCAAATTCCCTATGAGGGATGGCAGGTTTGGTTCTCTCTCTGCTGTCTTTCAGTTGATAGGAGGCAGAGACAATTTTATTCAGGCAGGGCTTTGCATGCAAACAAGTCTGTTTGATCAGGTGCTATTTCAATTTAATTATTTTTGTGCTTTTAATTGTGATTTCAATGTATCTTTTTCATTATTTTATCCACAATTGTAAGTCACCTTGGAGGAAAGGAAGGGTCCAAATCAAATGAATGAATGTTTGATAGTTTGATATTTGATAGTTCGAAAGAATAGTAGAAAAGAGAGTTGCTTGGAGCACAGAAAGCATTTCAGCACCGAACATATTTCCTAGTTTTTCTTCAGAACTACAAGGAGTAGAAAATTAAAATGAATACCATATATAAAACTGACATTCTCATGATGACAAATCCTGTGCCATGTGCCAGAGTTCACCAAGGCAAAGTATTATGTAGCCTGTCAGCAACTTTGTGTTGTACTCCAACCCAAGAGCACAGAGTTGAGTTATGGAGCCTCATAATAAAGGATGCAAAAAGCTGCCATCCACAGATTTTTACTCTCTCTCTGGTTTGATACCACACATAGCCTTCTGCTGGAAAAAAAATCTGAAGAGTAGGCTGTCTGAAAAACTCCAGTGTAACTCATGTCTTCTCTTTGGGTCAGGCAGAGGAAATGGGTGGCGGGATAGAAAGGCATGGCTGTATGAAGCCTTCTTCACATTCCAGGCTCTGGAAGACTTTGTTCACAGCTGGAACCTCTGTGTTTGCACCACTCCTGCCCACATACATTGCTCAATTTCCCTGGTAAAGCAGATGGACAGCTCTGGTACTATGAGAGTTTTAAGACCCAGCATCATAGAGGAACCTGAATCTCAAAAGGGATGCTATTAAAAAGATTGCGATTATGGCTCCTATTTCTTTCAAAGTGGGTGCTCCAGCTTGAAGAAATCAAAATCATAATTAAGAAATGATGACAGGTATGAAGCTTAAATCTTTATCTGCTGAATGAATATGCAGGCAGTTCTCTTTTCTGAGGTGTAGTTGGCTTGGAGTTACCTGGCAGAAGTTTTCCCTTCTCCCTTTTCATTTGTGCAAACTCTTGAGAGGCCTGGAAGACTTCCACACAGCATGTGTTTTCCTAACTTTATTCAAGCTGGCTATAGTGCAAATACAGGAATGCATTTCTGTGTTGCTGCACATCCTTCAAATGTTCCTGGAGTCCCTCTCAGCCCCTAGGACTGTTTGTATTATTGATAGTAATGCCGTCATAGGCCATCTGTCAGTCCTCCTACATCTTTTGTGCCCAGGTGTTCCTTGCATTGCAGAGCAAGCCTCACTGTGTGTCTGCCTTTCTTTAACTGCTCTTCACGCCATTATGGACTGGTTTCATTCAGCAGCGGGTCACTCACCCCATGAAACCTTAATCCCTTTCTCTGGCTTTAACTCCAAGGTGCAGTTTTCTGGCTGATAGTGGCTTGGTGGGCCACCCTTTCTTCCCCCATTGTATTTTCTTGCCATCCTGCCTCTGAAGGAGTTAAATTGTGGCCGTGGGTAGATTTCCTACAAGCTTATCCTAAAGAAAAAGTGTGATTGGACTTTGCTACACTGCTGTGGTCCCTGCTTTTGGTGAGTCCCTAACTAGCCACCTGGCAGTATGATTTCTTTCAATTTTTTTAAGGTAAAGGGATTTTAAAAAATCTATCTGCTGATGAAAATTTCCAAATAAAAGCATTTGTGTTTTTTTGGGGGGGTTGTTTCTGTGAATAGCACATGTCTGCCAAGAAAGAAACCATAATTACATTCAGTCCTGAAGATTTTCTGGTCCATCAACAGGTTCAGTTGACTGATAGGGCAAATGTGAGGCTGCATAGGCATTCCTAGGAGCATTAGAAAAAAAGCAGTGGTAGCATTTTCACATCATGTGTAAGTGCTTTTGGTGGTATCTTCATCAGCTATATTGTTATTTTACAAAATGAAAAAAGGTGCAAGTGAGAAGAAATGGGTAATGAAAGACCTTCACCACCTCCATGGGATTAGAAATTGATGTGGGGCAATTCACAGATGCCCCATGTGAAATCACTAATCACTTAAGCTGGGGTTCTGTTAATGAAAGTCATCTCTGGTCATGTGTACCCGGATATATGTTCTGAGATACATCTGTTTAAGGAGTCTTTGAACCTTGGCAGCTGCTTCACAAGGTCAGTCTCTCTCTCTCTCACACACACTCTTATTTCAGAGTGAATCTGTTCATTGATTACACGAACATTAAATACTACACAAGGGGATTACCATTGGCAACATCTGCTTGTACAGTTACAGCCTAATAAACTTTATTAACAGCCTTATTCAGAAATAGGCTGATGAGTTCATGACCTTGATTTATTGGTGTGACTATCACTAACTCCTACTTTGCTGCCTCACTGAAGAGCCCTTCCCCCAACAGCTGTACTTCTCCAGCCTCCCTAATCCCTCCTAATCTAGGAAATGGATGGAAGCTGTGCACCTAGAGAAGCAGATTTGCTCCTGTTTGTTGAGAGCAACAATTTCAGGAGATGGTATATGACAGATAAGCCGTGGGACTTCCTCCTGATTTTTCTTGTCACCCATTCTGGAATCAGAACTTGTCCCATCCTGAGTGTAAAACCTCCTGGATTCTGCCCTTGTGGAGCAGCTTGCCTGAACCTCTGTATACAGCCTTTGCTATGGGTAGCACTTCTGTCTCTTAACCTAGCCAGGTGTCCATCCTTTGGTAGAAAAGGCTGTGCCTCAGATAGAATGACCACTATATGAAGAATTGTTAGCATTCATCATATTTGATGGTGTCATCTGTTCAAAGCACTGGTTAGAGCAAGTACAGTAGATTAAGCAGCCGTATGGTTTGGCTGGCCACAGTCTGTCTTTTTCAATTTGGATGCCAGGAAGCACTTCCTAACATTTAGGACCCCAAGGGTATGGAATGGGCTTCCATGGGAAGTGGTTAAGGCCCCATTGGGGAAGTTGTTCAAGGATAGGCTGGTGGGCATGTCGTGAGCGGATCCAGCTGGAGCCACGGGTCAGACTAGATGGCCCGGGAGATCCCTTCTGATTTGCTTTGTTTCTATGTTTCTCTACTCTGACAATATGTACTGTATTACTACTTTAATAGTAGTAAATTAGTTCAACATTTGTATCTATACTTGTATAGGATCGTATGCAACTGTTACAGAATTATTCCCAAGCCCTCTTTTGTCCTGTTTTTTATTTATTTTTATTTATTTAAACAACTTATATGCCGCCCCATTGCATGAGACTCGGGGTGGCTTACAGTCATTAAAATTGCATCTAAAATATAAAAAAAATCATACATGAATAAATAAAAAAATAAAATAGAACAGAACAGAACAGAACAGAACAGAGGATCCAGCCTGGTCAAATAAACCGTTAACAGTTAAAATAGCATTTAAAAAAAAGGTCTTGGCCTGGCACCGAAAAACAAATAAGGACAGTGCCAGGTGGACCTCTCTGGGGAGCACATTCCATAGGTTGGGCGCCACCGCAGAGAAAGCCCTCCTCTGAGTACTCACCCTCCAAATGTCCTTCACGGAGGGTTCCCGGAGGACGGCCTCTGCCGCCGATCTCGGGGCGGGA
Organism: Varanus komodoensis; assembly: GCF_004798865.1. Lineage (NCBI taxonomy): Eukaryota > Metazoa > Chordata > Lepidosauria > Squamata > Varanidae > Varanus > Varanus komodoensis. The sequence continues at coordinate 3,765,763 of NW_025335922.1, forward strand.
GGACATATATGGAAATAGGAGCTCCTTTAGGTAACCGGGGCCTAAGCCATTCAGGGCTTTGTAGGTGATAACCAGCACCTTGAATTGGGCCCGGACTTCAATCAGGAGCCAGTGAAGCTGATGGACGACTGGGGTTATATGAGAACAACGCCCAGTCCCCGTCAGCAGCCTGGCAGCTCTATTTTGCACCAATTGAAGTATCCGGACCATCTTCAAGGGCAGCCCCACGTAGAGCGTGTTACAGAAGTCTAATCGGGAAGTGACCAGTGCATGTGTCACTGTTGCCAGGCAGTCATTCTCCAGGTAGGGACGCAGCTGATGGATCAGCCGAACCTGAAAGAAAGCGCTCCTCGCCACCGCTGTCACTTGAGCTTCCAACGATAGCTCTGGGTCGAGGAGCACTCCCAAGCTGCGGACCCTGTCCTTAAGAGGGAGTGCAACCCCATTCAGGACAAGGTCAAAGTCCCCCGTCCCAGAGCCCGATCCACCTACCAACAGGACCTCCGTCTTGTCTGGATTGAGCTTCAGTTTATTGGCCCTCATCCACCCCATTACCTCGGCCAGGCACTCGTTCAGTACAGCCACTGCCTCACCTGGATTGGTGGAGAATGAGAGGTAGAGCTGGGTATCATCAGCGTACTGATGATTCCGCAGCCCACACCTCCTGATGACCTCTCCCAGCGGTTTCATGTAGATGTTAAACAGCAAAGGGGACAAAATGGATCCCTGCGGAACTCCATGGAATAGATGCCATGGCGCAGAGGTATAGTCCCCCAGCACCACCTTCTGGAATTGGTCATTGAGATAGGAGCAGAACCACTGCAAAGCAGTGCCCCCAACTCCCATTCCCTCTAGCCTATCCAGAAGGATACCATGGCCACTGAGATGTCCAGGAGAACCAACAGGGACGCACTCTCCCTGTCTTTCTCCCTGCACAGGTCATTGTACAGGGCGACCAAGGCAGATTCAGTACCATACCTGGGTCTGAAGCCGGACTGAAATGGATCCAGATAATCAGTTTCCTCCAAGAGTGCTTGGAGTTGTCCTGCCACCACCCGCTCTAACACCTTGCCCAGAAACGGGATGTTGGCCACTGGTCTATAATTGGTGGCCACCTCTGTATCCAGGGATGCCTTCTTCAGGGCAGGCTGGACTACCATCTCCTTTAAAGGGGCAGGTACCCGGTCATCCCTTAGAGAGGCATTGACAACCTCCAGAATCCAGGTCCCTATCCTGTCCTTGGCTGTCTTGAGTAGCCAAGATGGGCAAGGGTCTAATAAGCAGGTGGCGGAACGTACTTGTCCAAGCACCTTGTCCACATCATCAGGCCGCAATAACTGAAATTCATCCATCAGTTGTGGACCAGATGGCAACATTGACCCCTCCCCTGAAGGCTCTGAGTCACTAGTGGAGTCTAGCTCGTGATGAATCTGAGCAATTTTCTCCCAAAAATGCTTGGCAAAGTCATCACAGTGGGCCATCGAGGGTGGTACCAGGTCTTTCTTAGGGCCTGGGTGAACCAGCCCTTGTACCACCTGAAAAAACTCCGCTGGACAGCATTGTGAGGAGGCAATGGACACGGAGAAAAATTTCTTTTTCGCCTTCCTCACCGCCACAGCATAGGCCCGATAATGGGCTCTTAAGTGTGTTCGGTCAGATTCATCCTGTGATTTCCTCCACCTATGCTCTAGCCGTCTCCCAACCCGCTTCATTGCCTGTAATTCAGGTGTATACCTAGGGATGATTGGGGTCTGCCCGGCGGGAGAGGACGCTTAGGAGCGATCGTGTCAATAGTCCTAGTCATTTCCCCATTCCACAGTTTGACCAGAGCTTCGACAGGAGCGCCAGCCTTGTCAACTGGAAATTCCCCCGGAGCCTTCAGGGAACCATTTTTGGATAATGCATTTCCTTTTTTTTTTTTTGCGTAAATGGCGACCTTAGACCCAGGATTGCTAAAATGATGACTACAGCTTGCTGGAGAATGATTTTTTTCTCTTTTTCCAAATTCAAAGCTTCTGAGTTTGAGCAAAACACAGCTTTGGAAGTACATTACCCCTTTCCCAAACTAACCGCTTCTCCTCAAAATCCAGTTCCCTCCTTTCTTTCTCTCTGTTTATCTAAGTTTGACTGCTCCAAATGTGACACAAGATATGTTGGCTTGGATCCAAATAACTGAGTGTGGAGTTTGATATGGAGGATAAAACTGACCTACTACTTCTTTACCATCACCTCTGTCACCCAAGAAAGTGCTCCTGTGCGTCAGTAGACCCTTGGAAGCCATGCGTGATGGTGAAAGGTTCTCCCTCTTTGTTCATGGTGAATTAGCTTTTGGTTCTATAGTGGATGCATTGGAAATAAGCCAGAGTTGGGAATTAGGTATTATCACCTAAGATACTAGAATATATACAATAAAACCACCAGTCTGAACCCAGCTCTTTCTGCCTTTTTTACCATGTAAGCATTTTAGTTTTCCTTCATGATTTCAAGGGAAACTATAACATAGTTTTTCATAGTTAAGGCATCTTTTACAACAGGGTTTGTTTTTGTAACTGGAAGATCCACATTAAAAAAGAACAAAGAAAAAAAAAACCCCTGTGCTGTGATTATTCTGTGATGTATGATTAAAGATTTTCATGTAGTGTCAGTTTATAAAACTGCTCATCCTTCATTTTTTCTTCTGGTACAAACATACATATATACATGCATACATACATACAGCTTTTCACAGTACTGACCTCTGAATTTTAGTCAGGACAAAATTTTCAATATTATATCTGTTTATTTAAACTATTCATAACTTTCAAAGGGGGGAATTATTGCTTTTTGTACATTAGTTGTATTTATGAAAGTTCATTTTAATTGAACTTGAAATTATGTGAAGTTGAAATTTGTTGTTTCTCTCCTTTTCAAAAAGAAAATCCTTAGATTTTCCATTGCATCACAAATCCCATAGCTTGCATTTTTGCAGAATGCAGTGACTTTCCAGTGACATCCTGTGAAGTGTTTTCTAAATATGCACCACAGATTAGTCTTCTGACATCTTGTTGTTTGGCACTTAGGCTATTTTCATGACATATTAAAGTTATTTGTGAAGTCTGAACCCTAGCACTTCGGTAGAATTAAGGATAGAATCTTAGGCATTTTTAGACTGAAAAGCATTTCCCAGCCAGCACTGTTACAAGATTTCCCCCCTGCCTATACATGCATAGGATCATACCTAAAGGCTGCAATTCTATAACACTTACCTGGAAGTAAATCCCACTGAATACTTACTTCTAAGTGAAAGCATTCACAGGATTACTCTGTAAGTTTTCTGTCTGTCTTAATTGAGCATGTTTGTAGTTTGATCATCAAGCAAAGTAAGCTATGAGTCGGGTTCTAAGTGAAATTGTTTAGGTGAAAAATTTGAGGGGTCCCTAGTATATAATGTCCTCATTTGATGTACAGTCTTAATGGTAATTGCCTTTCTTTCAAACAATAAGTAGCAGCTTTTGTTTGGTAAATTATACATTATCCCATACTTTATTGAAATAATGCTTCCTGTGGCACACTCAGAAATGCACCTACATGTTAGTGCTATGTGCATTTATTTAAATTTAATTGATAAACACTTTTTACATCATTGATAGTCCGAGTTAAGATATATTGTGTGTATTTAGTCCTAAACAGTGATTGCAAAGACATTGGTAGTGCTCTGTGAAAAGCCAAGAACTATTACAAGCTAAATAAGTGAACCCTTGCAATTCCCTGTTGGACAGCTACCTGCTATGCAGAATGCTAGACCATTTGACACAATTGATGGAGTATTTGTAAAGGTGAGCTGTGATTTAGAGAGCTGCAATTGGAGATTAAGGCTAAAGTATATTGGCATGTTTTTGTAGGAGAAGATTGCATAATGCTTGCTTTGTTCTTTTGCCAGAAATGGAGTTCCTTTATTTTCATAAGCATAAAATTGAGTCTCTAGTCACAATGTTTGATATTTAAGGGAGAGGGGAGAAATTACATGCATTCTTGCTAGAGCAGGCTAGCTTTGCCTTAGTTGTCGTTGCAAAATTGCCTTACATCCACACATAAACGGAAAATAAACCAAAGTCATTGTAAATTTTAATGTAGTCACTGGGAGATAAAGCAAGTGATGGAGATAGTAAATGTTTTACAAAAATAGAAATATGCTGGCTTTGCACAGAATTGACCATTTATGCATTAAAAAGAAGCCTTCAAGATTCAGTTCTAACAAAATAATTTGTACTTTCCAGGGAGTAGCATTTATAAATTTTGAACACTGTAGCTCATCACTGTTTCTTGAAGTTTTATTTCCCAACCAGCATACTGAAACTTAGAAATACAGGCCTAGTTTTGCGTATCCTTTTTATATATGATTATTCTAACACCATACTCATACATATGTGTCCAGATTTTTACCACTTCTCCTCATTACAAAAACAAGTTAGAGACAAGTGAAGAGTAATTGTACTAACTTGTATTTGATGAGAAATGAAGAATGTGGATGTCTCTCCACTAATTAACAAAACTTTTTATCCTGAAATAATTAAATCCTCTTCTGCACTTATCCTAATGCGGCACAGTGGGATGATTCCATACCTTCTTTTTAATCAGCTGTTGAAACAAGAAGAAATATGATTGCATGAAAATGCAGTTATACAACTTTCCTAAAAAGAGTGCTCTCATACAGTATAAGATTGTGGAATATGAATATCTAGTTCTTAGGCATTGCATGGTAGTTTGTTCTCCTGTACTCTTTAGCAACTACTGTTTGAGGTTTTTGTAGGAGAGTTTATATTAACATGTGATTTTTCTCTTACATATATAGTTCTAAGCTCTCACAGTGTATCAACACTGGGGATATGGTACAAGCCATTCTTTCCCAATCTAGTGCTTTCTAGATGATTTGGATTAAAATTTACATTACTCTTGACTCCAAGCTGGCCTATAATGAAGGATAAGGCTACAATGGCTCCTAGTCATATATATATTGCATTATGTAATAATTGAGTACTACATTTTTATCCCACCCTTTTTCCTGCAAGGAACCAAAGGTGACCTACAGAATCCCCCTACTTCTCCATTTTATCCTCGCAAGAACTCAGTGAAAAAGAACCTGTAACTGGCCCAAAGTCACCCAGTGAGCTTGGTAGCCATGGACAAGAGCTTGTATCACTCTGTTGAATATTCTAAGCACTATACCACATGGGCCATACTGCCTTCAGCATCCTGGGCAATATTCCGCTGCAAACTAGTTGCTGGTGATGTGAGCAGGAGGGCACTGCCCTACTTGTGGGCCACCATGACCATCTGGTTGGCCTCTGCACAGACAGAATGCTAAATGGGAGAGACTTTTGGATTTTATATAGCAGAACTTTTCTTAATTTTCTGTGCTGATGAAAGCTGAAATGCAGAACATCTGCACAATAGTAGTTTGGAGAAGGCTGATGTAGATTATAAGTATTTAAGGAATTCAGTGTGAGATCCTGTGCTCACACCAAAAGATCAGCTGTGCTCTTGGGTTAATGGGCAGAACAGGCGTTTCAGAGTAATTCTGATTGTGGTCAGCTGCTAAGATTGACAAGGCAAATTTATGGCCTTATTCACAGTTCTGTCAGTTCACACTGCTGAAGGTAGAAATCAGGGGTGAACTCTTTTCTTTCTTTTTTTGCCCCTGCAATGCAGGGTAGACATTTCCCTCCTGTCACTTAGAACAAAATGGAATTTTCTTGTGCCAGTTCCAAGGTGGAACAGGTGAAAATTTTGTATTGCTGTTGAAGGAAAAGAGCAAGTTTGGAAACAGAAATCTAAAGCTAGTTCCAAGCTGCTCCTGGGGTACCCTTTGGGCAAGACTACTTGTTGCTGCCAGCAGAACTGAGAGCAAGTAGTAGCTTCCTGCTGGTAGAACATTGTTCATATATGTCAGGGTTTCTTGCCTGTACCAGTGGAGCTCTCCTTCTTACCTGGAGACTGGCAAAGGGGCATCTCCTCCAGATGCTAACTTCCTCCAGTGCTCCAACCCAGGGTAGATGGTAGGACTAGAACTGCACTATTGAAATCCACCAGATTTTATACTTCTTCAGAGATTGCAACACTATATTTATTTATTTATTTATTTATTTAGAATATTTATATGCCATCCTGTCGCAAAGTGCTCAGGACGGCTTACAGAAATAAAATAATATAAAACAAAATACAAATGAATTACAGATCCACCCTGGCTGCAGTTAAAACATATATAAACCAATGTTAAAAGTTATTAAAATATTGTTGGAATAAAAAGGTCTTAACCTGGCGCCGAAAAACAAATAACAATGGCGCCAGGCAGACCTCTGTGGGGAGCGCATTCCATAGGCGGGGCGCCACCACAGAGAAAGCCCTCCTCCGGGTACTTTGCCTCCTAATATCTTTCATGGAGGGTTCCTGGAGGAGGGCCTCTGCTGCCGATCTCAGGGGGTGGGAGGGCAAATATGGAAGAAGGCGTTCCTTTAGGTATCCAGGTCCCAAGCCGTTATTCTCAGCAGTTTACATGTATCAAAATATGTGTATACTTTAAAACTGCACATTGAAATCCATTTTAGATACATATTTTGAGATTTTTTTTAAAAAAATACAGATTAGTGCAAGAATGGAATGGGATTATGAGAAAATATGCAAATATGATACAGACATCTAATCCTTTCTTCAAAGTAATTTTCACTAAGATGGAGAAGGAAATCCTAAGGGCAGCTGTAATCTTGGAATAGGCACTCAACTTTATTCTAAATTAAATGTAATTTGAAGGAATTTAGCATTTACATTGAAATGAAACTGTTCAGATTTCCGAAAGCATCGCTGCATTCATTTTATGCCACCATTCCCAAGAATTTGACATTTTCAGCATTCTGAGTCATCGGTATTTTCAGCAATAGATTCTTATCACAGCTTTTCTCCTTGCAGAACTCCCTTCTCTACTGTACCATTGCAGCTTTATGAAGTTCAGATATAAGGTGATTCAATCTGCTTTCAAACAATCTGCTTCATCTACCCTTATACCACTCGCAAATAGTTCCACACATTTAGTGATTTTTGCTACCTTCCTTACTCTCTTTCTCTCCCCCCCCCCCCCTGTTCTTGAGCAAGCAACGTGCACCTGTTTTTAACAGTCTCAAATAATTCTAACCCTGGATTAAGGGTTTTTTTAAATAGACTTTATTTCAAGACCTATGCCTTTATAATAATAGACTCTGTTTTCATTAGTTAATTTCTCCTGTATAACATTGCTGGTCAATTTTTTGGTGCAACTTTTGTCGGATGATGTATGGGAGCGAACCATTTGTCCTCATTTTTATTAGGTCTTCTCTTCTTGTTTTAAATCATAACCCCCCTCCGACATTCCAAATTGTAACTGCTCCTTCATAATTTCAACTCGTCTCTGTAGAAGACTAGTAACTGAAAATTGTTTGACCAGGGGAAAAAAGTTCATTTAAGACATAATGTGTTGCATTGCTATATTATTTCTTTTTTCATTTCTTCCCAGTATTTGGCATTGTTCACACATACCTCAACTGAGTTTAATAAAGGATAATAATAAATTTTCCATTTGAAACACCACAGAATTTCAATGATAAAAACCTGCCATTTGAAAGTAAGAGTTCAGGTTATCTCAAGCTGGCTCAAGCTTCAGAAAGCCAGGAAATTGGAAGCTTAGGCTGATGCCTGAATAAACATATTCCATGATTAGCAGTGCTGAGCAGTGTCACAATTTGTGCTTGCTTACAAGCGGCAAACAGACATCAGCTCACAAGTGGATTCTTTTAGTAAATCAGTGTTTCAGCTGCTTCACAAACCGGTCCAAAGCAGGACAAACAGCATAATTGCTGGTCCTGTGCACTTCATCCACTCCGCATAGTTTGGGGCCTGAAAGACCAAGGAAAAATGTGGGTGCTTGGAGACCAAGTTGTAAGCATGCTTAATACATGTCACTGCACAGCATCATTACTGATTGTGGGACATGTCCGTCAAGGCATCAGCCTCAGCTTCCAATTTCTTGGCTGTGTGCGCCTTGAGTATGTGAAAGATCATCCTGCCTACTCCTTCCTGAGCTTTATTGATGCTAGCTTGCCTACCTCTGGATAGAGGCTTAATATTATTATTCTTATGGCTGAGCATTTGGATGTCTAAATATAGGTAAGGAATGAGGGAAGAGCCCCAGATGCCATAATAATCTAAGATTGGAACCACTCTAGTGGTTTGTGTGTCACATCATGACTTCTGGTTTAACAGACACTAAAAGTAGACCACTTCAATGATAAAGGGAATCCAGAATTACATCCCAACAGAATTTGTTTTCTTTTGTCTGGCTGCAAACTAAATTCCAGCTTATCACTTCAGAGATAAAGGGGAAGGAAAGCTCAAACCAATAGGAATAGCCAAAATGCATCACTAGACTGCCTGATAATAGATAGACACTGATAGTTTGAGAATCTCTGAAAATAGGTAGGTGGTTACAAGGTAAGTGCTGCAAAAAATGATCCTCTCTTTGTTTTCTGTCTCAATCTGCAACAACCTCAGGTGGAAATCAGAGCTTATACCAGAGGAGAGGGAAATTCATCAGATATAACTAAATGGAAGATTCTGAAATAGCACAGTGGTTCATGCCCATCAGATCATAGTGTTAAAGATCCCAAAGTTCACACAATTCGATTTCTCTCTGTAAGGCATCAAGATAGACACATTAAATTATATCCTTCTGATTTCTAATTTGTCGTAGGAGGAAACAAAGGTATAGTAGACTGATGTGCTTTATTCAGAGATTAATTAAAATATGAATATATTCATTCATATTTCTTAAGTGTGGAATCACATTGTAAAGGACTGGCCCTGCTTCTCCCAAAATACAGCATTCCAAGGAGGTTACTTCAGAATCTGAATCTCAACAGGAAGCAGGGTTAGCTGAAATTTCAAGGCCAGCATGCCCTTATATACGCCAAATGACTGGTGAGAATCAGACCGTATCTGGATCTGAGAAAAATACTGTTCAGCAGCAATAGTCAGAGGGCAGAGGTATCAGTCCTAAAGTCATACATCAGATAAAATGAGCAGACCAACTGAGTAGCATCTGTCATTCTCACAGGCCTACAAGTAGCAAAAACCTTCCTGAAGGTGGAGCTAACTCTTGTGCGAGAAGGAAAAAGGGAAATTCAGTTTGGAATCAACTTCTTGGCATGAATAGTAATCTCCCTAATGATGGCTTCTAATGGATGACTCTGTTTGACTCCTTCTGTATCAAAAAGCCACCCCTGCTGGTCCACTTTAACATAATAAAGACTGAAGCCAGACTCTTGTCCTGATCTGCTTGGAAGAAGAAAGGGGAGGGAAAACACTGGCCTTTCACAAAAATCATATGTTCAGGAACTCTTGGGCATGAACAATGTATAGAAAAATTCAGAATCTTCTTCAGAGCTTTTTATTTGCTTCCATTTTCAGTAGCTACTGATTATATCTTTTTTCATCCCAGAGGGTAATCTTATAGGGGTGTCTTTACAGACTTATTTTCTTCATCAAGAAATGTGGCAGTCCTTTGAGATGGGTTAGCATAAAATAATGCTTGGCAAAGAAGCATCTATTGTCTTTCCATATCCAAATTGAATTATATTGCAGTCAAGGCATAGATGTGTTGTTGATATCATTGTAAAATAGGAGACACTGTTGAGCAGGTGTAATTTGACATGGGGTGACTATTAGTTGAAAAATTGAAAATCGACACTTCTTGAAAACAGCTTAGATTAAAATAAATCAAGAATAGTGATTTCATTGCAGTGTTAAGTTGGTTTCAAGTGATTATCTGATGGGTAGATGCTTAAAGCTTGTAACATGGTAACTCTAACTGCTTCACAAATAATTTATCCCTTTCCCTATATTTGTGAGGGGTTGAAGGATTAGCATAATGGTCCCCTTATTTGGGCTGTGTGAGCTGTGAACAATTGGATTTCCAGGTGATTATAGATAGCCACTGCATGATGAGTTTCCTAACCAGCTGTTATTCTGCAAATGGTTGTCTGAAACCATCGTAGAAGTCTCAAGCCATGTGGCATGCTCTAAGACAGATATGGGATGAGCTCAACTTTTTTTAGGCAGTATTTGTGGTCCACTGATGTGTATTTTAAAATTCATAACGGAAGAATGTATACGCTATGAACTTTTAATGAATAAGACATGCTCGGTGATCCTGAGGTCTGCCTGATCCAACATTCTTTGCAGGTATCTAAGCAACTGGTTGGGTTGGGTTGTTGGTAGCCTGAGGACCAGGTTGCTTTGTAAACTGTAAAAACAAGAAAACAAAAACAGAAGTATCGAGCTATTGTGAGTCTGTACACTTGTTTACTTGTCCATGGCCCTGAGAACCCGTGGGTTGTTGGGCGTGAATCAGGTCAAGTGAGATTCAGGGCAACTTGATTATGCTACACTAGAGTAACTCTACTTTGGTTTAAGCACTTTGGTGGAATTCTGTAAGCCTAAAGTAAATTACTTTCATTCTGGTTTGCATTCAGTGTGACTGGGATTAGGCTGTCTGAACTAGGAACTGCGAGCCAACAACTTCATAATTTTGTGCTAGTTTAAGGAGAAAATTGAACAAAAGAAGACAGATTTTCAGATAATTGGGCTCTGGAGGTTTTCTAACTCTTTTTGCTCTTTTCCCCCAAGTAGATAAGCTGTTCCGATTCTCATAAAAAAGTGCTTATGATATATAGAATTTTTAATAGCTTTGGCAGTAGGTTTCTTGCTTCTAAAATGTATATACCATATTTTGTAATAGTACTAGAGATCTCAATGGATCTATAATGCAGGGGAATTGAATTAAATCCAGATGATTTAAAATCAAGCAGGGCAGATTTAGAATCCCTGACTTAAATATGTATTTCCCACTTTGAAATTCACACATTTCCTAGACACGTGCATATGCTAACTTGTTGCTATAACAGTTAAAGTATACAGATTTTAATTGTGCAACTTTGTATAGTCTAGGAGCATAACTGAAGATATTTGGTCATAAGTCAAGAGTAGTTTAAAAAAATACTATTTATGTGCTGCCTTTAAGGGAAAAAAACTTGGCTTCTAAAGTTTAATATAAACACAAATCATAAACTTGCACATAAAATCAACTAATAATAAAAACACAGTTAAAACTTAAAACATACTGCTTAGTAAATACAAAACTCCAATAAATATTTATAAAACTGTAGATGAAACAATCTCAATTCAGTGGCCCATAAAACCTCTTTTTGAAATTGGCCAGAGAAAATAAGGACTTGCCTCCATGACAAGTTTGTTCCAATTGCTTACTGGCTTATTTATCTATTTTGAAATCACAACTTATTGCTCTTATGAATTTACATGTAACTAGAACTGGAACCATCTAATTCTGATTTTAACTCCATTTTCTTCCTTCGTAATCTAAGGAAGCTTAGGCACATTGTTACAATTCCGTAGCATCTAACAAAATTCAAGAATAGTTCTTTACCTTGATTCAGTAGAGTTGAGTGCTACCTTACTTAATTTTGCAAGGGAAAATGGTGGGATTCGCTACCATTGCCTTGCAACCCCCAGCCCACATTTTCCCCATTCCAGGATAAGAAAGGGCAGGTGTTGGGATAGAGTTGTATTTTGAGTACAGAAGGGGTGAGCTTAGGGATAGTGGGCAGAAGGGTCAGGTCAAGAGAGAAAGAATGGTATACATAAGCATAGCCCAGTCGATGTCCTCAGAGTTGTTCTCTGTAACTGATGTAAAGCTTGCGCCAAAGAAATTCTGATTAATATACACCTGGTTGCATAGTAAGTGACTGATTCTTCATATGTTTGTGAGGAAAGTAAACAAATCCATTAAAGATATATGGCCAGGAAGGATCCAAAGAATTTGTTCTTGTTTTCCTATAATATTTGTTAATGGGTGTTCAGTAATACAATTTTTTTGTACAGCACCTTCCCCGCATTTTTGCATCCATTCTTTGTTCCGAGAACAACATTACAACCTCCTGGGAAGTATTAATACCAAAAGATAACTATGGTACCAGATGGCATGTTGGTTCAGGAAGTGTGCATTTGTTACTTTCTTACAGAATTCCCCTCTGTAAGTGGCTTTTAAGTGGCTTTTATTCTACTACTCCAGGCTGGCCTTAATTCTTATTTTGGAGTTTATCAGGGGAGGGGGCAATTTTTTGGATGGAATTAGAAGGTCATGCCATTGTCAGGTCATGGGGGATTAAATAACTCTCCTCCTATTCTTACAGTAATGGCAAACGCAGGATTGAAACCCTGTGCTGTCCAACAGAATACCTACCTGGTCCTACTTTAAAATTAGCTGATGTTCTCAGCTACTTTTAACTAGTACAAACCTTCAATGAGCGGCTAGCACAGTGTGCCTCTGGCAAAGGTGACTCCTGAGCAGGTTCCGGGAGATGAGTGGTCAGCAGAAGTCATGCGCTCTTCTCCTTCCAATTGATGATTATGAATGTGGACTTTGGAGTATGTTAAGTTTTCATTTTAAAGCAGATTATTACTGTTTTGAAATGAGATCCATGATATAGCCAACATTAACAAATGATTTAAATTAAATATCTATTTGTTGCTATTTTTATCTATGCTCTACTTTGAAAATGCAAATGAGCATATTTAAAACCCAAATATTTTATATCTGACATAGATAATGGGTCACTCGGGGTAGCTGTGTTGAACAACATAAGGCTGTATATAAAAAAGGGAAATGGATGCATTTCTCTCCATAACAGTAAAAAAGTTCAGATTTATGCATCTCTATAGCCGTTTTTAAACACAAAGAAGCAAAATGCAAATCCCACCCCAGTGATTCCAAAACTAGAAAGAAACAGGGAAAATGAACAAAGTGTGGAACAAGGGAAAATAAAACCAGAATAACTTGTTTTAAGTGCACAGAAAGAAAATAAAATATGCTTCCCCATACATATGTTATTTTAATGTCAAAAAGGAATAGAAGAAAAGGCACATTACCTAGCAGACAACCAGACAGAAACAAATTAAGGGAAAAGACTCATTTGTGTTAATACAACATTTATTTCGTCTTTTCCTGAAAGCAAAAAGAAATAATCCCCTTCCCTACTTTGTTCATACAACATTCCAGAAATGTATTAGTTTTATTGCATTTATATTCTTATTTTCTTCTGAGGAGTTTCGGTTGGTGTACATCAGTCTTCTCCAACCTTTAACGTTTAAGGATAGGCTGGACATGCCCATGGTAGGCATGTCATGAGAGGAGCTGGCTGGAGCCGGGGTCAGGCTAGATGGCCCAGTAAGGCCCTTCTGACTCACTCTGTTTCTATGTTTCTAAGATGTATTGAACTACAAAAGCCAGCATCCTTGGAAGTATAGTCTAAGAAATCTTGAGGGTACCAGGCTGAGGGTGTTTTGTATTTCTAGTTTGGCAACCCCAGGTTCCCACAAGTTAGCAAATCCCATGGAGTAGTTTAGAGAGATGGAAGGGGGAGTCAGGCCTAAGATCATTCAGAAAGTTCCATGGTGGAGTGGGGATTTCTCATGTTCTAATGTGATCCAGTGAGATTTAGAACGTGTTTACTCTTAGTGGAGTGCAGCCTGGTTGGAGAAGGGATGAGGAGAGCTTGCCCTGGCTAAAGGACTGTGGGTTCCTTTGGCTTCTGGACCAGCTGAGCCAAGCAAACTGATGCTTGAGGGTAGGGCAGGGTTCAACTTGTATGGGAGCAACAAGTGAGGGGAAGGCAGCTGGGCAAAGGACTGAGCAAGACACTGACTCCTTGCTGGGATGAGCACACAGTGATGGGATGTACACCACTGTGATGTAGCAGTTAGAACGTTGGACTGGGGCACCCAAATTCAAGTCTCCGCTTGGACATAAAGCTCCCTAAAATATCCTCAGCCTCAGCAACATATTCTGCTATTTTGTTCCTTCTGTAGTCCCAGTCTTTTCTATAATCACAATTTTGGTTGTGTGCCTATTTCTAAGCAACCTGTTATTAGGCCATTCCAAATTAATGGTTCTGAAAATCGCTTTAGATTGTGTTTTACCCAAAAGGCCTTACACAGTGTTAGCATCAAATTTGTGTTAGAATAATAGCAAGGGCCAGGGCAAGCTTATAGGAAAAAAATGAGACTTTGAGTAATTGTGCTCGGGTCTAATGCTTAAAATGGCCATGCAGAAAATTTAAATTTAAAAACTAATCTGTCCTAATGGTCCCCCCACCCCAACCCCTGTCTCTCCTTTGCATGGTTGGTTATGAGTTGGACAAGAGGCAGAGAAATGTGGATCAGATAGGCATTTGGGAGAGGGAAGCTAGTGAAGCATATTTGATTAATCTCCGTGTTCACTATAAAAAGGAAGACTTATTCTGAAATGGAACATCTGTGGAATAGCTGTGAAATAATATGTTCAGAATATGTTGAGGTGGGAAGGCATATAGGAAATTTATCGGGCAGTGTATGAGCAAGAGCTTTAGCCAACTTTATTCAGGGTATTGTATATCCTTCTTACACTGAAATGTTGTACGAACAACAAACAATTGTCATAGAATATCACCACCATGGTTTAACCCCTGTTTATCAGTAACAATATTCTAAGGGGAGACAAGAGCAGAAGATAGATGCTTTCAGAAGTCCCAGCCACCATGGCCAGTGGTCAGGAATGCTGGCAGTTGAAGTCTAAAGCCTCTGGAGATCTGCTTTTTGCTTGCAGTCCCCATGGGTCCTGTTCTAGGGTACTGTCCAGAACACAGTGGCTGGGTTCACCTGTCATGGCAAACTATGCTGCACTGTTCCCACAACACGCAGATTTTTGCCTGAACTTGCTACTTAGATGATTGTGTGGTTTCCTGGGCAATGCAGTTTCTACACTCCCAATTCCATCATCCTGATCTCACCATGTATCCCAGCAACCCCCATGAGTAAAATCTTTACTCTGTTGCAGCCTGTGGACCTCGGCAGCCTCATCCTGAGTGGTCTGCTAAGGTTTTGAGTGGGTTCTCCCTCTTCCATATCTGGAGTACACTTGCATCCCTACAATGCTTCCTTAGCCACTGTTGTCCCCAAATGACTGTTTAAATGCAACAATAATAAACACTCCTCCTCTTTTCCCTCCATGCAAAAGTCAACAGGGGTATGGGCACATTGTTGGGCCACACAGAATAAAGCAAGTGATGACTTGTGTATTGCTAGGGCGCTGGCGGTAGTAGAGAATGGGTGGCTGAGCAGGCACTCCTGTAGCTGTTCTTTCTATAGAACTCTGTGGTTTGTCTGTACTGACAATGGTAGAATGGGGATCCTGACTCCAGATGAATGGTGAACCATGGGAATCTGAGAATAGACCATGGTTTTGGGAAACCAAAGGTGCCATGCAGAAGTGCCATGACTGGGTCTGGCCAACACAGCAGACAAACAGAGGGAAGAAATGATCATGGCTTCTTGTAACCTACAAACCCAGCCAATGAGTGAATCCCATGGGCCCTGCCCAGAGGGGCTATAGTTCTTCAGGCAGAATAAAAGTAAAAAGAAGAAAGAAATAACCCGTGATATGGCATTGGGGAAGCTCAGCATATGCGTCACACACTGAAGATTCTGAACTATGATTGCTCCAGGAATTTGTGGGCTTTGGTGCATGTCATTCTTATTTAGATCCAGAATAGTTGCACAACCTACTTTGATCAAAAGGTTGACAGTTCAAATCCGCACAACGGGGTGAGCTCCTGTGCTTCATCCCAGCTCCTGCCAACCTTGCAATTCGAAAGCATACAAATGCAAGTAGATAAAAAGCTATCACTTCAGTGGGAAGGTAACAGCCTTCCGTGTACTTCAGTGTTTAGTCATGCCGGCCACATCACCACGGAGACTGTCTGCAGACAAACGCTGGCTCCTTCGGCTAGGAAATGGAGATGAACACCGCCCCCTAGAGTCAGACATGACTGGACTTTAATGTCACAGGGAAACCTTTACCTTTTTTTACTCTTCTTATGGATTTAAGATTTTATGACTGTAACCATTAATCTGACACAGCAGTGCTTCAGTTTAAATGAAATAAACAAATGAATAAGGGAATCTCCACAGAAATCTAGTGACTCTATAACAAAATGTTCTGTTGTGTTAGCTATACATGTTATGATGTTTTTAAATAGTGTATCTTTCATACTTGGGAATATTAAGTGACATCTCGTGGTCCTTTCTGTCATAACAGATTCCTGTATACAAAAAATCCACACACTTCCCTTGTCTTTTGCATTCAGGTAATGTGCATATTTTCCTTGTTTCATCTACAGCGAGGGTGGGCAAATTGTTGCTCTCCCGATGTTTTGGCCTATATTTCCCATCATCATTTACCATTGACTATGCTGGCTAGGTCTGATGGAAGTTGGAGTCCAGAACATTTGGAGAGTTGTTCAACTTTGTTGTTCCTCCAGTGGGAGAGAAGCACAAGTTCCCTCCCTTACCAAAGACACTGAAAGCTTGGAAAGAGCATGCAGAGGTTGCAAGTTCATCTTCTTGGTTCTGCCTGGTATCTAAACATAATTAGGCCACCCTATGTGGGTCTTACTCTTCAGGGCTGCAAGACTGGTGCCAGTGTTTAATTCAGATGTGAATGGAGTGCCTTCTGTTGCCTTCCCCAACAGAAAGCATAGACATCATCCATCCTGCTGAATATTTCTTCTCTAATCTCTTTTAAGGAACCCATTATATCATAACAATCCCATTTAGTTAAGAGTTCTCATGACAATTCATTTAGGTAAAGTTGCATTAGCATCCTGTGTGCACTCATTACAATTCCATATCTACCTTTTAAATAACTTTGTTTGTCAGAAGAGTGCTTTTCCTTGCCGGAAAATTTAAAGCAGCTCTCAAGGTATGTAGGCAGTCCTTCTCCACTGAAATGCTAAACAGTTCTACTTAAACCAAAACCAAGCATGTAACCACACCGGGATGTAAGGAAGTGCAACCTAGGGTTATACTGCTAAGTTTTTGCGCCAGGAGCATCATGTGTCTGTAATTCACAGGAAGTGGAATTGGCAATAGTAAATGATGATTGTAGAAATAAGAATCATACCAGTCCAGACTAAGAGCCCATCTAGTTCAGCATTCTGTTGCTATAGAGGACAACCGGGTATCACATGAGGTTCTCACAAGTGGAATATGAGTGCACTAGCACCCTCCCGCTTGTTTTCCCCACTAGTTTTCAGAGGTATACCATTGTTAGCTTTCCTTCTGTTTTGTTGCTGTTTGATTTGAGTTTTCAAAGGCTTTCCTCTCTCCCCTTTTGTTTCCCCTCTCTCTATGGTGATGACGATTTCCCATAGTAATTTTTTTAAAATTAAGAGGCTTGATAGCAGTTTGTTGATAAGTATGGGTTGTTCATAACTTGGATGTATGTACCTCAGGGTCTGCCTGTACTTACAGTTATTTGGTTGTCCAGTCAGGCAAGCAAAAGCTTTGAATGTTAAGATCATCAAGGTGGCTTTTTCTGAAATGCTACCTGTTCCATAAGCAGGACCAGATAGGCAGGTGAGGTTGTGGTGTAGGGAGGAGAGGTTCAGGTTTGTTAGGTGCCAGGGGATATTTTGGGACAAACCAGATATGTACAAAAGGGTCAGGCTCTTCACTTTAGCAATATGTGGAACCAGACTCCTGGTGATAAATATAATAACTGCCAGTACTATTAGATTTAATATTTGCTTGCCTGAAAAGTCTAGCACAGTCACATTTGACTTTGAAGAGGAAGCTTTCTAAAATAAGGGAACTAGTACAAAGGATGTTCAAAGAGGGAGTCAGGCAGGTTCAGACCCTTCATAGGGCTTGAAGACTACTCAAAACAACAACAGTAAAGGCTCAGCTAGAATGGTCATCAGCATGGCTATCAAGCAGTGTCCAAGAAGCAGTTAGAGAAGAAGGCTTCCCTCAGAAAATGGAAGTCCTCCCCATATGAGGAATACAAAAAGGAGCACAAGCTTGCACAAGGGAGAGTTGTGGAGTCACAGAGAGATGCAAAAAGGGGCATCAAGGACAGCATTAAAGACTTGTTTAAATATCTGAGAGGCAGCCAAGCAGCTAGGGAGTGGAATGATAGTGGTGCTAAAGGAGTACTGAAAGAGGATAAGGAGATTGTAGAGAAGCTGAAGGAATTATTTTCACCTGTCTCCACTGTGGAAATTACATCTGTGCCTAAATTGATAGTTTCCGGAAGGAATGTCTGAATCAGTATCTGTTTTATGGATCAGTATTTGGTCAAAAAACAGAAAGCAGAGAGTAGGAATAAATAGTAAATTTTCCTAGTGGAGGAATGTTAATAGTGTGGTCTCACAGGTACAGTATTGGGACTAATGCTTTTCAGCTTGTTCATAAAGAGTGAACAGTTAAGTGGTCAGGTGTGCTGATGACACCAAATTCCTTAGGGTAGTTAAAACAAGAAATAATTTTGAAGCTCTCCAAAGAGAGAATGGGCAACAGAATGGCAAATATGGTTCAGTGCCTGCAAGTCTTAAGTGATGCATGGCTGGGCAAAAGAATCCCGACCAAGCTGATGGGATTTGAGATGATAGTGACTGGTCAAGAAAAGATTTTGGGCTTGTGGGTAGTTCAGTGCAAAATATCGATGCTGTGTGTGGTCGCTGTGAACGAGGCAAAATCCATGTTAGGAAGGAAATGAAAGTAAAGCTGCCGATACCATACTGCTCTTAACCTGTGGTGTGACTGCACTTAGCGTACTGTGTACTTCTGGTCACCACCGCTAAAGCAGCACATAGAGTCGGAAAAGATGCTGAAAGAGCAACCAGACTGATCAAGGGACCATAGCAACCCCCTGTGAGAAAATGTTACAACAACTGGGCTTGCTTCATTTACAAAAAGGCAAGTAAAGGAAGTCATGATAAAAGTGTACACAATTATGATGATAGATAGGGTGATTTTTTCTTCCTTTCTCATAATACTAAAACCTAGGGTATTTCCATAAAGATGGCAAACAGATAAAGAGGTGTCCCACTGATAAGTAATGATAGAATATTTTTCCACATGATATATTGATGGCCACTAGTTTGGATGGCTTTAAAAGGGGAGTGGACAGATTCATGGAACAGAAAGCGATCAGTATCTACTAGTCCTGATGACTGTATGCTACCTCCACTATCGGAGGCGGTGTGCTACGCTCTTGGACAGGAAGGTGATATTACACGCATGTCTTGCATGTAGGTTTTCAGGAGTCGCTAGATGGCAGTGGGGGAACTAGATGGATCCTCACTGTGATTCAGTATGGTTGTTCTTATTTTCCTGCACCAGAGCCAGTATATAGTGGCTAGATTTGGCAGATACAATTTATTGTGTGTGTATTGTTCTCTTCTGAAATGCATGTAGATACCAGTTCTGTACTTCTACTCAAGGTTAGCCCTGAGGTTACAGTACCATGCTGAATGGGAGCAAAAGCTGAACTCCTCTGGAAGGAAACCTTATGACCAGGACTTGTCCTGGCATCAGATAATCTGGCTCTAGCTAGAGGTAGGACATTGTACTTTCTGTGCACATGCAGAACTAATGCATAAATTCAGAATAATGTATCTAGTATAGAAGTTGCAGCTTTCACACGCTTTTATTATTGTGGGATTTTTTTTGTAAAGATAAAACTGTCTTTCTGGAATGTGTTTGGCTGTAGATGGAAATGTGAAAATATGCGCACAATAAAATTTTCAGATTGTGCTGAGTAGAGCTGGAATTTTGGAACTGTTTCACATACTTCATAATGCAATATCCTTATTTTCTTGAAGTATCAGCTGAAAGTGGTGTGCTTTAACATAACAAGGATTCATTATATTTGATCTATGAAGGCTGTTAACAGATATGGTTCATTGGCTTTAGTATTATCATTCTGTAAAAAAAAATGTATGAATGTGTCTTTTAAAGCTGAATATACCAATTGGAAAAGTTTCCTAATTTGTTCAGATTACAGAATTTGACTCTCTTTTTGATCCAGAATATTCAACCTCAGATCAGTTAGTTTATCTTGATCTGAAACTGCCATAAAATAACTGTTAATATGCCTTTTTCCACCACATATCTCAGTTTGCAGTTTAAATTTTGAGACAATGAAGATGATGTATGTGACCTAAGTGTATGTTTGTGAATAAGGCAAGTTTTGCGGAGACACCACACATCTCCATTACATTCTCATCCAAAGAAAAGTGAATCCTCTAGTTCTGCCTCTTGGCTTTTTTCTGTTTTATGACTCTTTTCCGTTTTTCATGGGATGTGTGTATAATGACTGAATATTTTACCGACACAGTATATTTGTAAAAAGTATAGACTTCATGCAATTCCATGTTTCCAAGAAACCATAAGATGTCAAATTGTGGCCTCAAGTATTTCAATTATAATCCAGATTTGATGGTTTTAATCCACATTATCCCCAGATAGCATAGCCAGTAGTGAGGGAGGATGGGAGTTGGAGGTTAAAACATCTAGACAGCTTCAAGTTACACTGGAATAAATGCATGGCAAGAGACATGGACTGCTGCATTCTGTAAGCACTTCAGCTACACTTTCTGCTCAATAAACCAGGATGGAGAATCCCAGATTGGATGTACAACCATCCCTTGCCACTTGTCATAAAATGATAATGGGAATACGTGGCTCTAGAAAGAGCATCGTTTGTTGGAACTTGCTGCTGCTGCAATGTATCCTTAAGAAGTCTAGTGTCTCTACATCTTAAGGGACAATCTCCAGTGCTGAACCGTGGTAAATCCCAGCTTATCTATGAAACTCAATGGTAGTTGGTACTTCCAAATCATGATCTTTCACAATCTGATTTACCAGGTTTGCTGCAAGGATGGGGTGGGGGTGGGGGTGGGGGTGGGGAATCCCATGTACATCATATTGGACACCCAAGGAAGGAAAATATATGATTGCAATAATTAAAATCAGCAACACTTGCACTGTTCATAAGATCTTTCCAAGTAGTTATACCCTATAATACAGCTATGGCCCAAGAAGAATACTGAATGGAGAATAACACTCATAAAATAGGAGATGTTCTTGTCACAAGTTTAGTGTATTGCCTCCTTTGTATATAGCCTACCTCCATAGGACTTTGGTTTGTTTGTGGCTTTGGGACTAAGACATGAATGCAGCCAGAATGTGTGTGAGAGAGTGAAAAATATAAAAAGCAGTAGGAATATACCACTCTCCTTTTAAAGTCAATATTTAAGTAAAATAGGTGGCATGACTGGAATACTATAGGGGAATATACATCTGCTTTGCCACACAGTAAATATAGCATCTGTTCACTGACAAAATAAACAACACGCAAATCAATAAATCAAGGTTTCTGTTCACTGAATCTTACCATATAACTGAGCAGTTCTAGAAGCTAGAAGAGCAGAGACCACGTAAGAAGAACCAGTCAGAAGCATTTCTTAAGAATTTCAGCAGTTGAAACTTGACCCCACTTCCCTTTTCAAATACTATATTGCTGTGGCGAGCAATCTTGGGATGTCCATTGAGCCAGTTTTGCACCCCAGACAGCCCTTGTGGATAATAAAAAAGATTTTTAAATGTGCCTGGTTGCTGTAGAGCTTCCAAAGGGTCAAAAATAGCATTCAAATAAGCCTCTAAGGGCAGCATTTGATATTTATTTTTAAACGTATTTATGGGACAACAGCAAGCAGTTACACACAGCCCCAGTGGCCATCGCATAGCTAGTTGAAGATTCACCAGGATGTTGGCTCTGCACAGAGCACATACCTATGGAGGCTCTTGCAGCATCATTGCCTTCCTACCATCCAGATGATGCTGATGATGGGCCGTGCTGACACACCAATGCTGACATTTATTTCCCATTTGAAACAAATCTTGAAATGGTTTACAAAGGAAAACAATAAGAAAATAAACAGACAAATTACATGCACACAAAGTAATGCCATAATACTGGGCTGAGATGGCTCATAGTTTGGGGAAAGCCAAAGCAAATAGATTCATTTTTTTTCAATTAGCATCTAAAACATGGTAGCCTTGATCTATTTCATGGGGGAGATCATCTCTATATATCACCAAATGGAAATCCCTTGGCAATGGCACACACAGCAGAAGGTCCATTGAAGATCATTAATGGCCTGGGAGGATGGTACAGGGGGAGATGCTGGCATTGTGTTGTATAGAGCTGTGATAGCAATACCTGGATGAGCAGTGGTAGCCAAGGTCAGCTCTTTAGCATAGGCGTAATATGCTAAAGACAGCAAGACAGTCAGTTGCCTTGCTACAGCCTCCTCTTCTAGGTGCAGCTTCCAAACCAGCCTTAAGGGCAGCTTCACATAGAGCTCATTAAAATAATCCAGTTTTGACAGTATTAGTACAGGGATCACAGTTGCTAGGCTATCCCTGTTCAGAAATGTATGCAGTCTACATACTAAATTAGACTTGTAGTGGACACTCCTAGCTGCAGAGCTCAGCTCCTTGGGCTTCCAAAGAGAGTGATGGCTCCAGGAGCACCCCCAAACTGTGAGCCAGTCCCTCACAAGCTGTGAGAGTAGAACCCTATCCAAAGCTGGTAATATCTGTAATACTTGGGCCTGGAAGCCAGGGGCCCACAATTTCTCCCCCTGATTGGGGATTGATTGGACCTCTCATGAGGAGTCTCCACATCGAGTTTGCGTGAATTATGCATCTCTATTCAATATGCAGTTCTGGGAACACTAAGAGGTAGCACAGCATGTAATGCAGCGACTTCTGCGTTGTCATAAATAGAGCCTGGTTCTTTGTACTGCAATAGGGCATATTTGAAATGCTGTCCTGTGTGCATAGCTAAATGAGGACAGACAGCTCTGTCCATATGCATGCATGAACTCTGTTTTAGGATATCGTGTTTCTAAAAGACATTTTGAAAGGAGACACCCTCTCAATATGATGCTGTCAGAGAGGATTATTGTTATGAGCAGGTTTTTTTTAACATTGTGCACACATTTTAGAGAAGAGGAGACATAAGAGGATGCATGCATTAAAGAGAGTATTCATGGGCTTGTGGGAGCAAGAGTTACATTTCCTGGATTTCTGTGTATTGCTAACTGATTTTCCACCTGCAGTCTTTTAAATTTTTTGTAATGGTCTAGCTCTTCAGCTTGATCATCAGTATAATCCCCAAACCATCTCCTTCTTCACATACTCTTGGCATGTACTCACTTGACAGCAGCAGGTCCAAATGGCATTTATATCTTTTGAGCTCCAGTGTAAATGATCAAATAGAATCAGGACCACTTGCATGATTGACTCTAATATTTATGTATTGCCAAATTATTGAAAATGGTGGTGTATCTGTTGGGGAAATTAGTTTTGAAGAAAGCAGGCACAAAATAGGATATTGTTTGAGTGGAAAGATTTTGTTGAGATACGTCAAATTCCACGTAGATGGACATCCCCAGAAAATGGGAGGGTTGTGTGTGTCTTACCCCTCAGATCCCCAGCTTTCAAAAAGCAAAGCAAAGCAAAGCATGTGTCTAGTCTTTGCAGGACCCGAGAGACAAGGTGAAATGTAGAGCTGCTGTTCTGCCCATTTCTTTTATAAGTAAAAATAGCCTGTTCCTTTCAAGGTTTATAGTCGATGAATGAAATCATAACAACATTTGATATACCCACAGTCTGCAGAAGAAACTTCCTGATTCATTTTAAAACCTTTTAAGGGAGTCCTTCCTAGTGGGAAGTGATTGCTTCCTCAAAATATCAATTCAGATATCTAGGTTTTTACTGTGGCTCAGACTGAACAATAAGAAGCAAAGATCTTTGTAATTCAAGTCTTACTATTTTTCTTTTTTACTTTGTAAACTTTTCTTTAAAAAACCAATACAGTTCATGCAGAAAGAGTTGGTTATCATTGTATTTGCATTACAGGAGTCAGAGCTCTGCCTGAGAGCATATAGGCTATGCCAGCTCTGCAAAATAGCACAGTGTGGCTATTCCCATCATTCATATTTTACTGGGCCAGAGGGGAAGTTCTTCTGTGGCACCTCTGCCACATATGGACAACTGCTGTTCTCTAGTCTCCTGGTACATTGGTGTATTTTAGGGAGATATAGACAGGGGGGCTGTGAACTTAATAGATAAAGCAGGGCAACATATTAAAGTTTAGAGCAAAACTTGGGGTTTATGTATGTTTGTACTTATGTAGCTTTAAGACAGCAAACTTAAATTGCAGGAGGCCTGGGTGGGCCCTCTCTTTAAAGACATGGCTTACAGCTAAGGCAGCGAGCCAGGCCTCTCCTCAGAAGGTATTGGTTGGTACCCTTGTTGTGAAGGTCCTTGAATCTGCAGAGCAGATTCTAGAAGTGGACTGGGGTCACCTGCCTGCAAGATGCACTACCCTTGTTCTTCATGCTTGTAATGGTCCTATGCTATTCTGCCTACATTTAGAACATTGTTGGCAGATGGGTCATCTAAACTTTTCTCCATTTCAAGTCCAAAGATATATTCAACTGTCTTACTGCTTTTATCTCTGGATTTTAGAACAGGTATGTTCCTAGAACATATGACCCTAAGGGCAGGTTTGCATGAAATGAGAAGTCGTGATGAACCCTTAATTGTTACAGATTTGTTGTATTTTCCAGACACCGTTCCAGAGCTCCCACATGGTAGGGTTAGTTTTCTGAAACCACAGATAGAATCAACTGTCTCTTCTAAGTTTTCCATGCTTCACCATGGCTTCTCCATTCATTTGCAACCTGGGATTGCCATTTTACCATTTTTGGTATGGAAACACCATAGAGTCACCTGGCAAGAGCAGCTGTGGAAGTGGCTCCTTCTAGCCTTCTAGCACTCAGCTCCCCAGCAACAGATACATCATTGTTCACTTTATTCCCATAGGCCAAGTGATGTGTCTGTAAGAAAATGTACAGTGGGAGACGTGGGAATCATGGAAAAACTGTTCATTTTCATTTAATAAATGTGTCTGTGGGGACTGAGCAGTTGGGAAGTACCAACTGCAGGTCACTTGGGAGGGGCAAGGGGGAACCTACGTCAGAACCATGGTGGACCCTTCAGGAAGAAGCTGGTGTGATCCATAGGCAAGAACAGAGAAAGGATGGGGATTTCACTTGTGTGTAGGTGGGGTGCAGGATGCATGATGAGACTTGAAGGTGGAACAGGTAGCACAGAACTGCATGGTAACCACATGGCCATCTCACCACTAAGTTTGGATAAAAATCTGTGCAGTGTGAAAACTCTGCAGGGTTGTTTGTCATGTCCTGTGTATCCATCCTAAGGCTACTATTGAAGGAACAACAAGAAGATCTTAGTCTGAACAAGAATAATTTGAGTTTGGAAAAAGTAATACGAGCTACACAGAAGGGTCTTGTGTAACTTCATCATTGAAAAAAGAGCAACCCTCGCTCTGCTCTCACTGCCAGAGTGGTGATCCCCCTGCCTTTAAGTATCACTTTTGATCAAGGCTCTGGCAAAGTGGCAGCCGGTGGTATAGAAGAGCAAGAACACACAGGGATGCAGTCCATGTACTTCCTTATTAGAAAGAGATTGCCCTCATCTGCCACCCAACCTTCAGAATTTCTTGTTCCGTCTGAGCTTAGCTGCCCTTCTCACAATAGTTGGGGAGAAATAAACTTTCCCAGGAAGATATTGGTCTCTGTTGTAATGCAAACTATTTGCATTTTGACCGGGCAGTTAAGACCCGTTAGCTTTACAGATCTATTCATGGTAAAGATGAAAGGGCTGGAACTGGTGCATTGCTATGGGTCAATATAGTTGCTTGATTTATTTATTTTTTTACTCTTGTGGGGATGTTCATGATGAGTGCCTGCCCTGCAAAATGTACCAATATACCAGGCGATGGGAAAGTTTGGAACACAGGACCTTGCTGGATCAGGTTAGTTTTTTCTGCTTACCATATTGGACATGAAGTTGTTCCACCCAGGGCTTTTTTTATCTTACTGATATAAATATTGCTTCTGCCATTGGAGTAGGAATATCATCTGTGGACTTCTGACTTTCAAACATTACCAGAGCAAGATGGGATGATATAACCAAATCACTCACAGTTTCAGCGAGAGTCTTAAAATGGCCATGATAGATCATTGATTCAAGCACAAGTAATTATGTTATATTAAACTTAATGATAAGAACATTGTGACACATGCATAGTCGGTAGTTCAATGGAATCATTTTAAGCAGTTCATTTAGGGAAGTTAGAAGAATAAATTTACTAGTTGCACAATAGCATTTATGTGACAATAAAAGTCATGCCAGTGTTTATCTTCTTTACTACTTTTCACTGAGGAGGGAACACTTCTTCATTGGAGTGTGTGTATATATGGCATAAGGAGGCGCAAGTGTTTCTTTAGGTCCTTGTTAGTGAGAGTTAACACTGTAACCAACAATCAACTGCTTCAAGGTCATTGCTATTCTCCCAGTTCAGAAGTACAGATTTTCATAGCAATGGTAGGAAGCCAAGCTTGGGGTGAACATTAAGGGTTCGACCCCATTTCAGATGAGGTCAACAAAATGGTTCGCTTAGAAATGCCAGTTCAGAAATCCTACATTATAGAAGTATGTCAATTTTGGGATGTATGGGTTGTGTCAGGAGAAAACTGAAATAAAATAGAATATAGAAGTATGCACACTTTCTACATAGTTTGCCAGTACCTTGTTTAAAAAAATTGAAATAATTTCCAAAAATAATTGAAATAGTTTCCGAATTGAAATAAATTTGGAATGGATCAGGAGATGGAAGTTATTGGATCATCTTGAAAACATGCCCTTCTCAGGCAGGAGGCCACTTAAAACAAGCAGAGGAATGGAGAGAGCTAGTGGGAGCACAAGACAAGGGGTCATTTGGAGGGAGCCTGTGTGATGCTGGAAGATGGCAGGAGTACAAATGAATGGGCATGTGTCATCCAAGTCAGTATATAGCTGACTTTTTCCATCTAAAGGGCAGCCTCAGAACCATGTTGTTTCTGTGCTCCTCCAGGTGTGGGGGAAAGGGAGAAGCTGTCCCCTAAGGTCCCCACTCTGGTTTGTGGGCAGTCCCCTGTTGGCTGTATAACCTTTAGAACTTAAAGCATTGAAATGAATTGAGATATATGACAAATATAATAATAATGATAACAATAATATGGATGCATGCTGTGGTTTTGGATTCGATAGCATGTATTTATAGAGCTGGCTGGAGCCAGCGGTCAGACTAGATGACCTGTGAGACCCTTTCTGACTCACTCTGTTTGTATGTTTCTGTTTCTATTTAAAAAGATGCTGCTGCTTTTATGTGGCTGTTTCTCTGTATAATTTCAGAATAACCTTGTCTTTACAGAAAGATGGGTTTTGTTTCAAATATGGTGATTTTTAAGCCATAGTGTTAATAATCAGGACAGTTTGGCAGTCCTCCTGTTCTTGATCTTTATTAGGGTTTCCCCTTTTAGGGTATTATAGCTGTGAAAATAGATATGACGCAAGGGATGGCTGCTCTGGAAGTTGTTCTGACTTGCCTTATAGCAGAGTTAGGCCCGGGGGAGTTGTAGCTACTAGTAATGGTACAGAAACAGAATAATGGTTGGAAAATCAATGTGTATTGGAGAGTGCTGAGGAAAGAGAGAGAAGATGGATGTTCAGAATGCCTCTTCTGAAATATTCCTTTCTTCTTGTACTGAGGGGATGAGAGAAGGTTGTTATCAGGGAGGGTCACAGGAGAAGATGGTTCCGCACCAAGGACAAAGTAATGTATCAACCTAGAAAGTTCAGTACATCTGTGAAGGAGAGTGATAATGTGTTCTGCTTCTGTCAATAAGTATGGACAATTTAATTACAGACTTATTAACAAGAGTTTCTTTCCATTTACTAATACTAAGAATGTTTATTCCCAGATTGCCTTTTAAAAGGGGTTTCATTTTTTTTTACACAGTGACTGTAAAAAAGATCCAGTCCACTTACTGACTTCTTTATTTAAACCTTCACAATGTCAAAGGGTGGTAATACAATAAAATAAATAAGATATAGCATCCAAATTGTAGTAGATAAAATCCAATCTTAAAAACCCTGCTAAGGCACACCTCTCTGGAGAGCTCATTCCATAGTTGGGGTGCCACTGCAGGGAAGGCCCTCCTCCCAGTAGGCACTTTTCTGATCTCCTTCAAGGAGGGCTCCTCAAGAAGGACCTCTGCGCCAGATCTTAGAGCCGGGCAGGTATATATGGAAGGAGATGCTCCTAAGCCATTTAGGGCTTCATAAGTCATCCTTCAAACCTTAAATTGGGCCCAGATTTCAATTGGAAGCCAGTGCAGATGGTACAGGAATGGCATCATGTGTGTATATCTGCTGGTCCCTACTAGCAACCTTGCTGCTCTATTCTGAACCAATTGAAGTATCCGGACCATCTTTAAGGGCAGCCCCACATAGAGCACATTACATTAGTTCATTCGGGAGGTTACCAGAGCATGGGTCACCGTCACTAGGCTCTGCTCATCCAGGTAAGGGCATAGTGGATGGATCAGCTGAAGGGAAGCATTCCTTGCCACAGTAGTCACCTGGAACTCCAAGGATAACTCTGGGTTGTGGAGCACTCCCAGACTACACACCTTGTCCCTTAGGGGAAGTGCAGCCCCATGCAGGACAGGGCAAGGATCACTTACCTGGAGAGTTGAACCACCTACCAGCTACCAAAAGGTCTTTCATCTCGTCTGCATTAAGTCTCAATTTATTGGCCCTTATCCATCCCATCACTCCAGCCAGACACCAGTTAAGGACAGCCACTGCCTCACCTGGATCATATGTAAAAGAGAGCTAGAGCTGGGTGTCATCAGCACACAGATGACTCCTCAGCCCAAATTTAATTGGCCCCACACCCTTATAGAGGGAGAAACTGGCCCCAAGTTTAAACTTCACGAGGAAGTGATCTGACCATGACAAAGGGGTCACTTCCAGATCACCATCTTCCTGCTCAGTCGAAAAGACCAGGTCCAGAGAGTGGCCTTTCATGTGTTTGGCCAGTGACATGTTGAGACAGCCCCATGGTAGTCATGGGGGCCCTGAAGTCCTGAACTGCTCCAGAAAGAGTAGTCATGGCATAGAGGTTGAAGTTCCCTGGAAACAACATCCTGGGCATCTCCAACACTAAGTTTGAGACAATCTCCATCAGCTTAAGCAGGGAGTCTGTTGGGCAGAAGGGTGCACGGTGTTCAAGCAGAATCCCTAATCTGTCTTGATCACCCAGCACCAGGTGTAAACACGTGAGATCTGTCCTCAAGTGGATAGGAAGTCCCTGAGGGAGCTAGCATCTCTGCAAATCGGGACCAAAGCCCCTTCCCTCCCCTCCAGGTGAGGTTGGAGCTGGGCTAGATACACAGAGCTGGTTGCTCTGATTTTGACATCATAGAGGTACTCAGAGAGTTGTGGTTGAAATGTTTTGAGAATAGATTTCAGTATATCTGGAAGTATCTAAGTATTAAGTGCGGATTTTTGTTCTGCTTTGTTATTTTGTTCTTTTAGAAAAATGCATCCCCTGCTCCCTATAATAAACAGTGACTTTATACGAGATGAATTGACTAAATAAAATATTTTTGTTGATACTATGTCATGTTGATACCACCTGATAGGAATAGCTTTATTATATACATTAATCCTTCTGTATGTCATTTTGATCATTAAAAAAGAGTTTGAAAGAACTTTTATTCTATAAAGCAGACCATAAACTCCAAGAAGTTGATGGGAGTGAAAAGAGGTGATGTTGTATTTGTATTTTATGAATTAGACATTTCATTTAAGATCTGTCACTGCCAGTTCTAGGTCACATGGGCACATAACTTCTGTATAATTACCAATATGCATTTAAGGAGCCCTTTCATCAGAGGTGTAGTGTGCAAAGAGTGAACTTCCACTTACAAAAATGGGGCATAGCTACTTCCAGAATGGGGAAATCAGCTCAAATACTTGTCACAAACATGGATTTGAGTTTTATAGATTGTTGTTTTCAAAAACATATGCATACACATTTGTTACAGAGAAGGCAGTGGGCATGATTAATAAATCTAACCCAGCACATAGACCCCATTGGCTAACTAGAAATATATAGGAAGATGAAGACTGGAAAAATTAAGATGTACTAAATAAGTAGGTTATAGGGGCCCTGTGGAAAAGGCAGAGCAGGGCATTGGAAGGGGTTCAGGAAAGCTTAGGAGCTAGTGACACTGGTGGGCTGCAGAGTAGAAATATTCAAGAAGCAATTAAAGGAA
This sequence comes from Varanus komodoensis, assembly GCF_004798865.1. NCBI lineage: Eukaryota > Metazoa > Chordata > Lepidosauria > Squamata > Varanidae > Varanus > Varanus komodoensis. The sequence continues at coordinate 3,795,990 of NW_025335922.1, forward strand.
ACAGAGTAGGAAAAAGTATAATTATCTGACTTCAAAGGAAGAGAAACTCAAAGAACTTCCTGATTGGTTGTCCAAAATTAGAAAGGACTTTGGGTACAGACGAACGATAGCTTGGTTCTGGCAACTGGCAAATGAATAGAAGGATTCTGCTTGATCCTTACTATTTTTTCATACAAAGTGACATACTAAAATGTTTTTAAAAGAAGATGCCAGTCCTCAAGGCAATGCTTGAACTGAAACAGGGACACATCGGGATTGGATAATTTTGGCTGTCACAGCTTTTGATTGGCCAGTTTAAAGGTATCCAGGTGGTATAATTGGTTGGGTGGTGGCATGACAAAGAAGCAGATATTTGCATGTTTTCCCCAGTCATGGGATACAAAGAAGGAAGCAAGTATTGGCTACGGCTCCTGGGTTTTTGCATTCCAAATCCTTAGCAGCATTCCTGGCTGCTTTCAGGCTTTGCCCTCTGGAACAAGAAGGATTCTTGAGCCAAAGTGTCAGGGTATTGCCAATTACTTCCAGCCATCTGAAGGTCCTCTGAAAGTTAGTTTGTCTTCTATGCAGACTTTTCACCAGAAGGCAAAAGTTAACATTTGTTGTAGGATACATAATGTTCCTTTTAATGCCATTTGCACTTTCTGGAAACAGTGGAGGCTTTTGACTGAGTGATGATGACAGTATTTTATTTTATTTATTTATTTAGAAAATTTGTAGGCTGTCCATCACTGTCGTCTCTGGACGGCTTACAACATTTTTTCAATCCTCAATAAAATAAGTTAACTGTTCCACACTGAACATAAAATTAATCTTTTAAAAATAAATTAAATAAATCTAACACAATTAAAATTACTATGTGTTAAAATATTGGACAAATAAAAAGGTCTTGACCTGGCACTGAAAAACATATAATGATGGCGCCAGGCGGACCTCTCTAGGAAGCACATTCCATAGTCGGGGCGTCACCGCAGAGAAGGCTCTCCTCCGAGTATTCTATCTCCTGACCTCTTTCAGAGAGGGTTCCCGGAGGAGGGCCTCTGCTGCCGATCTTAAGGGGTGGGAGGACATGTAGGGAAAAAGGCATTCCTTTAGGTATCCTGGTTCCAAGCCGTTTAGGGCTTTATAGGTAATAACCAACACCTTGAATTGAGCCCAGACTTTGATGGGAAGCCAATGGAGCTGATAGAGGACTGGAGTTATGTGAGAATAACAACCAGTCCCCGACAGCATCCTGGCAGCTCTATTTTGCACCATCTGAAGTATCCGGACTGTCTTCAAGGGCAGCCCCACATAAAGTGCGTTACAGTAATCCAAGCGGGAAGTAACCAGTGCCGTATGTCACTGTTGCTAGGCAGTTCTCCTCCAGGTAAGGACGCAGCTGATGGATCAGCTGAAGCTGAAGGAAAGCACTCACCACCACCGCAGTCACCTGGGCTTCCAGGTAAAACTCCGGGTCAAGGAGCACTCCTAAGCTGTGCACCCTGTCCTTTAGAGGGAGTGCAACCCTGCCCAGGGCAGGACCCAAGTCATTTACCCAGAAACTCGGAATCACCTACCAACAGGACCTTCATCTTATCTGGATTGAGCTTCAGTTTATTGGCCCATTACCTCGGCCAGGCACTGGTTCAGGACAAAGTATTCCTTTAATGGACCAGATTTTTCTATGCCTAGAAAGGCAGAGCAGTGATGGATAGACATGTATGCAAAACTTTTACTGGGTTTAGATTTTGACCAACTTAGTAATATATATGAAGTCATCTGGAGCCATGGGCTGAGATGCCATCATTGGTCCAGGACACCCAGCTCTACCTCAACTTTTCATCTGACCCAGCTGAGATCGTGGTTGTCCTGAACTCAGTATTGGATGAGAGCCAATAGAGGGCCAATAAACTGAAGCTGAATCCAGGCAAGATGGAAGTGCTGGTGATGGGCACTTGCACACTCCAAATGGGAAATTTTCAAGCTTCCCTGAATGGGTCACCCTCCCCCTAAAGGATAAGGTTTGTAGGCTAGGGGTGCTCTGGACCCTGAGCTCTCACTGGTTTCTCAGGTGAGCTTGGTGGTCAGGAGTTCTTTCTTCACCTTGGTTAAGCAAACCTTTGCTTAATTTAAATTGCATTTAGTTATTGATTATTTATTTAATTTATCTAGTTGTATTTGGTCATCATGTGTGTATAGTTTTATATAATTTTATTGTATTAGATGTTTTAACAATTTACTAGTTTTTATCTGTTTTATGGATTTTATGTATATGCTGGTTCAGCATTTGTAAGCCACCCAGAAGTAGAATGGATGGGTGGGTGGTGGGTGGATGGATGGAGAATGATATATAAACATGACCAGTAATGTGTTGACATGCTGTGTCCTAGGGCTGCTCTACAATGAAGAGCAAACACTACTCTGCAGGCCCAGTCTGAACTGTGCAGGGTCTGATCATGGTAGGAACAGCTTGGGAAGGCACCACTTGACTTAGAGCTTGAGGTCAATCCCTGCTCTTTCTGTGACCTGTAAGCTCCAGCTGAGGGAATGGGATGAAATGGATGGATGGATGAACGAACATGTGCAAAACTGCCAGAGACTGGAAATAAACTGATCAGTCATCCCTGCAATGACAAAAAACCTCAACTGGGGAGACTGGTCAATTGTTTTGCTTCTTAATTCTTGGTCCGCTATACCTACATCCCACAATATATAATGCATAGACTATCTCAGCAACATAAATGACACATTAGTGGATAAAAGGCAATTAGGGTATATAATGTGTGGGGTCTTCTGCCATAATGCCCCCTTTCCTCCTACATGTGTAATTTGATAATCATTAGTTTAAATAAATAACAAAAATGGACAGCTTTGAATATTGCTACTATATCTTTCATTCTGTCAGCTATTACTGGTATAGTAGGAATGACCCCTGTAACACACCAGTGCAACTTTCTTGTACTTATAAACACTTATTTCGTGGTGTCGGTAAGGCCCATGCACTTGTGCTTTAAAAAAACAGGAAAAGGGATGGTGTCTAATAAAAAAATGCTGGTAAAGCTGAAGAGAGTTCTGTTCAGCAGCACATTTTCTAAGAGGCATACAAAGTTCTTGAAATGACAGTAGCGACCCTTCTCCTGAGAATTGTCTTCTCTCATGTATGTGGCAGACTGAGTTGTTTCCTGTGTCATGGCTTGGGTTCTCCCCCTTGCTGCCTCCACCTGTTATTCTATGTTTAGACTGCATTGGCCATTCAGCCTATTTTTCCACTAAAGAAATATTGTGATCATGAAAGTTTAAAATAACTGTAATTGCTGTTTGATTTTAAAAATGAAGAAAGTCATTTAAAGTAATGATCCTTTTCATTGAGGTTTTTGTTGTTGGCTGTTGTAAGAGGATGCAGGAGAGTAATTTTCTATTTTAAATGTCTTACACATTTATCAGATTTGAGGAGGGGCATATAGGTTCAATTTGGATTCAATTTGGATGCCAGGAAGTACTTCCTGACAGTTGGACCCCTAGGGTATGGAATGAGCTTCCATGGGAGGAGGTTGAGACCCCTTTGGAGAGGGTGTTCAAGGATAGGCTGGATATGCACATGGTAGGAATGTCATGAGCAGAACCGGCTGGAGCCAGGGGTCAGACTAGGTGTCCCGGGAGACCCCTTCTGACTCACTCTGTTTCTATGTTTCTATATTATATTTTTAGTTTGAGAAATATCAGCAACCAAGCAGATTTCACAGTGCCATCCTCAGAAACAAATCCCATTGTTTTCAGAGGGATTTATTCCCTGGTGCATGCATGTAGGAGTGCAGTCTAGATCATGTTTACCTTTAGAGCAAATGCTGTTGTAGTTCAATTTTACAATCTTCATGTGAATTTATACTTCTGGTTCAACTAAAAACTTCACAAAAGGCTCTAAATACAAAAATGGAGGAGATTTCAGAGCATTAATGTGTCTTGTAACAGTCTGAGAGACTTGCTGCTGCCCAATAGATCAAGCTGTTGCATTTGATCCTAGTGGGAAGCTGATTTGAAATTACCGTGTCAATGGCAAATATTGGCTTGGATTCAAAGAACACTGAGTGAAAGAAGAACATATTAGTGCTGTTCCATGAAGTCTTGTGCAAGCTGGGAGAAGAATTATTGCAGTGTGGCACCATGGCAGATTAGGGATTATATTGCAGCATGAAATATGTAGTGAATAAGGAAGATGCAGCTCGTAGCATATAAATTGTGGCAATCTAAAAGACAGAAAGATACCTTGTTCAAAATAGAGGCATATCTCCAGATCTGACTCATTTTTCTCTAACAGCTGTTAGAAAAAAGTGTCCACAAGGTAAGTAAGCAGCATGTCCTCTGAAGGTGGAAGGAATCCAAGCCAGAGTAGGGTGGCAGTGTGCGTGTGAGTGTGTGTGTGTGTGTGTGTGGGGGGGGGTGACTTATATCACTTTTCTGATCCATCTAGATTCAAATCCTACCTGTTTTGTGTCCTTCCTGCCCCTGATTAGAGATCTTATCCTAGGTATCATATTGTCTTGCCCAGCATTGTTTCACAGTGGCTAAGCAGGTACCGCGATAGAAGGCCCAGAGGCAGGGCATGAGCAAAACAATATCCTAGTTCTGTTGTATTCCCTAGCAACTAGTGTGCATGTGTGTCTTAGCTCTGATACTGGAGGCAGGAAATAGCCTCTAAATAGGACTAGTAGCCGTCGATAATCTTATTGCCTATGTAGTTGTCCAACCCTCTTTTAATGCCATCGAGGCTGGAGGCTGTTGCTACATCGTGTGTTAGAGATTTCATAGTCCTGACTATATGACGCACATAGAAGTACTTTATCTTCTATCTCTCACCATTCAGTTCAACTGGAAAACCTCCTGTTCTAGTATTATTTGAGAGGGAGAAACTTGTTCCTTTCCACTTTCTGCCTGGCATACATAGTTTTATTGTTCTGTATCCTTATTCCTAGTACACTGCAAAAATCCATTTATCTGCAGGTGTGCACAATCACTATTAGAAATGCTTTCTGGATGTGTATAAAGAGGATGTGTATACTACCCATTTGGGTGCTTTGCAATTTCCTTAATTCCTATTACCATTGAAATAGTCAATGTGTTCATTTATTTCAATTATGAGAACTAGTGTGGGTCTACTGGATTATGGGGACATCCTGTTTCAATTCTTGGCTCAGCCACAAAGTTAAAATACAGGAAGCACTGGGCATCAGTACCTCTGTTTTAGTTCTCACAGATATTTAATGATCAATTTTCATTGTATATATTTTTAAGGAGAAGCACATTATTAGAGTTGCAGATAATAGCATCATGTATTAACAGTTGAATGAGAAAAATAGTAATTGGCAAAAACACCAGTAAGGGTTCCAGGGAAAGCCCATGTAGAAAGCACTTATCAGATTACTTGCTAGTTTAGTTTGAAATTTATTTATTTATTATAATATTTTAAATCAGTCTCAATTCAGCTTTTGCCTTTTGTTCATACTGTGGATTGTGTTCAATGCTAAAGCAGTTATTTTAAAAATTATACTTGGTCAAGAAATCATTGGATTAAATCTTTTCCCTGCCTCTTAAATTTTAGTATGCAGCTAGCAATTCCTTTAGAGAGAGAAACTACATTTGCCAGTAACTTAAAACCATGCAATTTTTCTTCTTGGTCATATCAATAAAGCTTTCTCATTTCATAATATCTTCTAAGGGTGGGGAAGTCGGAATACTGGCTTTATATCACTCAAATGGTGTCACAAATGGTTTTGTATAAATTGGATTAAACAATAGCTTCAATCATAGAATACACTTCTTAGTTTATCTTACCCGTTATTCTTTGTTCAGTGCTATTCATAATTTAAAAGTTGATGTCCTGAAGAAACAGCAAGCTTCCATTTAATTCAGGGGTGTCCAACTGGTATTGGCCCTGCAAGATTTTTCCCATACAGCCTTGTTCATCTGGTTCAGAGACAAGCATCCTGAGGTTCAGCATGCTTAAGGAAACATTCCAAACATGTGATGGGATTCAGATTCTGAATTCCTGCTCCCTGTGGACTTGCTATCCTTGATATATTAGTGTGGTTGCTGGCCTTGTATCTTTTCGTGCAGCAGAAGGAAAATACACTAGCTTGCTTGTCCTGGAGGAGTTGGTGAACTTGTCCCTGAAGAGAGGAAGCTGGTTTCTGGGGAGGCAGGGGTACCACTGGCTCAAACTGGAAAAGTTTTGTGTGCAGCCCAGGATCTGAGGGTTTTGAAATACTTGCAGGCAGGTCCCTGCAGGAAACAACTGTTCATGATACATTGGGCTCATCATTCCTTGATATGCCTGCAATCAGAGAAGATAAGTTAGATGGGAGGCTGGCAGCTGTTCATGGCCTCTGACTGTTCTGGGTACCTGACTCTCTGTGGATGGCTCAAGGGAATTCCATTGTCAGTGGTCTATCAAGGCTCCATGTCCCTCCAACCTAGCAGTGTAGTGGCAAGTTTGTAATAAAATGGCATGGCACATGACTTGACCTCTGAGTGCTTATTCTGAGACATAATTTCCTTAAACCGTTTCTTCAGCCAGTGCAGTTTCTGCCTTTGCTGTGCAGGGATGCAAGAGCCTGTTAGTCACATCTGTATGGGGAAACCAGAGAAGCAGGTGATTGTGCCTGGTGCTCTGGAGGTATTCTTGGATCGCCAGGGTTATTCAGAGATCTAGGAATTTGCCTGATTCAGCCTGTCTCACTCCAGGAATTGTCCCCACATGCTCCCTCCTACTTGGCCCGGGCATCTGACGCACCCTGAGCATGCTCATACGATACTTGTGTGGAGGGAGCTGGTGAGGAGAGTGGTGTTCAAGAAGTTGCCATCTGCCTCCCTCGCAGGACCCACAGTATTGTACAGGGAGCAAATGACTCTATGAAAGCAACCTTTCAGACAGCAGTTGCTAAAATAGCTGCAGCAACTGTTGAATTGGGTTGAATACCAGTTCCCCTGCACAGAAAAGGCAATTATGGGAAAGGATCGCTCAGGGATCTTGTGGCTTGGAGGAATCCGCTATCTCCAGAAAGGGGCTGGTGTTAAAGTTGAGGCCTCTCTGTGGCACAAACATGAAGCAATGTCACACACAACCTTGAGTTAAGTGTTTGTACAGTACAGTGCCTCAAATGACTGTGAAAGTTATGTTTTTCCCCAGGTGGATTCTTTGGGAAACATTGCTGTAGGGGGGTTGAGGAAAGCCAACTTGAAGACACAGAGGAAGCTGGCAGGATAATAGGTGTCTTCAAGGTCACTATGCCGACCTCGCACAGCTGGCTCACATGGGCAAGAAAAAATACTTTGCTAATGAGTAAAGCGGTGAAAGACGTTGGGATGGGATAGGATAGGATGCTTCCGAGGAAGAGGGGAGGGCACAGGCTGCTGCAGTGCAGTTTGCTGCTAGGTAGACTTCAGGAAGCAAGTTACCCACAAGAAGGGGAGCAGCAGTGTTTGGGGTTGTTCTTGTCCAAAGATGTGGTGTCAGTTAAAAACTGATGGCATCAGATTCTTCCTATCAGGCAACAGAGCAATCCAGAGTGGCTATGATAACCCCTAGAGCAAGCTGTGGGTTGTCAAGGTGGTGTGTTTGCAAAAATCAAGCTACCTCACACTAAACACACTCAGTTTAGATGATGTGACAACCCACTGTGGCCAGATGATGATAATGGGTTGCTGTGTTATGTCAACTAGGTCTGCTGAAGAACCCCAAATATATACAGAAGACAGATAAATTTGAATTGTAGGAACTAAGATGGGACACTTTTTGGAATGTCTGAGCACCCAATGGGAAAAAAACACAATAGATTGTGTATCCCTTCTAAAATAGTTTGAAGATATATAATGTCTTTTGTTCTAGAGGGTTGTGAGATTATCATTACCCCCTTAATTGCAGTATATTCTGCTAAATAATACATTTACTACTGGTTTGTGGCACTTCAATTTGTTTACTCTCTTTTAACTTCATATAGTGCTTAAAATATCAGTGAAGAGTAAACTCTAGTTAAGGCCTGATGAGGGAATAAAAGCATAGCATTATAAGACACGGATAAATCAAAATACACACTCACAAATTAATGATTAGTATAGTAGTTTATCTTTCTTGCTTCATGTGCTGAAATTTGTAGTGTCCTAATACCCAAATAAAATGCTTTTCAGTGATGTTCAGTGTTGCTTTACCTAGTATGTTGTGCTACTTGTAAGTTTTTCCTATACTCTGTACACTAGAATCTCAAGTGCATTTTTGCCACATTTTCCCCATTAGTTGATTTATTTCATTAGAAACATCAGCTTCGGCATCCAGTGCCTCTGAAGTATGTTTTTGTTTCTGTGTTTCCTTTTTGTAAGTTGTAATTCAGATATTTGTATTCCCGGAATGGCAACAATGAGATAAATTTGTAATATCTGTCATTTTGGTGAGCTGGGCTTGTAATACGTACAGTGACTTTAGTGTTAGTGTGCAACACATCTAATAAATGTACACTATCCTTTGTTTTCTGTATTTGTGAACTTCAGTCAAACAAATATTCAGAATCAAACATATTAAGAAGAGAAAGAAAGATCCAGGTACTACTGAAAACATTTCCTAATGTAATTATTATTTATTTTAAATTTTTCTAGGCCACCAGTCAGAGGAGGAGCTCCTCCAAGGCAGAGTCTGAAACACATTTAATAAAATTTAAATACTAAAAGTGGGGTACTAGAAACATTAAATGCTCTAGAAAACACACATACAAGCATAAACTAAAGCCTACATCACAAAGACTTTGAAAAATAGGGTTATTTAATCTCAAACCCACACATTTCCTATTTAAAAAGTCCAGTTTCATTCTGTATATTCATCTGAGTGGTTGACAAAAACAGAATCACTAATATATCAATACTATATAAGCCACACATGACACAAAATAAAGCACTAAAAGGATCAAATACTTGTTGAAAAAGAGCGTATGTCCACTGCATGAACTGCTCTGTGACAGAATATTGAAATCAATATTCATACTCAGCTTCATTACATGCCCCAGAGGACATTGTTGTTAATGTTAATATTATCCACTGAATCATAACATCCTTGCTGTTTCATCTTCTGGATTCCTTAGAATACTCAATTTTATCAAAGGAAGCCTCCTCAAATAAGTACTAGTAATAAAACTAGCCCTGAAAATATCATTAAATGAATTGCTACTAGCTCCTTCCTATGTGTGAAAGGGAAAACAGCAAAAACCTTCGCACTGATGTTAACAGCTCTGCATTCAAATGTGTAGTGATTGGTCAAATGATAGACTTATGCTCTTTCCCTTTAACCAGCTGACCACACACCATCATTGGCTAAAAGTGCTCTAGAGTCTGAAAAGTGGAAAAGGCCAGTCCAAGAGAAGTTATCACCCAAGCCAAAAGACAACATGGTGTGTACTGTCAGAGGCCTTCCTCCAGGAGCCGTCCTTGAAAGAGATCAAGAGGGTGACTACCCAGAGGAGGCCTTCTCTGCAGTGGCACCCTAATTGTGGAACATGCTCCCCGGAGAGGTCCGCTTGGTGCCAACGCTTCTTTCCTTTTGGCATCAGGCAAAAAGCTTTTTATTCTTCCAGTATTTTAATTGTTAACTTGTTTTATTTAGTGGGTTTATAGTTTAACATTGGATGCTGGGCAACTGTTATTCTTATTTCTACTTTTTAGGATTAATTTGCTGTAAACCGTTCTGGGATGTCTAAGTATAGGATGGTATAGAAAAGTTAAAAAGTTAAAGTTAAATACTGTTACCTCCATTGCATGTACAGAAGCTGGTGGACTGGCTCCTAAATCTTATTCAATACTGACAGTCTCCAGCATTCCTGTGGGGAGCAGGCTAGCAACAATTTTAAACCAGTTCACACAAAACCCAGCAACAAACCGAAATTCATCACTTAGCAAGATGTTGCAGTCATGCTGGGCCTGCATAATGCATGTGCTTGTACGCTCTTATTTGTCACAGTCACATGATTTAATTACACACTGCAAATATAAGGTATACACCTAGAATAAAAAGGTAATGTTAGAAGCCATTTTTGCTCTCCATGACTGTCAGTGACAGCTTCTGGCTCTTCCTTTTTCAACCAATATGCCTGCCCCTCTTTGGAAGCAGAAGCAGCCGAACAGGTGGCCCTGTTTTATCTACCCAGGAACACCACCTGTGCAGAGACATCAAGGAGAATGGAGTTTTTATTTTATTTCCAAAGGGCAGCATAAAATTGGTGCTTTTTCAAAAAATGTATGTCGCATGTGTAGTTGATAGGATATGATATTCTTGATTTATGCTCTTTCATGCTGCTTCTAAGGCACACATTTATTGTTTTTGACATTTTACAGAATGCTGAAACTTGGGCTGTTTTTATTGTTATTGCATCGTGCATGGGCTATTTTTACCTTAGTTTTAAAGAGGTTGTGGAAGAGTCTGGATTTGTTGATGGCAGAAACAGGCTACTAGGCTATGTAACCACATTTTCCTCTCTTTCTTTTAGAAAATAATATGTGGGAGACTGTGGATTCCATGCTTCCGACATAGGATCAGGACCAAGTGGGGTGTCTCCACCTCTGAGAGAATGCTGGGAATCTGCAGAGGGCGACGGAAATTCCTGGCTGCCTCTCTGACTCTGCTTTTTGTTCCTGCTATAACGTGGATTTACCTTTTTGCCGGGAGCTTTGAAGGTAAGTAGATGGGGCCTGGGAACTGGTACTTTGGGGAGTTCCATTGCTGCCACTCCAGAACTAATAGTCTTTGGACAGACAGGATTAAGTTATCATCTGCTTCGCCCCTCCCCCTCAATTTTCTCCCATTATAAGAAGACAGTGTGGAAAGCTGAATCTGCACACTGACATTTTCAGTTCCAGATTGTTGACTACTTCATTGCTGTGGGTGTGCTTCTTTTTGAGGGCTGAAGCACAAGTTGATTTCTCAGCATCATAGACTAATTTATCTTAAAATGAAGATTTTGAAGCTTTTATATAATTTAGCTACGAGTTTTTAGGAGTGCTCTTTCTTCTTGGTTGCCCTAGTCCCCCAGCACTACCTTCTGGAATCAGCCGTTGAGATAGGAGTGGAACCACTGCAAAGCAGTGCCTCTGACCCCCAGTCCCGCTAGCCTATCCAGGAGGATACCATGGTCGATGGTATCGAAAGCAGCTGAGAGGTCCAGAAGAACCAACGGGGACGCACTCCCCCTGTCCTTCTCCCTGCACAGGTCATCGTACAGGGCAACCAAGGCAGATTCAGTGAATGAATGAATGAATGAATCCCTCCCTCCAGGAAAGAGTTATTGGTCTTTCATGCATTTCTCATGAGCATACTTCTCTTATAAGTTTATGATGTTCATAAAGAAGTAAGTGATATATTAAAATGTATACTCCTGTTTGGAGTTAGAATCAGTTAGATCCTAACAGAAGCATTCTAACAGATGCATGCTGTAATTTTTGACTGACCTAGGAACCTATGTTGGGAAAGATTAAATTTTCCTAACTGAACTCAGGAAAGACGCAAAATGTGTTTCAAATACAAAGATACAGAAAAAATATGAAAAGCTTTTAGAGACTGCACATGCTTAGATCATGAAGCAAGAAAATGTCATGAAATATTTATGTATTCATTATATTTACATCTTGCCTTTTTTCCTAAGTGGCTTACACTCCTCATTGTCTCCATTTTATGCTCACAACAATCTGGTAAGGTAGATGAGATAGAAAGTCAGTGATTGGCCCAAAGTCACCCACTGGGCTTCATTAAAACAGAAAACAGGACCTGAGACAAGCAGGTTTGAGAAACTTCAGGCAATTTGGCTCTGCAAAAGTAATACATATATTAGTTCCCCAAAGCACAAGTGAGAACTGGAAAAACAGCAATAAGTAATTGTTAGAAAACATCCTACCTTGCAAGAAACAGAATATATGTTAGTAGACAATCAGATATCATTTATGTATAAGAGTAAATAGGAGAAGTAAAGAACATTCCACCTGTTCTTATAGAAGCCAGCACTGGTTTTCAGGGGATGCTTCTCTCTTACTTCAGAAGGACAAGTACATTGGTCCTATTGACTTCTCTGTTTTGCTACCAGTTCAGATATGCATTAGGGTAAGATGCTTTAATCTTACTCAATGCTCCTAGATAAATGTCACAAAGCATTAATCATGTTTTATTTGTAGCCAATTTACATTCTTATATGTTTAATGATCTCATACCATGAAATGTAGAAACTGCATGATAGATTTTGAAGCAGAAGATGAAAAGATGAAAAGACACACTTGATCTCAGAGTCTTCTATTTCTAAAATTTTTCTGCAGACAAATCTGTCTCATTCCATTTCTTGATTCAGATGCTGTGGCTTGGATGATTCTGTTGCTTATTGTGTTTCCAGTAATTTGAGAGAGAACCATCATTTATCTGAATATCATAACTTGTTTAGATTGAGTATTTTAAAAAGCTCAGCCAGGCAGCAGTGCTCTAATATGTTGATCTACCATAGAACCTGGATAAATGAGTTTTTAAATCATTTATTGTGAATCTGCATCTTTGTTGGGACTGTAGGAATAATATTATGAGAAAGTAGGTGTCTGAAATAAAATGTTTTCATATGATCACATTCAGGGTGCCAGCCAGCCATACCCTTTCTTAAGGTACTCCATTTCCATCCTCCCACATTTTAGTGTCCATTTGTGCTCCATGGCCAACCAGGGGGTATACCTACTGAATATTCTCAGTCCAAATTGGGAGTTAAAGGATTTTTTTCTTATTAAGATGTTCTATACTTCTGCAAAACCTAAAGTTCCTCCAACTCTGATAATCTCTTATGTGCAGATGGTGTCATTTGAAGAACATAAGAAGAGCTCTGAAGGCTCTCTCTAGTCTGGCAGTTTTTCCAGATGTTGGCCAGTCAGGTGCCTGTGTTTCAGCTACATTAAGGGTCAGCACTTGGAAAATAACTTCATTGGGATAGTTATTGATGAAAGAAGGGAGAAAAGCATGCACAGGGAAAGCCAAGTGGCGGTCTGTAACCTGAATCCAATTTTAGCAGGTCCTAGCACCATACTAAATCTAAGTAAGGCATCCATTAACAATAAGTTGTCTGAATGGCACACTGAAAAAACCCTAGTACCATGCCCAAAGGTAGGCATTTTTATCGAGTTCAGCTTTATTATGGATCCTTTGTATAGTAGAATATATTTGTGGCTCCTTGATTACCATCAGAAGAACTGAGTGGGCCCTGAGAATACAGAATCTATTCATCCCTTTCCTATCCTCTAACATTATTCATAGTTCATTAATTTGGTTGCTCTTAGCTAGAAAATTGGACCTATACTTCATGCTAGTTACTGAGCAAATGCTGTGCAATTGGGGACTTTCACTATTTTCTGGAATAACTTCAGTCTTCCTCTTTATTCCTTCTTGTTGCAGTAGTAAGTATTTGGATGCATAGACTATGTTTAATGAGATGACAAAATAACATTTCAGGATAGTTTAGAGAGCCACCTACAAAATTGCCAGTTCAGCTAGACATGTTTTTCCAATCCATTTATTGTTTTATGGCAGGTGAAACAAATATGGAGCATTAAAAAAACAATCTGAATTTAAAGGACCGTAATGTATAAATATTTACAAGGAAGGAAAGAACAAAAAGTCCAGATGCATGATTTTTTGTCAGATCTTTTTTTCTAGTGTCATTTTGGTTGCATATGTATAGCCTTTTTATGCAGTAGTGGAAAGAATTAAGGATGTATCATTAGTTAAGTTTGTTTTGACTTTGCTTGTTTTCTTATGGTGTTACTCCTTCCATTTGCAAACTCAGGTGGTACTTGCCAACAGGAAGGAATTATTAGAATATCCAGGAGAACACCAAGGCTTGTGGTATAGAAATACCCAAAAAGCATCAAGATGGGAATGGAGAGTATTTCGTTGCTATGGAATGTTGACTGTTAGTTGGAAAAGACAAAGGGAAACCGGGGATGTGGGATTTAATGGTGGAGAGCATAAGTGGCTGGAGCCATGAAGAGCACCATGCATTTTAGGAACTGATCAAACAGTGCAAAGTTCTGTTGCAGGTCCCACTTGTCATGTGTATTTCTAAATTCAAAGCTACTTTTGCTTTCCCATTTCAGTAGATACATTGCTTGCACATTACTCACAAGAACCTTGTAATGTGACTTTAGCCAATGTAGCCGTAAAGTATATGCAGCTTTTGAACCACACTTCCTCTCACAGATGTACTTTTGGCTCACCTCCCAAGCTATGAGCAACCATCATTATTGCTCTACAGTGAAACTATTGGAACATGTAGCAGCAAGTGTCACACAGACTCCAGGAGGAACTTGTATTTTCAGAATCATTATTAGCTTGTTAAGAAATCTCAGCAATGATGCTCTAAACCAGTGGTGGTGAACCTATGGGACGCATGCCACAGTGGGCACGCATAGCCTTCAGTGTCAGCACGTGAGCCAAGTCACCCCACCATCACCCCAGCAGGCAAGCATCGGATAAGAGTGTGCATAAGGGCCATGCCCATGCTCGGAACGGAGTAGTACTGCCTTGCTGTGAGTTGTTTTTTCTAAACTTAAAACCACAGTTTTCAGGTTTTATTGTAGTGTTGGCACTTTATGATAAATAAGTGGGTTTTGGGTTGCAGTTTGGACACTCGGTCTCTAAAAGGTTCACCATCACTGGGTTAGAGTTTGAAAAATGATGTGTCCTGGTATAATTTTGATGGATGGAATGTGCTTAGAATGGGCAGAAATGTTGAGCTGCGCAGAAAGAGCTACTCAAGGAAGGATTTTTCAAAATTGCATTATTTTCAATAGTATTTTACCCCTATATTAGGGTTAGAGGTGTGCACCAGGACAGGGTTAGGGTTAGAAAAATGAGGTGTCCTGGCATGATTTTGATGGTTGGAATGTGTTTAGAATGGGCAGAAATTATGAGCTGTGCAGAAAACGCTACTCAACGAAGGCTTTTTCAAAATCACCCTCTTTTCAGTGGAATTTTAGCCCGGTATTAGGGTTAGGGGTCTGGCACCAGGGTAGGGTCAAGGTTAGAAAATGAGGTATCCTGGCATGATTTTGGTAGTTCGAATGTATTTTGAATGGGCAGAAATGATGAGCTGTGCAGAAAAAGCTACTCAAAAAGGAAGGACTTTTCTAAATCACCGTGTTCTCTATGGTATTTTCATATTAGAGTTAGGGGACTGCACCAGGGTAGGGTTAGACCAGTGGTGGCGATCCTATGGCATGCTTGCCGCAATGGGCACCCAAAGCCCTGTCTGTTGGCACGTGAGCCAAGTCACCCCAGCATCGCCCCAGCAGCTGAGCATCAGATAACAGCACACGTAGGGGCCACACGCATGCTCGGAAAGAAGTAGCAGTGCCAGACGATGACGTCACAAGCCGCGAATCATTAGCCACTACTCATCCGAGCTTTCACATGGCCAGTCATTGCGCCACCAAGGAAAGATAGATAGATAGATAGACAGACAGATTTGCTTGGACTGGCTGTGAGTTGTTTTTTCTAAACTAAAACCTCAGTTTTCAGGTTTTAATGTAATGTTGGCACTTTGCGATAAATTAGCGGGTTAAGGGTTGCAGTTCAGGCACGATCTCTAAAAGGTTCGCCATCACTTCTCTAAACAAAGGAACAGAATCTTATAAAAAAATTATGAGCAGGTTTAGTGTAGTGGTTAAGAGTGCGGGACTGGGACTCAGGCGACCTGGGTTCTAGTCCTCACTCAGCCACAGGCCAAATTGGGTGACGTTGGGCCACTCATAGATGTTCAGTCCAACCTACTGCACAGGGTTGTTGTTGTAGGGATAAGATCGAGATAAGGAGAATGATGTAAGCTGCTTTGAGTTCATAATAAAAAGGAATATAAATCTAATAAATAAATGTGTCATAAACCATGCTTCTCCCTCCCAGTATTAATAGTCTCCCCAGTGCTTGTTTTTCACATGTCTTTATTTTACATGCAAGTCTCCGAGTATACACAAAGCAAAATGTTGAACCCTCCCTGACATTCTTCACCCAAAGTTTTCCTTATGAATCCTTCTGCATCTGGAACTAAGCACACCTGTGGGCCACCCTATGACTGAGATGATGGGCTATTGGGTCCACTTGTTCGGGAGGCTGAAGTTCTCCATCCATCTCTAAATCTCATCCCTCAAAATGTTATTGTTCTTTCCTGTTTCCATGGGTGCATTGACTGGTCCCTTGGCTGCCTGACCGAATAGCAGGCACAAGCAGGGATGCAGGCGTTGGACTGCAGCTGGACCTGGGTCCATTTCAACAATCATCTCGTTATCACAGTCTGAGCTGTAGTCCTGCCAGAATAGGCAACCTCCCCTGCACACATCTCATCCTCGGATTCTGAACTCGCCAAAACAGTTAGCTTCTTGTGTGCACTCCTGAGGTTGGCCAGAACTCGTGCACATGACATGGGTGTCTCCATACATGTGCCCCCAATGATGAATTCCCATCCATTTTGGATGCTGGCCGCACTTTCTGAGCTCTGACTGGGACTGCTTGCACATAACAGTAACAGGTCATGAGTCCACTAAATTGTGTGTCCTGTGGCCATTTTCATTAATTAGCGCCTGACTGAGCCAATTGGTTGCAACATGACATCCAGATCCAAAAAAGTACAGGTTAAGCATGGATGAACCAAACCACACTTAACTTACCTACTAACTGTTGGTTAAGTGTGAGTGGCTTAACCTACAACTAACCTGTAGTGTCTGGCTTTGGAAGTCACATAAGCAACCTCAGTTGACTTATCACTTCACTCTCAGTGGACTCAGAGATGTGTAACAATACAGATGTGGAACAACAAATCCTTGTGAAAAGAAACTCTGGAGCAGCGTCCTGCGAGACTAAAATAGGACCACACATTCCCTGTCCTAAGGTGGCTCTTACCTCAAAGCAGAGCAGTCCTCTTGGTGGCTGTAGACCGATCAAAATATTTGTGCTAGATCCCACTTGTCAAATGGTGAAAGTTAATTCTGCCTATGCCAGTTAACAAGTTGCACCAGGGAGATCTAAGAACTCTCTGAAGCGTGCTGAGACATGTTTACAAAACAGTGTGAGAACAAATATTTTATATCCATCATGACTTAGATTTCACAATTCAGATCATTTAATCTATGAAGGTATCCAATCTAACCAGGTATTGTTGGATAACTTTTAGTTTTTAGGACCCAAGGTGTGTGGTAAAATTATTCCAGCCATCCTTTATTTTTATTTTTATTTTTTGACCCTTGATTTACTGCATCCAGTAGTGAGGGAATGACTGGTTGGGTTTGGTAGGCTGAAAATTCTTTATTATGGGAGTGAGTGGTCCCAGCCTCTGTAAAGGCAGTAGTGAGACCACTTCTGGGAAGGTGGAAACAAAGGACTCTGAAGATTTGAACAACTGCTGGCCAGTGGCTAACTTCCTCTTCCTGAGCAAGGTGGTTGAGTGGTTTCATCCACTCAGAGTGCTTCATCTAAGTCACTCTTGGATGAAATGGAGTTCTTAGATCCATTTCAAGCAGGGTGTAAGCCATGGTTTTGCACAGAAATGTCCTTGGTTAGAAGGGGGACATAGACAGTATGATCCTGCTGATTCTCCTAGATGTCTCAGTGGCTTTGAGTACCATCAGCCATGGCATCCTTGTGGAGAGGCTAAGCTGGGTGTGGGTGGTACAGCTTTAAGACAGTTCCTTCTTAATATGGCCAGTTCCAAAGATGGAGTTGGGGTCTTCTGTTTGATTCCAAGGCGATTATGCTTTGGGGACCAGCAAGGTTCCAGCTTGTCCTCCATGTTGTTTAACATCTAGATCAGGGGTCTCAAACTCAACTTACCTGGGGACCGCTGGAAGTAGAGTCTGGGTGAAGCTGGGCCGCATCAAGTATTCCACCACCGCGGCGGTGGGTGGGTCGCTCATCCCGCGGCGCTTTGAAGGCCTCAGGGCCCCTCCCCTGTGCCCCACCCATCCTGGCAATTGGCCCATGGGCCGCGAGTTTGAGACCCCTGATTTAGATGAAACTAAGCAAGCCATTCAAAGATTTAATGTACAGTGTCTTTGGTATGCTGAGGACACACAGTTCTATCTCTCTATCTCATTAGGTTCAAGTGAGACAATTGAACTGCTTTGTCAATGCCTGGCTGCAGTAATAGACTGGATGAGGGCCAATAAACTGAAGTTCAGTACAGCTAAGGCAGGGGGTGGTGAGTTGTGTTCAGACTGTTCTGGTAGAGGCTGTACTACCTCAAAGGATAATGTGTATAGTTGTGGTGGGGGGTGGACATGAAAATGTAATTTTCCCACTTCTCTCTCTCAGAATACCTTTTATTAGCTTAGGGTGGTTCTTCACCTGTGATCTTACCTGGGTAGTGACAATTTCGTTTAGTGCCATGTATTGTGTGTTTGGTTTCTCCTGAAGATAGTCTGGACACTTTAGTTAGTACATAATATGGCAACTTCAGTACTCACTGGTATGAATATATTGTGCCAGTATTGTACCATCGTAATTGATTCCTGGTTTTTTTCTGGGCCCAATTGAAGGTGGTGGTATTACTCTTCAACGCCCTGCCTGAAGGGCAGCTTTTCCTGTGTGTTTCTTCGCCTGCCCTGAGACATCTGGGGTCCCACTGGGACTGTCTCCACTGACTGAGATTCAGTGGGTGGCTACTTGCAGGCAGGCAATTTCTGTGATGGCCCCAAATTTGTGGAATGTTCTCCCTGGAGAGGTCGGGCTGCTTTCTTTAATTTTAATATGCTGCATGATTCTCAGATTTTTTTTTTTTAATGCTGGATTTTTGTAGCTCTTTTTAAAGACAGTACTTTGTAATGTATTTCATTATGTGATTCTAACTTTGGTTTTATCTTTGCTTTTATTATGTATGACCCCTGACAGCTTTGGCAATAGGTGACCCAAAAACAGAATAAATAAAAAGAATGAAATTTTATTAGCTTCTCTCAGAGCAAATAAAAGTAAAATCTATAGGTGGTACGACATGAAACAATCATGTGGACAGGTCTTGAAACTTCAAGCAATAGGACCATAACAAATAAGCTGCATTTGGACAGACATTGTAAGGGAGGCTACTGAGACAAACCTCTGTATGTTTCAGCCATTTAAAGGTGAAAGTCCCAGGTGCAGCCAAGTAGCGTAATAACTGTTTCTCTGTTAGTCAGTGGCTGGAAGGTAAGGAATCACTGCTCCAAGTAAAAACTTCTTGTCTTTCTTCTCCTTAACTTTTTGTCTGTATCTTGGAACCTGGTGCAGGCAAACAGGTCGAAGAAACGGTACCCAGTCTCACAGCTCCCTCATTAGGTCAGGGGCAAACAGAAGATACATCCCCACTTGTCTTGGACTTGAACTCCTAGAAGCATCTTTCTGCATGTTAGGAATGCTGACAATTGAAGTCCAGAACATCTGGAGAGCTACCTTCTTGTTTTGGACTGTAAACCCTGGCCAGCATGGCCTTTGGCCAGAGATTATGGGAGCTGTAGTCCAAGATTACTGGCGAGCACCAGGTTGCCAAACCCCTGCTTTAAAGTATACCTAAGTTGCCAGTTTATCTTGCTCCGTTCAAAATGAAACATATTAAGGAGCTTCCAGAGGATGCGTTCCTTGCATGTTGCATTTCCTTCTGATATCCTCGTTGTAAATTTCATTCCCTTGGACTCTGTGTTGCAGTTGCAGACATATGCTAATACAGGCAAGTGCTTGGTCAGCTACAGCACACTGGCACTGCATAAATGCTCACTGGGTAATGGAAGAGTCAGAAACTGGTTACTTGAAATCAAAATGATGTTTCTGTGCTGAAGAGTTCTGTCCCCTCGCCTACAAACATCCTCTAATCCAAAACTCTTTCTTAAAAGGAAAAAAAGCTGTATTATCTGATTATTTTTCCTCCCTTCTGTTCCTAATGTGTTGCAATCCAGGTGTAGTTAATCCCATCTCTTCTAAATTGCTTGGAGGTATTTATCAATCTGAAACATAAGCATCACACAGCAGGATGCTGAATCTTTTCCCCCTTTGAGTAACTGCAAGAGCAGAGCACAATCAAAACAGTTCTGAGGCAGCACCAATGATAGCTTGTCCAGGTTTGCCTTTCCTAAATATCCCAAAGTTGAGCATAGCTCAGTGTTTGAAGAATTGCATCTTAGAAATGGAGTACATGCTTTGCGTACAAAAAGTCCAAAGTTAAGTAGCTGACACCTCCAGGTAGGGCTGCAAAAGATTTCTGTCTGAAACTGTCAATGAGTTGATGCTGCTGTGAGCAATACTGCACTAAGCAAAGTAATAGTAAAAGGAAACTGTCTCTACATTTACATATGGGTGGATGTCTGAAAATCTGTCTTGAGTTATGGAAAATAAACAGTGAACTGGTAGGTCTCTTAAAACGTATGATTTTAAATGTCATGGCAATTCGAAATCATACTTCTAATTACAAAGGGACAGAAAAGTCAATTAATATGCACCATTACTTACATTATAAGCATAAGGACATTCTTTTGTTTTTAACATTTTTGACCCACACTGTATTAGAATTTTAACAAGCAAGTTAAAAAAAGCAAACAGCCAACCTAAGATGCAAAGATTTTTTTTATATTGCATAGATGCATATTACAAGGTAAAAAGTTATCCAACACAATAAAACACCAAATAGCAATTTAAAAAAAGAAAGGAAAAGGAGAAACAATTAACTTCTAAGTCATTATTTACCAAGCAGTTAAACCCAGTAATGATCTTACATTTGTTTGGTTTTTGCTTTACTGAAAGGGGAAATGGAAAGAAATCTAATTAGGCTAATCACAACAGGTTATCAGTGATCAAAAGCACAAAACAATTCATATTTGAATGACTTTCACACACATTTTTATCACAAATTGGCCTGATTTGCATAATCACTATAGCCCACTATGGCCTTTTTAAGTTGCAGTGGCCATAGTGAGCAAAATGGACTTATCATGCTGTCTGAACCTGCTGTGGTTAACAAACCACATACAGCCCATGGGGTCTTTTGTGTTGTGGGCGGTTTGTTAACTGTGGTAATAACCCTCCTGTGTCTTTGTTGACCTGGTGCAGTGGAGCTAATTGGTAGCAGGCATCACCACTGAGAATAAAGCAAACTTAGTCCCTGCATTGCCTGGGCACTCTTGGTGTTTTGGAAATGACTGGCCAAAAACCCTGCTGGACTCCCTTGCACTGGGCTTCTTGCATCCTTAAGGGAGCACAGCGTAGGTTACAGGTTGTGTGCACTCTGCTTATTAAATCAGCATCACCTTATAAGTATCTCACATTTGGGCTTATAAGGGAGGTGGTTGAAGCCCGATCAGTGAAGGTGTTCAAGGAAAGATTGGATAACCAAGTGTTGGGGATTACATGCGTGGAGCCAGGTGTCAGATTAGATGGCCCAGGGGACCCCTTCTTACTCACTTTGTTTCTATATCCTGACTTTTTTCTTCTCACAAGGAACCCAAGGCAGCCTACCGTAGTGCCACTGTATCCTAACAGTTGAGAAAGTATCCTAAACTTTCCTCATTTTGAGGTAAAACCTGAGCTGCAGAGCAGTGCCTGGCTTTTACCTTCACAGCCAACAGCCGTCTCTGCTCCTCTCGTGCTCACACTGCTTTTCTTGCAAGTGGGGCAACTGCAGCACCCCAGCATAAAACATCTCCTGCCAGCTACAGGGCTTTACTCTCCCCCACCCCAGTGATCAGGATGTTAGTGAGAATGAGGGGAGAGGGTTTACATTTCCTGTGTGCTCCTGGACCAGCTGCCACACTTGGAAGGGTTATGTGTTCCTGTGTGTGCGCATGCATGCAAACATTTGGTGGAGGATGGTGCAGATTTGTCCCGGCCCCGCCACACCCAGTCAAAAGAGGAATAACTTAGTATTGAATACTAATTGGAAATTGCATAATTAGTCATGGGACAGCTTGTTAGGTTCCTATATGCCAGGGTTGGGCAACCTTTTGGGGCCAGGGGCATATAAGAACCTGGTTGCCATGGGAGGCATGGCAAAGGACATGTAACCTGCCCCCAAACTGAGTATAAAGAAAAGTTGGGATCTGAACCCCCAAAGCATTAAACAACTGCCTTGAACCTATATCTTTCAGTGCCATGAGAAATCTATTTTGTACCAATCCCAGCTGTCAGGAGGCAGCTTTTAAGTAAGAGGTTGGGGCACTTTGGCAGGTGCCCAGAAAGGTATCTAGAGGCATTTCACACCTAGTATGTGGCCTACTGCAATCAAATGCTGAAGAATCTGAGAAAGATGGGTAGAAGGTTAACCAAGCATTCTTTAAAACCTGCAGGTGGCTTGAACCAGTTGAGGTAGCAGGAGAGTCAGGCCAATAGGGCTCTACTGGCTTCCCCTGTACATTACAGTAAATTAAGGTATGTGGTCCTAATTAACAGCTAGGTTTTCTGGAGACTCCTTTTGAAAAGGCTGAAGGGCCTTGCATCCCATCTCCCCTGCTGACTTTCCACCAATTCCAGGTTTGTCCTCTCTTTTATCACTAGCAACTAGGGAGCTGGTTTTGGCTCAGGGCTTTCTAGCTGCTGACCCTGAGTTTAGGGATTAATTGCCCATTAGCATTAGTTAAGTCTGCCCCAGTTTTCAAGACATCATTATGCTGACAAGCTCCAGCTTGGCAAACTCAGCAAATCCCTGCCCCCAAGATTTTATTGCAAAGGTTGTTGTTTCCAGCAAAAGCTAGGGCGGTCTCAGTTTTTCCAACTTACGGTTCACTATCTCAAAACCCAAAGGAGATGAAGAGCTCTCATCTGTTTAGCTAATGTTCTGAAAGACAAAGCCAATGCTGAAGTATGAAAGGGAGAAGGAGGTTTATTCCCGAGTGGATAAATAAGCAATATTTGAGTGAGCAGCAGTTCAAAAGTAATGTTGATTTCTGTCAAATGGAGAGAGGATCTGAGAAGTCTGCCAAGATGAAAACACCGCTTCTCCCTCCGAGTGTTGCCTGTGGTCACTGCTTATGCTTTGTAACATGGCTGCACTTTTTGACTTGCTCAGTCAAATGCAACCTGCCCTGTGCTGCAGTATGCTGGGAGCTGAACAGTTCTGCTGGTTTTGCAGACTGCAGTCCCAAGTGATCAGCAAAACCAGGGAGCCCCTAGCAAAGGGTTAGGGTTGGGGTTAGGGTGGATTGCCCTGCTTTGTAATGAGAACAATTACATTGTTCCGGCTTTGAAGCTATGGAGTTATGGGGCTGCTTTATATTTAATCAAACGCTGAACCTTCCAATCCAGTATTGTGTTCCAGGTCCAATCCAGCATTTCAGACAGAAACTTTTAACCCTCATTTACTGCCTCATCATGTATTTTTAACTACAAATGCAGGGACTGAACCTGTATGTATTCACCAAATGTGACCTGCAGGGCTCTTAAACCTGAGTATGCATTCATGTGACTGTGTCTTAACATCAGAAGTGGATGTAGCCCTCCTGCTGCTGTGTTGCATCTCCCATCTGCCACCAAAGCCAGTGATCAGAGATTATGGGAGTGGCTTTCAGCAAAGCCTGGAGAAGTGAGGTGTAAGAGATCGGGTTTGGAGGTGAAAATCCATTAGATTTTCTTGGCTCAGCTCTCTAGACTCTGGCCCTTTCTCTCTCTGCCCTAGGTCTACCGTGCACTGTGCATTCATGTGGGTGCCTGGCGGGAAGTGATCCCTAGCAAATCCACAAGGCCAGCTTGCACACATGCGACAGACCTCCTGTGCAACTGAAGTGCAAGTAAAATTTTGCTTCTGCACATGTGACTTACAGGGTTTGCATATTTTGCATACTTTGTACAAAGAAGGGCTCCACTAATGTTCCCAAGCATTTGTGGACCTGATTTCTGCTCAGTGTGCTTCCTGGCCGGGACCAAGAACAGGAAAGAAGCCCATGATCCTCTCATCCCTAGTCTGGAAGACTACAAGTTATTCATCCCGGCTTTGCTTTGCATGGTGTTTTTCAGCAATTTTTGCTCAAGCCAGAATAAAAATGGTTAATGAACTTATTATGACCTTCCATTTTCTGCATCGGTGTTAGGAAAACTAAAGGCTTTGCACAGAGTAGAGTGGATGATGCAGCTTATTACTCCCTGGGTCAGGATGAGTTGGATTGTATTAATCTTCATTCCAGGAAGCAAATCCCGTGTAAATCTCCATCCGGTTGCAGTGTCTTGCTGTAGAGAACAGGGAATGGATTGCTAGCAGAGGAGGACTTTGGGCCCACACATATCTGTGGACTCGCATTCCATCTACCAGTTAAAAATAGCATGTCAACTGTGGTTGCTAACATACATGAATTTCCCAATTGGCGTGTTGTAATTAAGTTTTACTAGAGGGATGCAATTAGCAGAAACTAGGCTGCTTTTGATTTGTGTTGAGAGCTGTAAGTCATCCATAACTTTGAAAACACATGGGATTAGCTGGTTGCTTGGAAGTGTAAAATCTGATTCTGGGGCCAAAAATGTCTGTGGAGTGGGCTAAGCATAATTTGTGCTACCAACACTGGACACCTGGGAGGAGACTTCAGCTGCATTTGGTTGACCAATTCCAAATCCATACTTGATAGGAGACTTGCTATCTTTTGAAATTCAGCACGGGTTTTGAAATGTACTTCTTTTTAGCCTTGTCCATTATGGTAGAATGCAAACCTTTCTGACCTGTCCCAAAATAAATATTGCAAAATCTTAACATTTAAACATTTCAGTGAAGATCAGATTAAACAGTTTTAGATAGCTGTTTATGTCAGGTATCCATTTGTAGAAATAAAGTAACTTCAAGATTATTTGTATATTAGATTCACCAAATAAATTAATGCATAATGAAATTATGTTTATGGGTTATTTTTATGCATTAAGAATGGAAGTTGTTTACTTTTAAAAAACAGTTGTATCTGTTGAAGAAAGCTCTATTATCAGTGATGCTTATTTAAGTAATGGTACCTTAACTCAGCCTTGCAAATGGGTATCAATAAGCACCTTAGGACTGAAGATATGGTCCATTTCCTCCACTCCCATTTAGTCACAACAACTTTGTAAGGTAGGTTAGATTGAGGAATTGGCCCATTTGTGTTTCATGGTTTGGTAGAGATTTGTAACCTGAGCTCCCCAGCTGCAGTCACAAAACAACCTGGCAATAATTTCTATTCCTTTGTCTTCCTATCTACCATCCCTCACTGTCCATTTCCATACCTTTCAGCCCACTAGCCTGATGAGGAGATTGTGGTGGCTGAGAGACAGTGATGACATCTGACTCAGTGGCCTGTTTCCACTAACCCATTAACCTGGTTTGTACCATCACTGCAGCACCTTGTGGGTGCCAGATTGTTTTGTTTTGATACTTGCCTCTCCGAAGCTGCTTGTATTGCCCAAACTTGCCAAGGGTGGCTTGTTCAAGCAGTTAACAAACCACCTTGCAGCAGGCCATGGGTTCTGTGAAGTTTGTTAGCCACTCGAACAAGCCACACTTTCTGGTTTGGGTTGACACAAGAAGCTGCACCTGGCAAGGATAGTTAAGGCAATGCAATGGAACAGAGCCAGCATGCACAAGGGTTTTAAGAAGCCTCAATGTCTTACTAACCACACCTGTGTCATGTGAACCAAGCCACTGACTTACATTTATCAGATTTAAACTGAATGCCTTTGTGTAACTAGGCTGTAGATGTCTCTGATTAAAAACCTTCTCAGTTAACTTGCACCAGGTAAATCTGGTCATCTGAGAACTAAATACCTGGAAACATTCTTTCTCCAAAGTATTATCTCTAACAATTTCCTAATGTTACACTGCTATCCTACAGTCTGCTTCTAAAGATTTTTTAGGATAACAGTCTCAAAAGAAAGATTATAGACCATAACATATTTTATATAAGCTGGAGTACAAATTTCTGTCTCTGCGTACATAATTATTGGTTTCCAGCAGCTTTAACAAATGTTCTTTGAACTTTTGCCAATAGACTGGTAAGTGAGTAAATCTACAAGTTGCTTAAATTTACTGTTGTAGTAAAGGTATTTTCATGTGCATTTTAAATGAGACACAAGTACAGAAACACAGGTCAAGTGTGCATGTTTTACACCACAATATTTCTATTGTGGCCACTGAAGTCACTTCAGATGTCCACCTGCATGGAATCTATGCAGAAATACTTCTGACTGCAGTTGCCCCATATATCAAGCCATTCTGTGCTTGCTGGTCCACTGTGTGTTGTCCTCTGTTGTAGGAGTTGCCTAGGTGGCAGCTTGTAGAGTCGTGGAGGCTGCTGAAGGGCATTCCATATGGCCCTCATCAGAAATGGCTTGCTGCTTTGCTTTGCAGGAGCAGCTGTGCTGTAAAAAGTGGTTCAATGTGTCTTTGCATGTTAAAAGATCTATGGCCAGTGCTAGCCCTAGCTTCCATCCAACTTATTTATATGATGGAAATTTGGTAGCTTTCCAGTTGAGTGTTAAATTCTCTAGTTGCAGGCCAGTTTTTCTCACTGTTCAAAGAACCCAGGTTATGCAGTAGAGTAACAAGATGATAAAAAAAAAGGTGTAAACCTATGCATATTTAGGCAAGGGGGGAAATCCTACAACCCTTAACTTCCTTATAACCAGGATGGCTGGTTAGGGAATGCTGAGAGTTGTGGAACTTTTTAAATATTTAAACGTATATATAGGATTGCACCATAACCAGATTTAGAATGAATATTGTTGATTCTTCTTGGTGTTTATTTCACTCTGTATGTCAGTGATGTCCTTTCTCTCACTGTGGTGGTTTTTTCTCTGTGTCTGCATTTTCTTGCTTTTGGGGGTATATTTGATCTTGTGTTTACCTAATGTTTTTAATATACACTTTTGTTTGCATTTACAGTACAGATTAAACACACTTAGTTTATCGGGGAGGAAATACTAAGATTCATCAGACCCAACAAGAAGTTTAATTTCCCATATTTGGTTCTCTTTTCTCTTCCTTTCTCCCCCAAGTAAGCTCTGGCAGCTGTCACTTGCATTGATGTCTGTGGGACATTTAATAATCTGGCGCCACAGACTCATTTCAGCGGTTTCACTCCTTTTTATTTCTTCCTTCACTCTTGCTGAATTTCATCACTGCAGGTTGTAATTGAAGACCACTGTCAAGAAATGGAGGGAAGAATGCCTTTCCTTTGTGCAAAGCTGTCTCTGGAGCTGATGGTTTATGCTGGAGTTGGATAAATTAAATCAGGACATGACCACATCTGGGAGTTGCTTGCAAAATAATTTCTAGCCTTCTAAGCATTCCTCCTGCATGCTCTATTGTGCATCTGTATGGTTAGACTTTTTCTCTGATTGAGAGAGAAAAGGAGACTCTGCATGAACATGGTGTTAAAGTTTTTACAGTTCCCACCAAAGCATGAAGGTAGAATATAGGATAGGACTTACGCTGATGGCTTGTTGATACAGCGGACAATCTTAAACCATCAGCAAGCCATTGTCCTGAATCATTAAACTAATCAAAACTATTTCACAGTAGACTGGCTTGTGAACAGACCTTGGCAAGATGACATACCCGTCAGATTTGCATATCAGATCTGCAGTTGCTAATTGCAGAAGGTGGAACTTTCCACTGGGATTCTTGCAGTTTTTATGTTTGTAAATCCAGATAAGAAGTGGTTACTTGCATCATGCAAATATCAGGAGCGCTCTGCCTGTAATTGTGGTACAGATCAAATTAATTGGTAGACTTCCAGAGAGAAGTGTGACTCAGTACTTCTAGTTAAGCAGCATAGAATGAGAAATGGCAGCAACTTTTGTTGATCAAATCTAGACATTCATCTTGAGTCTTGAATGACCCTGTAATCCTACAGTTAATAGTTCTAACTCTTTCAATCTGTGTAAAATGTTTGTATCTGAAATGTAGGCCTATTAGACAGACAAAAGTCCTACAACTCCCAACATTCCCAGCCAGTCATGCTGAGAACTGTAGGGTTTTTCCCCCTGTCTAAGGATATAGGGTTGCCCCAAAAGGTTTTCTATTATGTGCATCCTGTTGCAAATTGCCCAGGGATTTGCTATAGCAGTTGGACAGTATAAAAAATGGAAGGACATTGACTCTCAAAATATGCCAAGCACCGCCTCTTTTATAGTAAGTTTTGTGTTCAGATACCAGTGAAGCCCATATCACCTGTCTGTAATCTACTAATGATCCTTGTAAAACTAGCTCCTGCAAAAACCAATTTCCAAAATGGCAGCTAGTCTTTAAAATGGATGGTCCCAGCTTCTGCCCTCTCCAGTGTGTCCTCCATTTTTCTGCCCATGTCGGGTTTCCAACCATGCTTTAGCATTTATTTATTTTATTTATTTATTAAAACATTTTTATGCCGCCCCATTTGCCGAAGCCTCGGGGCGGCTTACAACAATTAAGGGTATAGCATTATTGCTATACCAGTATTGACCCTGGTTAATGCTGACCGTAGTTCCCATCTCTAGTTCTGTTCCTAACTTCTGGTTAATCTGCCTTGTAAACAGGATTAAAAGGACATGTGGTTTATATTAATCATGGTTAGCACTGGTGCATGTGTCAGCTGTGAGTATCTGTGGAAGGGGGCAAAGTTGTCTCCCTCCTTGATGAGCTGTAATGCAAAAAATGTCCAGTTTTCATTAAAAATAAGCTAGCATTTAGTGTTGTAGAATGTGTGACTTGAAACAAAAAGTGTACCTAATATAGTGTCTACTCATTTTGTGGAAGTCTAGCTTCTTTCTGCCTTTCAGTGTTTCTAGCCAATGGAAGAGGTGTACTGCAGCTAGTGTATAGAGAAGAAACTTTCTGGTTAATTTTAAAGGTGTTTGGGGTTCTCTCAGGTGGGAAGAAATTACTGTCTTCCCAATAAACAATAAATTCCAGATTTTAGTATAACTGTGGTAGAGGGAGGATGAAGTATTCTCTCACTAGTTTTTGAATACTGCCTTTTCTGATGACAGACTTGTGTCCATCTATTCATTTATTTGCATGGACAATTCCCTGTTTGCTTTATGAATGCAGAAGGATTTTGCTAACAGATGATGGCATATCTCCCATTGGAAAAGAAACAAGTGAACATGTGGGTGTTTTGGATGGAAGAACTCATTACTATAAGGATTGCTTATTGTTTTAAAGGTAGCGTTGACCCTGCAGAGTTGAGATAATAAGAGTTGAACCAGTGAGCATAACATTGTTAGATCTTACCACAGGTTTCATGAGTATACAGTATATGCAGAGCTGGAAGATGGGCTTGTTGCAGGGTTTGATCCCTACATTTGTATCCTTGCAATGGAGCCTGTTCTGGCTAGTGGCATTGTCCAGAATGGGATGCAGGTCACTGATGATGCATTTCAGTGGGTTCAACTGGATGCTGTTGAGCTGTTCAGCTGTGACCAACTATACATGATCCTGTGGACTAAATCTCGCCACACTTTTCGATCCAGTGCCACCACTGGGTGCTACAGGTAACCAAATGTGTCTTTCTGTTGCTTTCTGTTCCACATCGTACCAGCATTAAACTATTCCTATGTACTGATCTAGCCTTGACAGTCTGTTTTGTAGTGGTCAGTTTTAATATGCAACGGGCCTCTTTGTTTATGTAGAAAGAATGGAAGATAGTGATGTGAATAGTGGAGTGAGTAGCCCAGATTCTTTGAAATCCCTGAATCCCATCTTTGATGTTCCTGTGAAGACACCTCACAAGTATTATTCACCAGCATTTCCAAGATAAAGGAAACCATTCTGGAGAACATGGTGGTCCCTTTCCTGACAAGTCCTATTAAGCTGTGAGTGCTTATATGCAGTGATACTAGAAAATATCCAGTGCCTGGTATTCTTGACACTGCTATGCTATATATATGTGTGTGTTTTCCTCAGGTTCAAATAAAGTTTTCTTAGGGTTTATAATGTACTCTGAGTATTACGTTTGACTCTAAAGCTTTCTGCATAAATGGTGTCACATTCTCAGGGTATTCTGCCACACTGTTTAGGCTTCTCAATGAAACCCTGAGAAGCAAATCACATACACAAGGAAAAAGCAAAAAGGTGTGTTGTAGCAGTGTAAGCCTTGCACATGAAGTACAATTGCATCACACTTTCCAGAAAGAATTCCTATGGATTCCTTAACCATGGCTTAGCATTACAAGCTGAGGAGAAGATCTTGGTGTATTCATGTGGCCACTTTTGATCAGCCAGTGTTGTGTCTTACCCACACCTTTGGCAGAGCCCTCCACAGCTCTCTTCCTACACATCAGTGATATGCAACTGTCAGTACGAATAAGTTCTCTTTAACTGAAACTTTGCAACGTGTTATAAGATTCTCAGTCACAATTTTTCATTAAGACCTTTTCCAAAGACAGATCTAATTGCTATGAGTGATGATGTAGGGGAGTGGGGGTATATGTAGGTAGTAAATGGATATTAGTTTCAGGACAGAATACAACTACAGGCTATGATGGCTAGCTGCAAAGGGAAGAAAACAGATTTAAAACAATTAGGACCATTTTCCTTTTAATTGGCACCGCTGTTTTATTTGCAGGTTTGCACAAGGGATCCATATATACAGCATGATTAAGCATGAGTCTGAGGCAAGATGTGAAGGTGTTTTGTGGGGGAAAGTCGAGAGCATGTTGGGTAGTAATAAACACATGAGGTCCTTTGCACAAGGGAGCACGAAAAGCACATTTCTGTTTATTCTCCCCCTCCTTTCCTTTTACTGAGCGGACTAATAACTTCACAAATGGCTTGGGTTTGCAAATACTGGTTTATTGAAACTACTTTTTAAAATTATGGTTGATCTTGTTTATCTCAAATATCAACTAATAAAGATGTTGACATTGTCTGGATGGTGGCTAGAAGTGTTCCATTGAGTTTACAGACTCTGGCTGAAAAGGCATTTCTGTGTCATCAGAACAGCTTGTGGTATTCGGCCTTCTGAAATGAGAGAAAAATGAGAGTTTTGAAACCTAGCTGATGAACTGTTGGATTTTAGGAAGCAGCAGAGTTAATGGCTGTGGGGAGAAGCTAGTTTGCCTGCCTGGCCTTATGGATTGGTTGGAGGTCACTTTTGTGTGCTGTCCTTCTCCCTCCAAGTATGGAAGCTTCATTTGCTTTGTTGTTTGCCTTGCTGCTCTCCTGCTTGCCTTCACTTTTGATGATCCATTGTGCCGGCTGCTCCTTCTGGTCTTGACTTCTAGTTTCTTGTTTTCTCATAATGACAACAAGGATTCGTGTCCATGAGAAAGCCGTTTTCTAAGGTGTCCTCATGGCAAGCATATTGTCTGCCATGGGCCCCCTTCATGGTTGTTCATCAGGCAACAAGTATCTGCTCTTGTCAGATCTACTTTTGGAGTGGAGCTTTCCTTTTGTCTTGAGTTTCCAAATGCAGCCCCAACTCTCTGCTCTCACAGGGCTAAGAGAGTTGCAACACATGTGGGTGTTTTGGATGGAAGAACTCATTACTATAAGGATGGCTTATTGTTTTAAAGGTAGCGTTGACCCTGCAGAGTTGAGATAATAAGAGCTGAACCAGTGATGGAAAGCGTGGAACATCAATGAACATCACAGTGGGGGTTATATAAATAATAAAAATCACACTTTCTGCCTGAAGGCAATGTACAAGTTGGTCAAAATATGGCTAGTGTTTGATAGTGTTTTAAGGTAAGGCCAGCTCAGCTCTTGTTATTATCATGAAGATCCATGTAGGAATCAAAGAAGAAACGGTAGCATGTTTGAGACAAAACCTTCAAGAAGAACCAGCTGTGAGACTGATACATCTGAACAAGCAGGATATTTTTAAAATGTTTGATTGGTATGTATTGGACCTGGGACATTTGCTATCAGATGAGTCCTGTGGTTTGTGTTTAGTGCAATAAATGAGCAATTATTTATTTGTAGATAGAGACAGGCATATTCTAGCAGCCCCACCACCAGCTGTTATGGGGACCATATTTTTCACATATGGAAATGAAATTCTTCCCATAGCTATAGTACTCTTGCAGCTGTGGTTGCCATATGGGGAATTTGTAGTGATGCTACGGAATGTGCTAGGAAAATGCAAGATGCCCCATTCCACTCCAGAACATTTTAATTAAAAAGTATGGCTCGCTGCTGTTTTGGGACAATAAAGTGTTGTGATGTTTGTATAGCTGTCACAATTTCATAAAACCCTGAGCTGTACCAGAAAAAGCAAATTTAACATAATGGTTGTGGTCCTCCAAGACTCTCAGCCTGGGGATCCTCAGAATCCTCAGCTCAGGTGAGGGGTATTGTTAGGTAATGAGGTGGCTGATATGCAAACTAAACTCCAGTCTGTCTTGTATGCTCAACTCTATATATAAACTGGCCCATTCCCTTTGGTGCTGTTTAGAATCAAAGCATAGTAGAACTGGAAGGGACCAGGTAAGGCCATCAGGTCCCACCCCTGCTCAGTGCAGGACTCTAGGTTGAAGCATTCCTTGCAGATGGCTGTCAGGCTACATCTTAAAGGCCTCCAGGGTGGAAAAGGCCATGATCTCCCTAGATAATTGGCTACATTGTCATATTTCTAACCATCAGAAAATTTTTCCTGGTGTTCAGCCACAATCTGGCTTCCTGCTACTTCAGCCAGATTATTCTATGTCCTGCACACTGGAATGATTAAGAAGAAATTTTGGTGCTCCTTTTTGTGACAAACTTTCACCTTTTTTGCAGCCTCATCATATTGTTGAGCTTGTGATCTACAATTCCAAATTTCTTCTCATTTGTAGTGATGCCGAGCCAAGTATCCCACATCTTGTAACTGTGGATTTGATTTCTTTTTTCTAGGTGCAGAACTTGGTATTTGTCCCTGTTAAATTTCATTCTGTTGTTTTCAGCCCAGCACTCCAACATATCAAAATGACTTTGAATTCTGTTTCTGTCTACCAGGATATTAGCAATTAATGTTGTGTAATCTGAAAATCTGATCAGCATTCCCTGCATCCAAGTTATTAATACAAATGTTGAAGAATACTGAACCCGGTATAAATCCCGTGGTATCCCTTGCTTCTGCTCAGTTTGAGAAGGTGCCATTAATAAGCATTCATTGAATCTGATTCTGTCTCCAGCCATGGATCCACCTGAAAGTTGTTCCATCCAGCCCACTTTCACCTACTTTTCTAATCAGGATATCATGTGGCACTTTGTCAAAATCTTTCCAGGAGTTAAGATATATTATGCCCTCAGCATTCACACAGCCACCAAGGAGGCTGTCCGGTCAAAAAATACGATCAGATTAGTCTGGCAGGATTCATTCTTGACAAATCTGTGTTGGCTTCTAGGAATCACT
Source organism: Varanus komodoensis (assembly GCF_004798865.1). Taxonomy (NCBI): domain Eukaryota; kingdom Metazoa; phylum Chordata; class Lepidosauria; order Squamata; family Varanidae; genus Varanus; species Varanus komodoensis. The sequence goes on from NW_025335922.1 coordinate 3,829,281, forward strand.
GCATTATTTTCAAGGTGTTTGAAGACTGACTGCTTTTTAAACTGCTCCGGACTTTTCCCAGTTATTGATGTCAGACTGACTGGTCTGAAGTTCCCAGGTTCCTTCTCGCTTCCCTTTACAAATTTAGGGATGATATTAGCCCCCCTTCAGTCATCTGACACTTCACCTATCCTACATGATTTCTCAAAGATACCACACAGTGGTTCCTTGACTAGTTGCCTATCAGTCCAAGCTGTGATTCTGCCCCTTCAGGGTGTACTTCACATTTGCCAGGGAGGTCATAGGCCTTCTCTTCAGAGAAGACTGAGCTAAAGTATGAATGAGCACTTCTGCATTTTCTTTGTTATTGTTATCATTTTCCCACCTGCATTGAGTAAGCTGATCCAGTGCTTCCTTCCTCTGCCTTTTACCATATATGCATCTGAAGAACACATTTTGTTGCTATTAGCACACCTCAGCTTGTTCTTAGCTTTAGCTTTCCCAGTACTTTCCCTGGAATTCTGTACTATTTGCTTGTAATCTTCTTTACTAATCTTGTCGGCTGGCCAGCCAGTCTCCCTTTCTTCTGCTTCCTATATGTGTCCTTTTAGTTTAAGGTCAACTGTAAGATTAATCTGAAACGGCAGTTGCTTCTTTTATTGTCTTCTGCCTTTTTGTTCTTGTTGGAATTGTTTGCAATTGTGCCCTTAGAATCTGCTTTTTTAAAAATTCCACCAGTATTGGCCTCCTTTTTTCATTAGCGTTGCTTGCCATTGGACCTTATTTATCATTGTTCTGAGTTTTTAAAAATTGGCTTCCAAAAGTCTGGATACATGTTTGGCTGCATTCAGCTCTTAATTCCTTTACAATTAAGAATTCAAGCAAGATGTGGTCTTGTTTGCCAAGAATTTCCATAAGTGCCACTTTATCCACTAGGTCACTCAATTGGTTAGAATCAAGCCAAGGCTAGCAAATTCTCTAGTTCCTTCCTCCACTATCTGTAGGAGAAAGTTATCAGCAAGACAAGAAAGGGGTTTCTTGTTCTCAGCAAGACAAGCAAGGAGCCATGTTTGGCAGAATTTCTCTCTCAACAAATACTGGGAAGATCTGCATGGTTCTGAAAGAGGTAGATCTGCCTGAGCACTTGAAGATCTTGGTGTGTAACCTGTACTGTGGACCAGAAACTACTGCTAGGAAAAGGTAGAGGAAAACAGAATGGTTTCTTATAGCAGAGGCATCAGATCATTGTGTATTTTATTTCCCTGTGTTATACAGGACATCATAAGGAAAGCTGGATTACGGTCAAAGGAAGAGGTGTAAATTAGCAGAAGTAATTTAAGATATGCAGATGATACCGTTATTGCTGGTAGAAAGCATCAATGAACTGAAACATCTCCTGATGAAAGTGAAAGAAGAAAGTACAAAAGGCGAACATTAATAAAACAAAACTCATGACTGCAGAAAAACTATTCAACTTTAAGGTCAGCAGTGAAGACATTGAATTGTGTAAAATTTTGCATACCTTGGCTCAGTCATCAATTCAAAAGGAGACTGCAGCCAAGAAATTTGAAAAAGACAGGCTTGGAAAGGCAGTAATGAAGGAACTAGAAAAAGTCATCAAGAGTAAGAATGTTTTACTGGGAATCAAGGTCAAGATCACCCACCCAATTTTATAACCAATCATTATGTATGGGTGTAAAAGCTAGACAGTGAAGAAATCTGACATATATGGAGGCATTCAAAATATAGTGGAGTGCACAAACATAGTGCATTGTGAATACTCTGGACTTACAGAAAGACAAACAAGTTTCATAATTCCCTGGAGGCAAAAATTATGAAACTGAATCTGCCATACTTTGGAAACATTGTGATAATGCAAGACTTGCAGGAGAAGAACAATAATTCTGGGGAAAATTGATGCGGAAGAAAGGAGGACCAAAAATGAGATGGACCAGCTCCATAAAGGAAGCCACAGCCTTGAATTTACAGGAGCTATGCAGGGTTGCCAAGGACTGGACATTTTTAAAGGCATTAATTCGTAGGGCCCCATAAGTCTAAGTTTGATGGCAAATAACAACAACAAATTGTTACTACATCATGCCTGCTTGATACTGCCTAGAGAGCTTTGGCTATGGGCAGTATAAAAATGTAATAATAATAATAATAATAATAATAATAATAATAATAATAATACATTGGAAATCAGCATTTCAAAAGTTTCTTCCTTGTCTTCTCCTTGACTGGTGGCCAGTAGTAGACTCTAATCACCATGTTCCTTTTATTCTTAGCTGCATTTATTGTAATCCAAATGAACTTCATGGGGCATGTCATTATCATATACCATGATCCAGTCTTCCTTTATTTTTCTTTTGTTCTTCTTGAACAAGTTATATCCTTCAACTGCTGAATTCTGGTCATGGCAGTCTTTCCACCAAGTTTCAGTTGCACCTATCAAGTTATATTCAGAGTTTGTGAAACGTTTGTGCTGTTTGTTTCTCATACTCTGTACATTGAAATATGTGGACATTACATGCTTTATAGTCTACCTTTCTTCCCTCATTTTGGGTTTTTTTTTATTTTGGAATATTATTGGGTGCTATTAGAGCCACTCTCACCTGTGTCTGTTTTCCCAAGGGTGCAAAGATCAGCCCAAAATCCAGCTCTCTTGCATTCACTGGACTTCTTTCCCATGCTTATTCCTGGCCAGGAAGTGAACTGAGCTGCAAATGCTGAGGAATGCTTGTAGTATGCAAAATATGTAAATCTTTGCGCAAAACATGAAAAGTACATAATCCTTAGTATAAATTACATAATTCCTTCTGCAATGTATGCAAAGCCAGCAAGTAATATCTTCTTATAAGTCATCCCTCATCTCATCCTACTTAGCACTTGCAGCTTCTCACATGCACATTTTCCAAAATAGTTGTGATAGTTATGAAGCATTCCTTGATCCCATAATTTGAAACCCACTGAGTGATTTCTGTTCTCTGTTCAAGGATAGAATTATGATCTTTAACAGTATAGAAAACACTCTCAGGTCCCAGAGGCTTATTCTCTTGTTTTTCTGACCAGAGCAGAAGGAAGCCACATATTGGATGGAGCTGGAATGAACTCCAGGTTCACATTGCTAGAAATCATCTACTTTGGATCATGGAGGTGAGGTGCAGTGGAAGGCAGGAGGTGTATCTGGTTCATACCCTGTATGCTGCCCATCTCTGGTCTGTGTGGATTCTTAGATATTTTGAAATTATCCGCAAGTCTAAAACTGCCCTAGAAGTTCCTAGTACTGGTAGTCCCAGTGGTAGTGGTTTTCTAGCAAAAGGCACAATCCATTTTTGCTGATTTTTTTGTAAGTACCTAGAGCGGTGTAATTAATGATGGGATTCTTAGAGGCTTCTTTCGCTAGGTACCTCTGGGGTTCCACATTCAAGGGAGCAGTTCTGTGATTCCTTGACATTGTCTTAGGGACTATAGGTTAGTGTAGATTCTCCTCTGCAAGGTTGGAAGTATTCCGGCTTCCCTCTAAAGGCAGAAAAGTTACCATGGAGTGGGAGAAAGTATGAGCATTTTAGTGTGTGGGGGGAAGGGGACCAGAAATGCCAAGATCGAAGCTCTTCTGAGTCTCACCAGCCTCCTTTGGTCTTCTTCTGGACTGCAAGCTAAAAATGATCTAAGGAATATTACAACTTTTAATCCAGTGCCCCATCCAAGAACCCCCCGCCCTTTGCATATTGACTAAACTTGTATGCTACCAGCAGGACCTCTGCTGGCAAAGCATTCCAGCATTCCCCCTTTCCTGTCCTGCCTCAGATCCTCTGATTCTCTGACACATGCAGGCAAACTCCTGCACCCTTCTTAATTTTTATGTATATGTGACATATCCTCCTAGTGGGTGTACATAAAGCAAAAACAGAAACCTGTGTGTACAAACATCATACAATAATCTAGATTCAGGGCTCACGTTATTTTCTACATGTAAATATCATAATTTCACAGTCCTGGTGTTATGTATTGTAAATGCTGGTGTAACTTGTTCTGTAAAGAGCTGAAAACATGAAGTTCAGAATGATCTAAAAGTATGACCAAGAGGTACTTTATTCATTTCATGTCAAACACTGACTTCCCTGATGGAACGCCACAGACACGCATCGTTGTTGGGTGGAATCTTTCGAATTTAGAAACAGTAAGTTATCTCTTTCTGACACAGGATTGATAGCATTAAGTAGGAAAGCCTCTTTCACCTCTCCCCGTGTAGATTTTTGTACACAGGAACTGGTCATTGCTCATGAATCAAACATTCTTATGGCATCTTATGTTAATGTCAGCATTGGCCTTTTAATTCCTTCCTCACACTGTCCAGCATCTTCTCTTACAGTTTCCAGCATTGTACTTCTCATTTTAAAACTCTGTGAAGGTTACCTCCCAGGATGAGCTGCTGCTGCTGCTACTAATGATGATAATGATGATTGGCACTTCACTGATTGTGAGCACTCCCGAGATGCTATGCATAAGGGATGGCATATAAAAATTTTAAATAAATAAATAACAATTTAAAAACCGTTTGCATGCAACCCTCCCTCCCTCCTTCCTCGTGTGTGTGTGTGTGCGTGTGTGATGGCTTCTGTTTTTTGTGTGATATTCACCTACTGATCTCTTACCATTTGGAAATGGGGTCAAGGAAGATGAAAATGCATGGACAAAGCTCTTGAGGGAAGCCAATAAACCAGAAGGCAAGAAAGAAGAGTGCTAAATCATTCCTCTCAGTGACAGTGATGGTACCCAAAACATCTCACCTTTTTACCATCAGCATCTACTCTTACACTTGAGTGCCACATTGTGCTTGGAAATATCTGAAGCAGCACATCTGCTAGCTGCTCAAGAAAAAACAACTTTCCCTTTGTCTTGCTTTGTAAATATTGATGACATTTAGAAAAGTTGTCTGCTGATTTAGTTGTAGCTACTTTCCTATATAGTTAAGTTTTGTTAAATTTACAGTATGAAGTTTTGAACATTGATCATTTCAGGCTTCTTCCAACACATTTTTCCCTTCCTCTCTTTTAAGACTCATGTGCAGAATGGTGGAGAATGGTCTTGGTCATACAAAATGAAATATTGTTCAAAAATTTTACTTGCTCTGCAGTTCTCATTTAACAAAGTCTTGTGCCAGCAACTGAAAGAAAAGGTAGTGGGAGGGAATTTCTCTGGAAGTAATGCAAAGATACTTAAAATAGGAATGGGTTAACTCTTGTGCTCCAACAAAAGAAAGCAAGGCTTAAAATATTCTGACACTCAGGGATAAGGAGTGGTTTGGCCTTGGCATACACTTTCGAGTTTTGCAAATAAGGGAAAATCATCCCCAGGAGGCTCAGAAATATCAGAAGGCATGCAAAGAACATTCCTAGGGGAGTTTGAATACATCAGCGATCCTTTGGTAACAACAAATCATCATATGATTCTGATTGCATTTCTGTCACTAAGGATGACTAGTGATGTTAAAGCCAATTTTCATTTCTCATCTGGTAAGAACAATAATTCAGAAATGGGATGTCCTAAGGAAGGAAGTCATTCCTTAGAAAAGCAGAAGGTTTTAATTACCTGCTACCCATGTGTTCAGGACAGGGCTGGGCAAAAGTTAAATCTGCATATGTGTTGGTGTTCATCTCCCAGGAGCCCTTGCCTGCATGGTGGAAGCTGAAGCCCAAAACATCTGGAGAGCTAGCTTTGTCCTCACTTGCTTTAGAGCACCCAATAGGAGGGTACTTTAGCTAAAGGATGCTTTGACTTCTGCCCTGTCATCTCCAACTTGGAGACTTCTGGTCATCCACCACAGGGAGAGAGGCATGGTGGGGGTGATCTTCACCTCCCTACCCCCTGCTTTGCATATTTTGTTAGACAAGCTGTTCAGCTCTTTCTGGAAAAATATACACCAGAATTTATAGGATGTAATTCCAACATTTCTTCCCAAACAGCAAGTACTTCCTAAATACTTCTAGAAAATAATATGAATCCTGTACCCAGATAGTCATATGGTATTTGCACATGCGGCTTTCCATTTTCTGCCACATGTAAACCAACTATGAGGATATATCAGACTTACACAGGGATTAGGGAGGACGCAAGAATTTTGGATTTCCAAAACTTGGTAGAGAAATTATTGTTGCTGTTCACTCACCCCCCACTTTTTTGAGGAACTGCTAGTTCCTGTTAAGCTAGATAATGGTACCTCCAATTCCTAGAACTTCCTCTTCTGAGAACTGAAATTCTTTCAGCTGATCTTCCTTGATAATAGATTCTCAGTTAAAAACACATGGAAATTAATGAAGCATTGAACTTAATTTGCGAGTTTTCTTGTGCTGCCTCTCACTGAATCACAGCCTGCCAGTTTGTCACACTCTGTTTCTCATCTGTCAGATCATAAGAACAGCCATGCTCGATCAGGCCAAAGACCTATCAAGCCCAGCTTTCTGTTCCCACACCAACCAATCAGATGCTCCCGGGAAGCACAGAAGGAGCACATGAATGCAATAACATTCCGATTCGCTTCTTCTGCTTTTTAGCCTGTTCTTATGATCAGGTGCTCTCTGCTAATTTTGCTTCTAATCTCAAGATGGAAGGCAGGCTGCAAGCTTTTGCTTTTGCTACTACAGAGATGTCCTTTCCATTTCCCTTTTGCTCCCATATTTCCCCAACACTTTTTCCACGCTTTTGTCATTTTAGGTTTCTCTTTTGCACTTCCCACTTCATGTCATCCCAAGTGTTGTGGATGCATGTTCCTACATTTTAGCACTGAACCCCTTGGAGTACATTTTAGTGAGGCTGATGGAGCTCTGGAGATGGAAAGACTGAATTTGGACTGTTTATGCAGGTATTCTGAAAAGATAACATTGCCACATATTTATGTTCTGTGATCCTTCTGGGTACCGTACTTAGCCACAGGTTCCTTCTTTTGTTAGACTTACAGCAGAGTCTTCAGATGGTCTTAAAGTCATCATCCAAGTTACATATTAAAACAACAGAGATGTGCCCAAGTTTGCAATTAATGTGGATAGCATGCTCTGTGTATAGTTGGTCAAATGAATGGTGGAATATAAACATTTCTAGTAACAACTTAACGAAATAACAAAGCATTTCATGAGCTCAGTGCCTGAAAATAGTAATACTGTTCTCCAACCCGTGACCTTCCTCTCCTGACCATCATCTTCATACTTAGAGGGATGTACAGAAATCTGAAAGATCAGATTTTTCGTGAATGGAGGAAATGTGAGACATATGCATGTGTGAAATTAATTAATTGGTTAATTAACCAAACATGCATAGAAATTAATTAATTGGTTAATTAACATATTTTAATGCTCACAAAATCATATGTCAGAAGACTCTCTTTTATTAGTTTTAGGGGAGCAGTTGTGTGTAATCTTGTCTGTTGCCAGATATACATTTGATAAGTGCATAACTGGAGAAAAGCATCTTCCTAACAACATATGCAAGAACATCTAGCAAATGGCATTTCTAGCCAAAGAAACTTTTAATGATACAGGCCTTATGTGCTGAACAGATGCCAAATTCAGCCTCCTGTGCTAGTATAAATCAGTGCTTGCCCAATGCAGGTAATATCAAATCATCACATTCTTATATTGTTCCAGAAAGTGCTAGTCATTATTCATTAGGGGTGTATGACTGGGGTAAAAATCCAATGGATTTTTACAATCTGCCTCCACCCCCAACCCCTGTTCCTACCAATAACCAATTCCAGTTCGTTAGACTTGTGTTGGCACCAACTCTCTGCAGTACAAGTCAAGTCAGCTTGCAGACTTCTGTTTAAGCTGTAGGCTGGAATTTGCACATTTTCTTTAAAAATGCAATTGAAGTTGGAGCAAATAGGCACCCCAAAGTGATGCTGCTCTAGTGTTATTTGTGCAAAAACCAATTTTTGGAAATCCACATTTGTGTAAATCACTATTCTATGCAAATTGTCCAATTCTGCACAAATCGTGCTGGTGTCACATGCTTGGCTGCTCAATTGCACCAATTTCTTGAGTGGTTAACATGTGAGCAAACTCAGGTTTGTGGTACAAACAGAAGTTTGTAAAAATAATCAGACTTGGCCCAGTTCTGAGAGCAGAGGGCAGGAAATCTTTTGCGATGAAATGACACGGATTTCTGTTTTGGTGTCTCAACCCTAAACTGAAGCTTCATCCCCACCCTGATGCTCAAATACAACCTCTGTATATTCAGAAGACATACACAAAGGAAGCTCACAAAGCACTATCCCTGACAGGTCAGTTTGCTTGCTATTTCAAGCCCCCTAGACATGCACAGGAATCCTAGTTTATCTAAGCCTAACCAAAAACTGAAGCTAACCACCAGATAAAATCCCTGCAAATCCAGAAAGCATGTGCAAAGGCAGAAATCAGATTGTTCACATTAATAGTTCAGTTTGTCTCCTGAATCAGGGAGAGTCTCACGCTCCTGCAAATGGACGAGGACCCAGGTTTTCCTAATTCTTGACTCTCAGATAAATTTCCTGTATATTCAGAGAGAATGCACAAGACAGTGCTCAGGGTGCTGTTGGTGACATGTTACTCTTTCTGCCCAAATCTAGGCTCTGTTCATGCAGAAGGACCCAGATTTTCCTAATCCGCACCCTAGCCTAAAACTTAACCCCAGCACTAAACACCAGGTTTGATCAGCGTGCTTTCAGGCAACATGCACAAAATAATGTGCAGGGTCATGGCACTGAGCATGTGCTTGTTGATTTCTCTCATTGTTTGACCCATCAGGGCAATTTCCAGGCCTCTGAATGCGCGCAATCCAGATTATCCTGACCCTGATCCTAATAACGCCAACCCTAGAAGGCAGGTATCCCCCTTAAACATTCAAAAACATTCTGAAAGACGGAAGTCAGGGTGTTCTTGCCAGTTACTCATGCTTCCTGCCCCACCGTGGCTAGTTGCATGCCAGCATATGCAAAAGGATCCAGGCATTCCTAATCCTAACCATGGCCGGAAACTTGACCCCAACCCTGACACTTGCTTAAAATCCATATATTTTCAGGTAACATGCACAAAGGGCAGCACTCAGGCTATCCTTGTAGATTACTAACTCTTCCTGTCAGTCAAAGATATTTTTCAGTTGCGGGGCCTGTGGACAAACCCAACTCTTCCCCTGTCTTTTAGATTAACAGCCTCAGCACCAAGGTATAAAAAGGAATACCCTCAAAAGTAATTAAGAAGCAAAATAAGTTAAGCTTTATTCTCATTAATATTGCATTGGATTTATATTGCATCCCTTTTCCTCTTGTGCAGAACCCAAAGTGGCTTACACAGTTTCATTTTATCCTCACAATAACAACCCTGTGGGGAAGGTTGGGCTAAGAGTCTGTGACTGGCCCAAAGTCACCCAACATGGCTGAGTGGGGACTTGAACCCAGACCTCCCAGGTCTACAGTCCAACACTCTAAATATGTCTAGGAACAGTTCTGAGAAATGCAACTGAAAAAGTCTCCATTGTCACCTTGATAGCAATGTTATGAAATCCATTGCTATTATGTAACTCATTTTCTATTGTTTTCTGGCTTGCTATAGTTCTAGACCCTGAATGACTAATCCTACCGAAGGTTTTAAATCAATAACAGACATTGGCTACTTTTGTTTTCTTTGGGAGCCCTTTCCATTTTTTTCTACATTGTTTAAACTACCCAATTGTTTTGGCAATTGGGCAGTGTGGAAATGAAATAAATACATAAATAATAAAACACCATTTGTGTGAATACATTCATAGCAACCACACGCTGTGCCACTCTTTGCCTTTGTTCCTATTTAGCCTGGTTGCATTCATGTGCGTGCACATACCCTTGTCTAAAAGCTCTGAAAACTTGCTCCCCATAGCCACTGCTTCAGACCATGCACGGGGCTTTCACAGCATGAAATTGAACATAATGTATTATCCTGTTTTGGTGGCCAAGATTAATAGGAAGAAGCTTGTTCAGTAACTTTACAAATCTTTGCTTCCCCTCTTTCTGACTAATATTTAGAATTTATTACCACATGCCGATGTCTCCCAGAAGAGGTAATGATACTTCAGGGCTTGCGACTGCTTCTCTGTGATGATGAAATGCCCGTAATAAATACCTCCGTATAATTGATGTTATTGGAAAACATCAGCAGATATTGACTAGGAATTTGTCACAGCAGGGAAGATCTCTCCCTCCCCCGTGCAAATACACTATTTTGAAATATTGGCCTTGTGCATCATATTCCCAGAAGCTTTAGAGGAAAAAAAAGGAATGTCAGTTGCAAACAGGGCACATAGATCCAAATCTGGAGAGGAAATGGATAAAGGAGCACACATACATTTAAGCTGCAGGAATTTGGAAGGCAAGCCTAGATAGGGATTGTAGGGCTCTGTTTGTGTTCAGAGGGGAGAGTTAGCAAAAAAGGAGAAGCCCTACTCTGAATTTATTGAAGGATAAAAGCCTATATTTGAAAGATGACAGCAGCCCATGGAGGTGATTGAAAATAGGGTGGGGAGTGTCCTAAATTGATCTGTTAATCAGAACTAGAAAATACACAGCTAGCAATTTTGAACCTTTTTTTCTGCAGCTGGAGGAAACAAGTGGCATCCCTTGCCTCTTAAAGGCATCTTTTTTGATGCTGACTCAGCAAAGACATGCTTTTCAGCTGTAAATGGAAGAGTGACATTAAAAGTGGGCTGTTCTTCAAGCACAGGCTGTTTGGGTCAGAGAAGAGATGTTCAGAAATCACAGGTAGATGTGCCATCCGGATGCACAGCTGGTTGCAACTGTACATTTACTGATTCCTGTATTCTGTTTATATACCATTCCAGAGTCAAAGCTATCTTCCAATAGCCACATCTGTGCCAATATGTTCATCTGCCACAGAAGGCATTTTAACTGCTTAGCTTCAAATGAAAGGAATTCAGAGCTGAATCCAATACGATTCAATTAGACATCTTCTGGCACAATGGAAATTTCCCTTTCCCTCTCTGTATGTCTCCTCTCAAATCCTCTCCCCAGGCCTGTGGAACAAATTTGTAGGGCATGCAGGGGTATATGTAGGGAAACACTTTGGGGTCTGTTGGTACCGTCTGGAAGGATACCACTGAATACAGCTCTTACTGTAGCAGAAATGCACATTGGCATTTATCGCATGAGTCAAATAAATGTGACCAAGTGGGAAGAAAGGAAAATCTGTTACTATGATCTCTTCCTTAGCCAAGAGTATCAGTACCCCCTCCCCACAAGCCTGGATATGTGTGTGCATGCACACATGCAGGCATAGAACTTGACAATTATTTCCAATTTAACTTTTAAAATACAAGACAACATTCTTTTTAAGTCTGTGGTCACAGTCGAAGCATAGTGGGTTTGAGGGAAATGAGAATAAATTGTGAGAATCTCAGTAGTGCCTTCAGATGGATTCTCTGCCGCCTCATGCAAAAGACAGGGGGAAGCACATGGGTTGCGAAGTCTCTGAAACTGGCTTATGTGGGGATAGAGAGAGGTTGCAGTAGCATGGATAAAGACCTGTCCATAAAAATGAGTGTGCCTGTTGGTTCAGCCATGAGGAGGTGGGAGTGGAGCCCGGCCCTGCGCAATCTGTACCTCTCGCATCCTCAGCATCTCTGTGGCAGCTGCCTTACTCTGCCCCGTGCATAGAGCGCCTTCTGCCATCATGGCTTAATCTGTGGAAGGAAGATGTTCGAGGCAAGAGGGAACCGTTTTGGTCATTTGCAGGGCTTTGTTTCAGTTCCCACCAAGGAAACGGACTCAGCCAGCCAGCCAGCAGTTTCATGGATAGTGTCATTTTCTCACTAGGGATGCTTGATTGTAATTCCAGTGCACAGGAATATCCAGTGAGGACCTAGAGCCACAACTACTGATACCTGTTCCTCTTGCCACAGGTATATTGGAAGAGCCTTTAGGAGGCAACCTCAAGGAGACGCCCAAACACCTGTAACTCTTGCACACGCTCACCCGCTTGTGTAAAAATTCAAAGGCCGTTTCAAACCGAACACAAGAGTGCTTTGGTATTCTAATGTGTCCACTTTGTTCTGAGTTGTTCCTGAACTTCTGGGTAAAGTGTTATACTAATTTGCTCTTAGGAGCAAATTAGGCCTGGAATATAACTCAGGAATATAACTCAGGACACTAACATAGGGTAGGGACCAACTGTTGCAACTTGCAATACTGCAGGTTTCGATTAATTTTATCAGGATAATTAAAATAATTATTTGGCCTAGCAGTTGTAACTAATTAATTACAAAGAAGAATAAATTAACATCAAACTTGTGAGCAGGCTCTCTGAACTTCAGCCAAAAGCCATAGCAAAGAGGACATGCTTTGCTCCATAAATCTATCAGGGTCACTTATTTTGATACTGTCAGTGACATGACTATTCTCCCCTCCTGCCAAGCAGGCCAGGAAAGTGGTTTTCTAACTAAAAAGCTTTATTATATTAAAGCTGAGAAGCTAGGCTTGAAGAGTATTGCAGCAGTCAATAACAAAGGGCATAAAGCAGGTTGGAGTGTGTTCATTAGAGAAAAGTGACTCAGTGATAAGAAGTTGACTCCAAACCAAGTTCCTCTCCTTCCATCCAACCTGAAATGAGCAAACCACACCTTCAGGGCAGATCCTGCTGCTTAAGTGCCAGTTCCTGACAGCATCTGATGCTTCTCAGTTGGGCTGACCTCTTTACCTGATGTTTGGGATTAATGATGCAGGGTTCGCCTCCTTCCTCATTAGCACACTTGCTAAGCTTTCCCACAGTATGTGAAGCTGTCTGATTCTAAGGGACTGCCTAGCTCATCTCTGGCTGCAGTGGCTGGCATTTCAGCTGCAGATTCTGAACTCTCCTCCTCCTCTGACTCAGAGTCTGTTTCCACATGCCTTGAAGAGCCTTTTAGGAAAAGCTGGCACTGTTCTTACCATCACAGCATTTCTCTTCTTCAAGCAATTTACGCAGAGGGTGAAAATTTGAGTATTCGGTATGTTTAGTTCCGTTTGACAAAGATTCATAAAAGTACAGTATTCTACTGGCTATCTTATTTCTTTCTCTTGCTTTGTTAAACAAGACTAATGTTACATTTACAGACTCTTTCCAGTTCCTTCATGCATTTAACTACTATATAAGGGAAAAAACAGAAGGATACTTAAGGCAGGAGAAAGGTGTAATGTTTAAGGTATATATCTTAATCTGGGTATTTTCATTTTTTCTTATAAATAAACCAGAAAAATGACAACACATTTACTTTAATTCTTTCTGTTATGATTGTTTGAACATTTTAACCTTCCAGAACAATCATATATAATAATCTTCTAAGCCATATCCATTTTCTCTGTTCTCTCTCTGTCTCTCTCTCTCCCTCTGTCCATGTGTGTGTGTCTATAATTTTCTGTAGTTACCTAGGGCTTTTGTTAAAATTAAAAGAAGGCAGCAGTAAACACAACTCCTTGGAGAATCAAGTCCTGAATGTGGTAAATCTAAATGTATTTTTTAACTGTTGAAACCTTCTGATGCTGCTTGTGATACAGGCTGCAACTCAGTGTTGAGTAATACAAAAAAATAGAAGTAATCCAGCCAACGTAGAAATCCTGCTCTATTTAATTTGTATTTAGTTTCAAATAGAATAACATAAAATATATTTTTTTGATTTTGGATTTTGGATTTATATCCTGCCTTTTCCTACAAAGGGCTCAAGGCAGCTTACATCATTCTCCTCCTCCAGCTCATCCCCACAACAACAACCCTGTGAGGTCGGTTGGGCTGAGAGTCTGTGACTGGCCCAAAGTCACCCAGTTGGCTCCATGGCTGAGCGGGGACTAGAACCCAGGTCGTCTGAGTTCCAGTCCCATGCTCTTAACCACTACGCCACACTGGCTCTCCATATAAGTGCACTAAAACTAACCTTTTTAGGGAGAAAAAATAGAAAACATAATGCCATATTTTAAAGAATCTGATAGACAATTTAGTAGTCAGACTAAATTGGTGGTGAGCAGTATTAATGCCAGTTAATGGTTAAACATAAAGAACAAACCTTACTGAGGAGACTTGGAACTGCTACTGTAAAATGAATCGTCTCGCAGTTCCTATACCAGTGGTGGGTGACTCGTGAACTTCCAGCATTATTTACCATTGGCTGTGCAGGCTATGGCTTAGGAGAATTGGGAACCAAAACACCTGTAGCCCCCCAAGTTCCCAACTTACACAAAGTTTTGAGGGTGTCAGTGAGCATATTGAGGACAGAAGCATTGATTGCTGCATTCTTGGATTGTCCTTCAGTTTCAGTTTTCGTTTCATTATGTGTATGGCTTAACAGTTCTCTTCCTCTTTCAAAATTATACATTGTTTTCTTTTGCTACCTGCCTTGAAACTGAATTTCAGTGACAAGCTAATAAAACCCAATATTTTAATTGAATGAACAGGATCTGAAGGAGTCTTAGTTCCCCTTCTCCACCCCCAGGACACTCTTCAGTTGTGCTATGTAAGATGTTCTATGTAAGAGTTCTTCCAGAGCTGTTTTGACATAAGAGACACTTCTCTAGACATGCAAGCACAATATCCAAAACTTCCTTGGTGTTGCCTCATTTAGCTCATTTTGAGCTGAGTTGGGCCTTCCTTTCCCTTTGCCTTTTAACTTCTCAGCTTCAGACATACTTCCCGTTTCCAGATTCCTTCTACATGGACTCCATCTCTGTATCTTTATGTTGCTTTTGAGGATAGTATGATATTTTTGTTTGTTAGGATTATGGGATTAGTCTGGCTTTTAAATAAAGTGAAACAGGCAGTTCCTCATTAACATTTATATTGCTTTTCCACCCTCTTTGTTTAGTTGTGGCCAATAATATTAACATCTTGGCTATTTCTAATTTAGGGAATTTCTCTGATGAAGAATAAGCTCTTTTTGCTGTGAAGTGGCAAATCAAAGTTAACATAGGGTTCAACTCTCCCAAAGGTTGCAAAAGAAAGTGACTATAGTAGCCATGTCAATAGTGAAGGCAAATCATTTAGCTAAGGGGACAAAGGTTCAGTTGTTTTACTAAGCAGCAGGTTGTAGAAGGGCAGTTAAGGATGATTGTGCTTCTGCTTCAGCTAACGATTTGGAGGCAGAATCTGTGTCAGAGAGAGAGAGAGAGAGAGAGAGAGAGAGAGAGAGAGAGAGAGAGAGAGAGAGAGAGAGAGAGAACGAACAGCCTAATGCATCCTAATGGAGATGAGAAAAAAATGAACCAGCAGTAATCCCAAGATCAAACTGAAAGCACTGGTTTTGATCCACTGGTGCTCCTGCAGAAGGCAACTCTAATCATTATGGTGGTGTCCTTGGTTTTGCCACTTCACCCTGTTACAGCCCTCTGGCCCTGAGGACAGTTCATCGCAGACACATTGTCGTGACATAACAAGCCATGATGTGTGTTTTTTTTAACTAAATGACAGCTTCTCATATCATCCTGGCCCTGTTGTGGCATTTCAGCATCGTGCATTTGTTTTCAGGCAGAGGAGTTGGTGAGGAAAATCAGCTAAGCAGTCTTGCACCTTTCTGCAGTGCTGCCCAGCCGGTTTCTCCTGCTTTTGCTGAGTGTGGCTCAGGTATCCCCACTTCCTCTTCCAGCGTCTCCTGTGGAACAGAAGGTGAGAGTGCCTGATCACCCACATCCTCCTGTCTTCTGCTTTTCAGGGGATGAGCCATGTTTGCACAACAGAGACTGTTAGCCTGGGTGAGCTGAGCCTGGCTCATGATCACGGCTGTCAAAGAGAGGAGCCTCATTCCTTTCTGTGGTGTCTCCTGGGATACTACCTGGAAGACTAAGAGGGAAGGAAATAGTGGGAGGGAGGAGAAATACCACCATGGGCTTGCTTACCTGTCAGGCACATTGAGGTAAAAAACCATGAACCATGGTAACCTCACTGGAATGCTTATTGTGACATGTGAACCCAGCCTGAATGTCCTCCTCAGTGTCCTGTAGTCCACAGGAGAAATTTCAGAAGCGGGGCTGTAGCAGGATGATGCAGGAAAGCCTTGCTTCATAAGACTTCAGATTTCAGCCTTCAAACACAAACGGCAAGTGTAAAAGATCCTTCAGCAAAGGTTATCTTAGCTAGAGTATGGTATGTACTTCCAATGGAATATCTTACATAAGATGTATTTCAGGGCAATGTAAAGGATATAAATAAATAAGGTAAAGGAGTGTATATTTCTATTTGTGAAAAGGTCCCTTCACAATTCTGCTCTGGTTAGAAAACAGAGGTATACATTTTGTATGAGTTGCAGCTTCTGAATGCTCTTTTCAAGGACAGTCCTCTGAGCTCACTAGAACAGAAACTGAGAGTTGCTATGTCCAAACTAAGGATGTATGGATTCCCCCAGGGAATGTATCTGGTCCCATTAAAATTCATTTGGCATCCTTTTCTTTCTCGGATGTTCTGTCTGGAAAGAAATCGAACATTATGCTTTCAATTTTGCTTTGGTGAAATTCATTGTCAACTCTTTAATTCCATACCAAGCTGCATGTGCTCCCAACAAAACAATGAAAACATGTGCAGAACACTTCGCAGCGTCCTTTGATTTTTCAAAATTTATTTTTAGGGGTAGGGAGCACTGAGAGCGAAGTGGGGAGGTGGTGACAGCCTTAGAAAGATCATGACAGCCCATGATGAAACTGCCTGAAACTGGGTTTGGATGATACAAGAAGTCGCCATGGGCATGAACAACCCTACAGCATGCTTTCAGCATGTCCTGTCTGTGAAAAATAAGCCACGAAACCATGCTACTCTTATACAACTTAACCCACCATGCTTGCTCAGCTATGACACTGCTCCAGAGTCCTTAAATGGAAATGCTAAGAGTTAGATCAGGAACTTCTTGTTGACCAAATACAGCCTGTGCCACTGAGCTATGACCCTTTGTGGTTTCACATGCATTAGTTTGCAGCTTGGGTCAACTTGTGCACATCTGTAGTACTGTATATCTAGGTACCCAAATACCTGCAATCTCTGGTCAATGTGCACATATCTGTTCCTCCAATGTTGACACAGAAGCAGCACTTACTTCTACAAAGAAGGTATTGCATTAAGTAGAGTGCACTACTAGATTAATACTGGCATAGCACCTGGTATATACAGTGGCTTGAAGAAATATGCACATACACCCTTTGACTTTTCCACATTTTGCTGTGTTGCGACCTGTCATTGAAATGGATTTAATGATGAACATGAGATGCTCAGCCCTGTGAAAATACAAAATATTTTTATGGTGGCACAAAATTCAGTAAAAAGAAGCAAACTGTTGGTTGCATAAGTATTCATCCATTTACTGTGACATGCCTAAATACGCTTGTCTGCAACCCACTGCCCCCAGAAGTCACATAGCTGAACTCAGAGTAAATACACCCATTTCTGGAGGGCCCCGAAATTTGTTGGAGAGCATGTCTGAACAAATATGAGGACCAAGGAGCTATCAAAACAACTCTGGGATAACTTTGTGCAGAAACACCAGTCAAAGTTGGGTTATAACAAATCCCAAACCATGAGCATCCCCCAAAGCACTGCTAAATTCATTGTTATAAAATAGAAAGAATATTTCTCAACAGTAACTCAGTCTATAGAATGCCATTCACCAAAACTTAGTGACCAGTAGGGAGCATGCTACAAAAGCAACCAAGAAGCCAATGATACTTCTGAAGCAGCTGGAGCTGAAGGAGCTGGAGAGCCAGTGTGGTGCAGTGGTTAAGAGCATGGGACTGGGACTCAGACGACCTGGGTTCTAGTCCCCGCTCAGCCATGGAGCCCACTGGGTGACTTTGGGCCAGTCACAGACTCTCAGCCCAACCTACCTCACAGGGTTGTTGTTGTGGGGATGAGATGGAGGAGGAGGAGGATGTAAGCTGCCTTGAGCCCTTTGTAGGAAAAAGGCAGGATATAAATCGGAAAATGGGCAATTATCACCCATACCATAAAGCTCCACAAATCTGGGCTTTATGAAAGAGTAGCAAGAGGAAAACCATTGTTGAAACAGACCTGTATCAAAGCCCATTTGGAATTTGCAAAAAGGCATGTTGGAGACACAGCAGACTGGTGGTTCTCTGGTCTGAGCAGACCAAAATGGAACTTACTGGGCTTGCTGCAAAATGCTGTGTGTGGCACAAAGTCAGTAGTGCTCATTACGTCCTAAATACTATCCCCACAGTGAAGCATGGTGGGAGCAGCAGCATGTCCTGGAAATGATGGACAGGGACTGACCAGGATCAAGGGTACTATGGATGGAACCAAATAAAGGGCAAATCTAGAGTCTAAAATGGACTTGAGACTTGGGCAGAGGTTCACCAACTGGCAGGACAGTGATCCTAAACACACAGGTGAAGTAATACTGGCGTGCTTTAAAATCAAGCACTTAAATGTATTAGAATAGCCCAACAAAAGCACAGAGCTCAGTCAATTGAGAATCTGTGGCAAGACAGCTGCTGTTCACTCACAATCCCTATCTAGCCTGAGAGAGCTGAACCAGTTTTGCCTGGAAGAATGGGCAAACATTGCAGGATCCACAAGTGCAAAACGGATTGTAATTCTTGCCAAACATGTCCCTTCCAAGTATTCAGAGGGCTGAATAGCTGTGCAACCAAGTATCAATTTGTTTCTGTTGACTTAACTTTTATGTGTCAATAAAAATATTTTGCACCTTCACACTGTTGAGTATCTTGTGGACATAAAGTGGTAACAATGCCAGCCAAACCTATTTCAGTTCCAAGTTGCAACAGAACAGAAAGTGGAGAGCCAAAGGGAATGCAGTGAATTTCTTCAAGGCACTGTAAATTTTTGATGTTTTTGTATGGCTAAGTAAAATACAGAATATGGAAAGAAACCTGTGGAAACTCCTTCCTTTCTGGCCTTCCTTATTCACAAATCAATCCTTTCTCCTTGTATTGAGCATGTTTCTTCCCATCTTCCATTTGCCTTTACAGTGATCAAAATGAAAAGTTTATAAAATACAGTACTTTATTGGAGCTTAACAAGTTCAGTGATAGAGTGCTTTCTGTGACAGCTACTAACAAGTTGTGTAAATCAAGTAACTATCTCTCTGATCTGAAGGGGTAGCTTCTGCCACTGTGAAGAGCTGATTCCAAACTGAAATGGCCTCTTCCATCCTTCCTTTTTGCACCCTCTTGACTCCACCCCCAGGGTGGTTCACACTGCTGTGGGTTAAACAGCAAGAACACTTGACATTCTGTAATTGGTCTGCACATTTGGCCTGGCACTGTCTCACTGGGTCTTGGAATTCACTCTCCTCCTCTCTTTTGTTCTTTAGTGGCTCCCCACGTGTCCACACGATTTGGTTCTCCATCCTTGCCTGTCTCATTCCTCTTGTTAAGCTTGGCTTTTCATAGTCACCTGTCTGCCTTCCCCTTCTACCCTGAGTATCTCACATTCCCAATCTGAGCTGTCTGGCTGGGAATGCTGTATTGTGAGAACGCTGGACCCCATCTCCATATTCCTCTTCCCAAAATGTAAGTAATATCAGGATGTTCATACCCCTCTTCAAATTGCTACAATGGTTTCCCATCACATTTTTTACCATGCACCCCAACCTTCTTGTCCATATCTTTTAAAATTTCTTGCATTTGCTCCACCCTACCTTCCTGCCATCAAAAGGCAACCTCTTGTTCCAGAAAGTTTACCACACTGTGATAAAACTACAGGTGAAAATCAGCTGAAAAATTAGAGTGATGCCCCCTGCATTGCCCCCAAAGTATAACCGCCTTTGGAGGCAGCAGTACCTCATTTTGGGCTGGCAGTTAAAGGCTGCGGAGAGTCAAATCCAAGTCGTGCATTCAGCCAGGCCTTGTGGGAGTTGATCAAGATGGGAGCTACTCTCAGGAAAGGAACCCAATCCAGCCAGCAGCAGGTCCAGCCTGGGCAATTGGCTGGCAAGGTAATAGGAAGGCCAAGTGTCCCAGTTTGTTTCTTGTTTGCTGCAGGATTCAGATCACTTACACTGGTGCAGTATTGAGCATTCTTTATTTCCAGTTGCAACTGACACCCTGAAGAGCAAACAGGATACCTAACTGGTGGTAACATAGAAACAGAGCGAGTCAGAAGGGGTCTCCTGGGCCATCTAGTCTGACCTCCGGCTCCAGCCAGCTCTGCTCACGACATGCCCACCATGTTTATGTCCAGCCTATCTTTGAACACCCTCACTGATGGGGCCTCAACCACCTCCCGTAGAAGCCCATTCCACACTCTCGGGGTCCTGACTGTCAGGAAGTGCTTCCTGGCATCTAAATGGAACCTTGGTTCCCTGAGCTTCGCTCCGTAACTCATAGCTTAGTTCTTCTTTTCTTCTAGGAAAGAATTTACTGTTTTGATTTTCCTGGTCTGCCTAGCTTGTGTGAAAATAAATAAATAAATAAATAAAGAGTACATTTGGATGACTCATAGTACAGATTATGCAGAAATGATCATAAGCCTGCTCTTTTTCTCAGTTTGCAGGCATGATGCTTGAATGATGGGTGTAATAAATTAATGCCCTCACCCCCACACACACTTCATTAGCCTTCATGGTGGCTAACTGCTTGGTAGCTCAAATGCAAAATGAGTTACTGAGATCAGGTTTGGATTGACAGTAAAACACATATAAATAACATGAAAAAACTCCCTATAATCCTATTGCTCTCATGAGATTACCTTTCTCACTTCCATACTTGGTTGGAGTTTTCAGGAATTGTGGCCTTGTCAAACCATTTTCCATTCCTGTTTGCAGAGACCCTTTCTTTGCTTCTGTCTTCCTGTGGCAATTTGAGGATTCAAAGAACTTTCTCATCAAGCTGAGAGAGATGGAAGTCTGAACTGAAGAAGCTTTGTAATGCTGATAGGATTCTGACATTTCTAGCTGCCAGTCAGAAGTTGTTTGTGTTGCCCTGATCTGCTACTAAGCATCGTTTCCCCCATCTTCTTGCTTTGATGGTTCAAGAACTTCAAGATTTGTTTTGAATGGCAGTGAACAACAGGAAAAGTTTGCAGACCGCTTTTTACTCTTGATGTGATTGATATCTACACTTTTATTCTATGCATGAGATAACTTACAGATAACTTTCAACCTTGTTTCTGTCTGGCTGTTGACTGCTGTCTCATCTCAAAACTATTTACACTTTCTACTTTCATCTTCCTGCTCCAGTGTCCTTTCAAGTATGGATCTGGTTTGTACTTTCGTCACTCCAAGGTGAATTAGGGTGCTGTAACCTAGGGGAGCTCTCATAGTCACAATCCTGTATACTGCTATTTTTAAAGCAGCATAATAGTAATATTTTAATCTCCATATGTGCTCTTATTACTGGCTGCTTAAAACAAGTAAACTTTTTAAAATTTTAGACTTTCTTATAACATTCTTTATCTCAGTAAAACCACATCAAGCTACAATAAAGCTGTGTGCCTATTGATGCAAACGTGGGTGGGTGGGGGTTCTGGTGAGCTGGGTTTCACATGCTCCCCCAAAACCCATTGGGGTTCACTTTGTATCACACAGAGTACTGTACCTCTCCCCTGCTGTCTTGACAGTGCAGCTTTGCTTCCCAATAAAGGATGCACTTCCCACACACTTTGGTTTTTCCAATTTTGCTGCAACAGTGGTGTCAAATTCAGTGGTACGGACAATAGTCACCACAAAAATTACCATGGAATTGGGTACATGTTGCTTTGTATTAGGACCACCAAAACATCACAAAAGGTGCAAATATTTCTGTTTTTCAGCTGTCTTCAGTGGGCAAGGGGGTTACAAAAAGCAAGTTTGTAGAAGAGGTAAATTAGTGATTTTTGAAAGGTTCCCAAATACAGCTATTTTCCATTAATTACAAGCTGGCATATTGGCTGAATTTTGTGGGGGAAAGGCTGGGAGAAGTTAAGCAGTCATGTAATGCCTTTACTGTAACTAACTAGAAGGTCATGGAATGAGCACACTTTTAAGTTCATCAGAAGACAGAATCAAATGACTGCTGACTTTTATATTTTCAAAGAGAAAGTGTCATGCTTCTCTTGGCCCATGATAACTTGATACTTTTTCTTTCTTTTTTGCATCAAAGAAATCTCACTTGAAACTTAAATGGATTCCCTTTGCCCTTTTGGCAAGGATTGATGTACAACACTGGAAGGACAAATGGCCATGTGCAAGAGCACAGTTGGAGGATTAATGCAATTTTGATTTTTGAATGGGTGATTTCCAGGCAGAATTTGCAAATGAACAAATCTATAGAGATCTGTGCTGTCTTTGGTGAAGGCCAAGCACACTTATCTATAATAAAGTAGTTACATCTTGCCATGCACAACATAAATAGAGATACACAGGGTATATGCTTCATTATAGTAAATTCACTCAAATACTTTAGTTTTGGGTTTTCTATTTCACAATACTTGTTCATAATAATAATAATAAACCTAATAAAAACCCTGTGTATCTTCTCCCCCTTCCTCTCCTGTGAGTAGCACAACCTGCAGACCAAAGGGCTTTTTAATCTCACTTTGTTATTTTGCTTTGGGGCAGGGGGTGCTATTTAATATTCAACCTGATGAAGACTTTTGATGGACCCACATTTATTAACATTGCTAATGACTCATGGTGCATCAGATGGAAAGCTCTTAAGCGCCACTGGTCAAAAGGCATTTTGCAGCAGTTCAGTGTTTTCTTTCCTTAATGGGTTTTCTGCATTTGGGGAGGGGGAAGGGGAAGAAGAGAGGTATAAGTGGAAGGCAATAATGTCTGGGCTCTGCATAGCATTCTGTTAATGAGGGAGCATGATGGCAATATAAAAGCCTCTACTGGAAGTGCCCTTAGCTAATTGGTGCATCAGGACCAACTGTGTTGTGCCAGAATATCAGGTGTGTCACACAGAGGCCTTCCCATTAATAATAATTTTAGCACTTTATTCCAAAGTATTGCACATAGTAAAACAATTTAAAATCTGCATAACTATTTTAGTTATGTGATAATAACATAATGATAGTAATAACATCGTTGATAATAATAACCTTAATGTACAACAAAACTGCATTAATAAATATAATAAAGAGATAATATATAACATAACAAAATTTTACATAAAACCCGTTGTTGTTGTTGTTTTTGTCAGTCACGAAGTCGCATCCAACTCATCACAACCCCATGGACAACATTCCTCCAGGCCTTCCTGTCCTCCACCATCCCCCAGATAGAAACACACAAATCATAAGCATACTTTACATCAAACAACCAACCATTCCTCCTTACTCAAACAGAAACCTTTTCAAACCTTTCTTAAATCTTCCAGTCTCTCAGTGGTAGGGGAAGGGAATTCCACAACTGAAGGACAAGTTCTTGGAATGCACAGGAAACATACACTGTGATCTGTGAGGTAGAAGAAGTTAGGAGAACCTGACTCATGGATCTGGCAGCCCAGCCTGCCACATGCCAGGGCAAAAGAGAGGAAAACTAAATTGAATAATGCAACTGTAAAGTCTTAAAGGAGCAACATCTTGTAAAGGAGTATGACCTTTAGTAGAAGCCTATGGAGGGCCCTACAATGGCAGGTAATATGGGTAAATCAAGGAAGGACAAAAACAGCAATACTCTGAACCAGAATCAAAGAGGAAAGAGAAAGTCCTGCTACGTGACTAATCCAGGCATAAAACAATCAAAGCTTGGACCAGAATCTCTGCCATTGCCCGAGTCAGGAACCTGTGAATCCAATGAATGTTCATGAAATGGAAATAACACATTCTTGCTGTGCTCTCAATAAAGGAGCAAAATAAAAGACAATCATTCACCAGGACTCCCAGGACCAGCTTGAGACCCTAATGAAAAAGAGGAGTTATAAAGGAAAAAGAAGTGTACAATGCTATGCTCGATTAGACCAAAAGTGCCCCATCACTCCCAGCATTCCCCAGCCAGGCAGGAAATGTTGGAAGTAGCTAAGCATGCATCAGATTATGCCTTTTATGATGTTTTTACTGCATTTTTGTCCAGTGTTGCGCTGCAGCATGGCAGGGTAGAAGAAGAGTGCAGAACTAAATAGGGGATAGAGGGGTACGTGGGCAAAGACAATTAAAGTTAAAAAAAATGAATGAAAGAAAAATGGGTCCCATGTTTCAAATTAGAGCTGAAACTGAGACCTGGATTTAAAACATTGCCTAGATGATGAAGTAGGGAACAGAAACTTGCCTATAGGGAGAAAGGACAAGTGGTATTTGATCTGTGAGTTAATATGCATCCCCTTGCCTTTTAAAGCCCTGTATCAGCCTTCTCCACTGCGGGGCCCTGCAGATGTGCTGGACTGCTTGTCTTATCATGGAGTTTGGGCCCTGGCCCAATTTAAACACAAACTGCTTGCAAGATTCTACTGGCAAATCTTGTCTTCTCATTTTATTTATTTATTTATTTTTCAATTTATATCCTGCCTTTTTCCTACAAAGGGCTCAAGGCAGCTTACATCATTCTCCTCCTCCATCTTATCCCCACAACAACAGCCCTGTGAGGTAGGTTGGGCTGAGAGTCTGTGACTGGCCCAAAGTCACCCAGTTGGCTCCATGGCTGAGCGGGGACTAGAACCCAGATCACCTGAATCCCAGTACCATGATCTTAACCACTACACCACACTGGCTCTCCAACCATTTATTCTGACTATTGGCATCCTGAAAGAGATTATTAGTATTACATTTTTATCATGCTTTGTTTCCTCTTGTAAGGAACCCAGGGTGGTTTGCATAGTTCTCTCCATTTTAATCTTGCAACAAGAATCCTGTAAAGTGGGTTAAACTGAAACTGTGTGGCCAGCCCAAACTAGAACCTTGATCTTCTGAGTCCCATTCCAGCATTCTCAACCACTATACCAGACTTGTTCTTAGATGGGGTTTTCACTGTTCTTTATATGAAAATCTTTTTATATATGGAAATAATTTCTGTACTGGCATTCTGTTTGGAGATACTAGAGCAAATGGAGTCTTTCATTTTAATTAAAGGGACTCTACGCAATAGGAGGTAAATGAACCATTTGCACAAAATTCCTGTTAATAGTGTTCAGAAGTAGGGCAGATACTCTATTTATATACTTCTCTGAAGCCTATGGGGGCCAATATTCCAAAACATTTTGCTGTCATTTTTAATCTGGAACTATCTGACTGGTAGAATCAAAGAAGCCTTGAAAGTACAATGGTTGACCCCAGGTTGATTAACATTATAAGGCTTTGTCCAGGTCTGTTGCTGTCGGTAGTGTGGTGGGATGCTCAATGACACGTGAGTATAACTTGTTTAAAAAGGAATTTTACGAAGTGAAACAATGCCATGGTGTAATAATGTTCATGATAAAGTGTATACACTGTCCATGTTTATTTCTTTAAAACTTTTCTATACCGTCCCATACTTAGACGTCTCGGGATGGTTTACAGATGGTTAGTACTGTCTTGTAACATACCTATTTCTATTCATCTCTTTGCAAAACCACCAGGGAGCCTGGGCTATTGGCCAGTACAGAAATGAAATAAATAAAATAAACTTCATCTTATACTTTCTGGCTCAGTTTATTTATTTAAAGCTTTTTTATACCAGCCTATCACAAAAGTCTCAGGATGACATTAACATGGATATAGTTGTATATCCAAGCTTTCAAAAGGTCCAGAGCACACTGTGCTTTGCTCCTGAAAATACCCCAGCAGTTTGTTGCATTGTTTGCTCCTGAGCTTTTGAACTAGTTTGGCAGGGACTTGAGGAAACGTGTGTGAATCTCATGGGCATTGTTGACATGGACTGGAGCCCGGTTGAGGAGGGAAAAGTTGCCACCACTTTTTCTGAATCCTTTCCTGTTGTTTGTGATGGGGACAATGTCTGGATGGGCCAGAAGAATCCTAACTGCCTTTCCCCCACCTCATTTTGTGGCTTCCTTTCAGCAGCTGCAGCGGCACTAGCATGAGTACGTGGAGATCTTAAATTCTCCTCTGAAGATGGTTAGCTTTTAAGAAGAGTGGCCTTTATGTCTTACATTTGAAAAATATCAAATTCTCCCACAAAGCTTGACATTTTCCATTTGTAAACAGGGGCAATGGGGTAAGTGCGCTTCACATCTCAGAGGAGTATCGATGAGATAATACATTTAAAATGCTGTCATATTCTAAGGCACTATGAAAACAGGAAACAATATAAATACCTAAGGATCAGATAGAAACCCATTTTCAAATCCAGATTGTTTCAGTACTTTGCACAGAAATCACCATTTGACATGGTCAACTGCATTAGTGCCATCTGTGGTTGCATATTGTATATTCCAGGCTTCTACTTTTTAGTTTCTAATCTTTTCTCCCTCTTTCTTGAGACTCCTCTGCTGCAATAAATCCTGCTTGACTTGGCCATGAGATATGGAGGAAAATGGGAACCAGGTGCATGGATAACTCCTAGGCCACTATCCTGACATGATGTCTGAGGAATGATCACCGTGTTCCCCCTGAGAGTAGAATGGCTGTTGGCTTTCATTAATGAGGCTGGCAACATTTCCCCTTTGCAGAAAAAATATGTTAAATGTATTTGTTTCAGGTTCTGGGAATCAGTCCTAATTTTGCTGCTGTTGCTGAATATATTTATTGTAAGGTTCACCTGCATTGCAGATGAATTTGCTCTTTTTCATGTGGAGCTGGTTAAAAACAGGATGAATTTTGCATGGCCTGTTTGACACCTGTGTCTACACACAGGATGACACTTGGGAATGCTGTCTCTTCCCTCCGCCTGGGCTAGGCAAATTAGCACAGCTGCAGATCTTTCCTTTTCTTGGGGGGTGTGTGGGGGTATTTTTTTGTTCTCTCTGAGTAACTGCACAGTAACTATTACCAGCCTGTATTGCCCATACCTTTTTCCTTCTATATGAGAAGCTGCTGCCCTTTGTAGGAGTAGACAACAGTGCTATTGCTTCATCCCTGCATACATTGTACATTGAACATACACATTTCTTTATTTCTTCAAAGATGTAACTCTGTAACACCCCAGTCTCTTACGAACCGTCAGCACTCTCATTTTCTGCCTTCTTTAACTGGATAATGGAAGCATGTGCATTACAGGAAGATAGTGCAAGTACATTTCCCTTCCCATTCCATATTACCTTGAATCTTAAGAGTTCTAAATTACAGGTCTTTTTTAGCAGAGAAAATGAGTGAACAAGAGGCACAGAGTTAATAAAGTATCCCAATCTGCTCTGTCTTTTATCCATACATGAAGTGCGAAGCTTGCCAAGAGAATTTTCTCAGAGGTCACTTTTAATAAAGTAAAAAGAAACTAAAAAACATTTAAAATCCTTTGGTAGACATTACTTCTTCAAGTAGCTTCCTTTTCAGTGTTTGGAGTTGCTTTGTTTCAGGCTATTTTCCTAGTGCATTTTGAACTTGTGCTCAGACTTGCGTAGGATGTTCCAGACTCTGCTAGCTTCATTCCAACAACTGTAGAATTATTCACTGAGATTTTTAAAAAGTGAGGGAGTGTGGTAGGGATTCAGTTGCACAGCTTTGTTGACTTTCCTTCTTTACTTTTATGGGTCTCTGCTGCACACCGCTTAGCATATGTATTTACCCATATCTGTCTTTGCATTGTTTTCAAACAGAGAAGGAGATTGCTTTGTATCCTGTGAGCCAGGGCCTAAGACTGGGATGCTTTGGTAAGGCTCTGGGTATCTGTAAGAGAATGGCAAAGGCACGCTTGCTTCCACCGCATAACTAAGTTGCTGCAAATGCTTGAGGGAAACCCAGAAGTAACATTTTGCATGAGAAGGTTTCTGAGCTTGGTTATGGTGCTGATCACATAGCTTTGGGTGGAGCATGTAGACCTAGGAGGCTGCCTTGCACTGAATCAGACCCTTGATCCATCTAGCCCAGTATGGTCAACACTGACTGGCAGGTGCTGCCCAGAGTTTCTGGCTGGAGGTTTTCCAGGCCTGCCCGGCACTGCTGCAGTTGGGCCTTCTGCATGAAAATGCATTTGCTCTGCCACTGAACTACAGGCCTCCAGTGCACAGAGGCAGCCTACTCCTTATTTCTTCGCATATGCCTTGCAAATTATACTTGCTGGTCATGCTCATATTGCCTAGAGAGAGTCATCTGGCTGAGTTTTGGGCGTATTATTATTTTTATTATTATTTCTTTACATTATCAAGTACAGTTATTTTGTTTCCAAGATACTGCATTATTGGTGTATATTTTTAGGGGGTGCTGGTGTTACTGAGAAAGTGATTTTGTTTTAATCTTGTAATTTTGTTTTCTTATTGCATTAATTAATTGGCTCAGAACATGATAAATCTTTTATACTTGATCCTTGCTCTGGTTTGATGATATTTATGATTTTTTCCATTCATTTTTCATCCATTTATTTCATTTCTGTCTTGCCCAGTTGCCAGCACTCTTCCAGCTGTTTAAAAAATGCAATACTAATTGTGTAATATTACATGTTTGACATAAAAATGTAAAAACAGTTTAAAATCTAAAGGCAGTTACAATAAAATGCTGCAACTTGATAAAACACAGCCATTAAAAGCTTCATCATATGGAATGGTCTTTACCTGGCACCGAAAAGGTGACCATGTTGGTGCAAACCAGACTTCAGTGGAGAAAAACATTCCTCAGAATTAATTTTGCTAATTTTTTTGTTCCATTTTATGATACATTACTTTTTGTATGGTACTCTAGTTGCTACTAATACTGCAAGCACAGTTAATCAAAGTGGTTCTTCACACTGTGCCTGGTAATTTGCTACTATAAAATGCAGGAATGACCATCAAAATGGATGACCATCTATCAAGAAGGATGATGAGAAGGGAGTTAGACAAAACCATGGAGGACAGGCTATCCATGGCTATGAGTCATGTTCTCTGCTCCCTGTAGGGTCAGAGACAGCATGAATACCAGTCAGCTGGGGAGCAGTGAGGATGCTATTGACCTCACATCCTACTTGTGGGCTTTCTCCACTGTGCGAAACAAGAAGCTGGATAGGATAGGCTTTTAGTCTGATCCAGGATGAAAGCGTTTAAGCTTTTAATATATTCTATAAATAATAGTTTGGACCCCAAGATCTGTGAACAGAAGGGTGGTCCCAAAAGAAATGCCCATCTCTTCTTCAGCTGCTTGCTGCCCTTCAAAGAGCTGGGAGCCCTTCTGAACAACTGGTTGCAGCAGAGAGGCTGGTTGTTAGAGGAAAGGGATGTCATCCAAAATCATATAGATACCTCTTAATTAATGAATTAATCAACCAGAGCAAGTGCATTTCTATGCCATTGCAGAACCTGGGCTGGCTTTTCACATTACTGCTTCAGCTACATAAGCTCACGCCCCCTTTTGTAGGAACTGCTTCCTGACATTAGAATTTCTGTCTCCTTGTCCACATGCTTAATTCGCTTTCATTCATCCGTGATTAAATAGAGAGAATTCAGATTTCAGTCTGGTGCAAGAATGCACATGGCATAATGAATCCCTTGACAAATAGGTTGTCAGTGCCTATCAAAATCCTATCCTGCATCCCAACAACTAATAACTAAGGTTCAGTACTGGGCCTGCCGCATGCTATTGTCCGTATGTCGCGTACGTTCTTTGATGCCTGGAGAAAGGTCGTTGAGTCAGTAAATTGGTCACGGCTCTGTACCTGAGCCAGCAGAAGTGCTCATAGCGTGTGCTGTGTTGCCCGACTGCCATGGCTGAGTGGCAATGCACTTTCCAGCTGACACCTCTAGACAGCAGTTTGCAGGTGGAGGGAGGGAAGAGGAGAAGAGGCAGCCTGGTCTGCAGTAGGCAAGTGCTTCCTTGGTGCATGTGCACTGAATCCTGTAACAGCTCATGCAAGCAGATTCTGTGGGAGACTGGTATTGGCACACGCCTTATGAAAAAGTGTAGCCTGCTAGTACTGACACTCAGGAGTCTACAAATTAAGACTGAGCTTGGTGGCAAAGGTTTGGTTTTCCACCACCGGATATGAAGCCCAGCCGTAGCACACTGTGGGACTGGGCTTCATGGATATTGTCTAATAAAGTTAGGTAAATTCAGATTTTCTGTGAGTTGAACTCCTTTTTGAAAACATGGAACCCAAGATTAATTCTATAGCCCTTTCCCCTTTTGTAACATTTTTCTCAATACACACAAATCTGTCTTTATGTAAGTTTAAATATTAAACAATAATACTTTATGCTATAACTTCAAAATGAGGGAGCAGGTATGGAATTTGGCATTTAGAATTGTCATTAGAATTTGACATTTGGTATTTAGAATTTTCAGTCTTAATTCTAAAAAAAAGCATCTAGTTCTATCTCAGAGTGTGTTTCCCACATCAGAGCTAGGATTCTGACCTCTCCTAGGGCCATCTAGACTCTGCTTAGGGGTCATAGGACTGTGCCCTAAAATTCATCCCACATTTGATTGATCAAGATTCTTCTGCCAGATGAAATATGGTTATTATTTTTTCTGAGAAATACACACAGTTCTGCAAGGATATTTTGCCTTTCAGTTGCTAGTACGAAACCCATCAAAGAAAGAAATATTCTTCATATTCTTCAGTCTTTTCCTCGCTTTTATTTATTCTTAGTTTTGGTATTTTATTTCTTGCATTGAGTGTCTTTTTTGGCGGGCAGTGGCTGGGGGCATTTAGACTCTTCCATAATTCTTTGAAATGTTAAAACTCCATGACTGCAAAAAGGGTTATAGCCTGAAAGAATCAAACTCCTTCTTTCCCTCCAGCATTGTTTATAGTCTGGTTTCTCTGCTTGCTCCAGTTGCTTGTACAGATAAAGTAATGGACCCTGTATTGTTCTCTAGAGTGACTTGCTTTCTCTGTTTCCCTCCTGAATTTGAGTGAAACTTTGCAAATAATAGTAAGACAGAAAAAGCGTCATTATTTGGCTGAGCAAGGATAGCTATGGAGGTACCTCTCCTTTTCCTTGCCAAGGTATTGATACTGCTGGGCTGAATTTCGATTTAAACAGGGCTCTTTACTAATTGTGCAACTGTCTTTTGATGTTGATGAGATGTGCGTTCAGTGTGCATGCGATGGAATGCGTTTGATTGAGCACCATCTCAAAGATCATGATGTAGTGGTGGAGCACGTGCTCTGCATGTTGGCAGGTCTCAGATTCAGTCTCCAGGCAATGCTGGGAGAGGAGATGCTTGTCTGAAATCCTGCAGAGCCATTTTGGGCAGGGTAGGTAATACGTGGCTAGACAGAACAATGACCCAGGCCTGCTGCTGCTACCTTCTGAAATAACATTTACACATGCAGTTCCTGTTAACTTGCCATGCTCCAGAATAGTGACCTGGGTTTTTATTTGCAGCCCACATAGTTTTGTGTACTTCTGTGGGTACTTCAAAAGTAATAAAAAGGAACTGTAATATAAATGAACAAACAAACTTCCTCCTCCTCTTGGGTGTGTTTTGTCCAACATCCTGCTTTCAGAAATAAGCAGGTAATAACATTATATCTCAACTATTGATCTTCCTGTTTTCTGAAAACTCCAAATAGCAGCCAATAAACAATTAAACTATTAAAAAGAATTGATCATCTAACTGGATATGTGGATTTCATTATCTCGAATGTATCTGATCAAGCAAATTTTCTCTAATCCAACAAACTGAAAGCTAAATTATTAATGGCAAAGACCAGGTTTTAAAAGTTTTAAACAGCTACAAATAAAGCATCCGTCTTAATAATGATAATAAAAAAGTTGGCTATTTAAATGGCCAAGTTAAAGGAGGCACATTTATAGCTGTTAAATTGCTCCTTTGCACTCTTGTGTATTTCACAGCCCTATATTCAGGAATTCTGAAGGATGCAAGGATTTTAAATAGTCGCCACCATAACAATGTGTAGCATTTTAAAGGGGCTCTGGATCAGACATTGGCATACCAGGCTGCCATGATTTCCCTCTTCACGGATGAGCCATAGTGTGCTTTTGGTTTATGTTCTTGCCTCTTTTTCTGAATTTTTCATTGAGACTTATTTTTAAATATGCTAAATTGAACGTTGTCCCGATTGGTAAATGGTTTGGTATTTGCAGCCATGTACTTCCTGCTGTGATTAAATAGAAAAAATTCCTTCTCTTCTACTGTGTAGTCCCTATTCATCAAAGTCATCAAAAGTCTAGAATGTGGAGAAATGGAAACTGTAGGAGTGGGGAGAAGCAAGCTGCTCTGATAGTGCTTTGTTGGAATATGACCTTTGGAAAGGATTGTAACCAAGTTAGAGAGAGAACACTCTTTTCAGAATTAGACTGTCTTTGGGTTGTTTTTTGTACATATGAATGGCAGAGATCAGTCCTTTCTCCTGTCTTTTAATATGAGGTTGAGTTTAATCTAGAATCGCGTTGCTGAGAGGCAACTAACAGAAAACCTAATGAAAGGCTAGAAAGAAAGAAAAATATGAGGAAAAACCTATAATAGCTAAGCTCATTTAGTCCACAATTCACCGGACAGTGCAGTATTGAAGGAATTAAAATTAAAAAGTCGGTTATGCTATATAATTTGATCTTTAATGACCTATATTAATGAATCACAGGCAGTATAAAATGCTATAAATATTGAAATTTACACTGCTTAACTTTGTCACTTTGAGTTGTAACTGAACCTTATGCTTTTAGTTGTAAGAATATACTGTGCACAGGCCTGCTTGGGAATAAGCCCCATTGGATGTAATTTATTTCTATGTAAATATGCACTGGATAGGATTGCATGTATTGGAATCTTCTTTTCCATTTGTTAACAGTCTGTAGAACAAGAGGAAAATTTAACAGAGTATTTGCAGCATCCTCCCAATTCAGAAGGAGCTCCCTGTGCCCATCCACAAAAGAATTCCCTCCCTACTTTTTAATAAAAGCCCTGTTCTGTTCTGTTTTTTTGATTCAGAACTTAGGAAATGGTGAGTGCTTCCAGGTGGGGGCTCTAGTGCTACTTATCAGAAGGTACGGTGAAGCTATTTCATCTTTCTTTCCTTAATTGATTTTCTTCAATGACAAAAAAGATAGAAGAGGCAGTGGGAAAACACAGGACAGTAACGAGTGGAAGATGTCATTATCTTATCTTCCCATGAAAAGCTGCAAATGAGGCTAATAGCATAATAAAAACCTTATCTGGAAGCATCTTTTCCCGTCAAAGTATTATTAGATTTATTTTCCTACTCATATTTTACAAATCTTAGGTCTCAAAAATGAAGAGAAACATTCAAGATGAAGGGATGTGTCTCTGCAACAGGACACGTGTGATGCAGAAAAGGTCCCTGGGTAATGGGGCAGGGTGCAGGGCCACTCATGCCTGACACTCCAGGTGGTTCGCCGCCAGTTCATGTCGGCCAGTCTTCCCCAAAGCCCTTTCTCATCCAGCATTGCCCTGGTTGGCTGGAAATGAGGGCAACAACAGTCCCAACACATCTGGATGGTACCGGGTTGAAGAAAGCAGGTAGAAACAAATTTGAGCTGATCACAAAAATGATCCGGGGTTTAGAAACACTGCCCTGTGAGGAGATACTGAGAGAACCGGGCATGTTCAGCCTTGAGAAGAGAAGACTGAGGGGAATATAATATCCCTCTATAAGTACCTCAAAGGCTGTCACAAAGAGGAAGGTCAAGGTCTCTTCTTGCTGATGCCACTGTGTAGGAGACGAAATAATAAAGCCAGGTTGACCAGATTCAGGCTGGGCATCAGGAAAACCTTCCTGACTGTCAGAGCAATATGACAGTGGAATCAGCTGCCCAGAGAGGTGGTGGGCTCTCCCGCACTGGGGACATTCAAAAAGAAACTGGGCAGCCACCTGAGTGGGATGGTGTAAATTGGTGTCCTGCAACAGCAGGGGGTTGGACTTGATGGCCTTCATGGCCCCTTCCAACTCTACTATTCTGTGTTTCTATTCGCTGCTTCCTTTGTTCTTAACTGTTGTCCACATAAAGACCAAAGTTTTGACAAGGTTTTGCATGTGTACTGTGCATGGGGAGGTGTGCTGACACCTTTGAGTTCTGATTTCCTTTTCACATCTATTTCTATAATAAATGAGAACTCTGTGAATAAAATGGCTTTTCATTTTGTTTGCTGCACAAGAAACCCAGTTGGTTTGTGATGCAGCACCAGGGAGCCGACCACATGCTGACCTATCACTGCACAGTGTCATGTTACAATTATATTGCTACATAAAAATGATTTGGAACTCCACGCTCTATGCATGCAAGATCTGGGAAAGATAAGTTTTATTGCTGAGTCCATAGAAGTCAATGAGTTCTGCCACAGGTTTCCACAGGAATAAGATTGGACTCAAAATATGCCATCTTCTTAAGAAAAATAGGGAGATACATAGCATTGGCTATATTTTTCCTGTGGTCATTCATCTATAAAGCAGGTTCATGTACACCCCCCCCCCCCAATAATGTATGTGTGTGTGTGTGTGTGTGTGTGTGTGTGTGTGTGTGTAATTCAGCATTTGCAGATAAAGTAAGCAGTGTAGTGTCAAAGGAAAACAAAATAATTAAGTTTCCAGCTGTATATGTAATGTAGCCTTGGTTCAAACTATTATACCATAAAGTCCTTCTCATACATTTTTGAAATAGATGGATATAGATGTGATGGCTATATCACATATTTTATAGACTGCCTTCTGGACTGTATCCACCCAATGATTATAGATCAAAATTAGGAAAAACATCCATAGTTCATCTGAAAATAATTTATCTATTTTATGCTCCATGTCTTTAAAAATAGATATTTTTAGAAATTAAGTGTTAACAAATTTTAGTGACCTGATTAAAGCCCCCAGAGGGGAAGATATGACAAACATTTCTGCAAAAAATAAAAATAGAAAAAGGAGGAATGTCTTAAAGTGCAATCCTATCCACGTATAGACAGAAAAATCCCATGACTCCCAATATTCCCCAACCAGCCATGCTTTCTCCCTGTCTAAACATATACAGGATCAAGGGCTAATCAATTTATGATGACCTAAGCTTGGATGCCATCCTAGCTCACAAAAATACTATGTTGTAATAAACCAGTTAGTCTTAAAAGTGCAACCAGACTCTGTTTTTGATCAGGCCATGACAGTAAATATTGCCATGCACTTGTCTAAAGTTTAATCTTTTGGGTTTATATTAGAACAGTACATTTCAATTGAATGCTTAGTCTGACATTTTGTTTTCCCCAGATCCCTGCTGTAAGGGTTATTTGAATCTGACAATCTAGAGGTGCAGAGAAGAAAAACAAAAAACAGCCTCTATGCTTGATAGGTAGGCCTGTCTCATGCCAGTATTATTTAACTTAGGAGGTGTACATAAATTTATTATTTAGATTTCTTACATCCTCAGAAACACACACATATATTTTGTTTTTTGAAATACTAAGAGTCTAGTCTACTACAAGTTTCAGCTATATGAATGCGCCTGCCATCAACCCACAGCTGCTTGTGGCAGCAGGAATCATGTATAAAAATGAAATATTGGATGCTACTCCTTTTTCCTAGTGGAAAAAAACCTTTACATCTGCCTTAACCAAAATTTTAGTGGGAAACTGCCAATACCAAATGACAAATTTGTGACAATGGAAGCAATTAATCCAGTCAATCAAATTTACATTTAAGGGAGCAAATAACTAGCATTAATGTTTCCTTAGCCTTTAAAAAATACCAGTCTTTCTCATTTGAATTGCAAAAGCACTGAGCAAACAAGCTCCGTTTGCATCACAGTACCAAAATGATTTTCCCTTCCTTGTTCTGAGGCTGTTTGCTGCATCTGCTAGAAGACGATCTGTTATG
>NW_025335922.1:3865122-3943214 GCF_004798865.1 Varanus komodoensis
CATAACAGAGATCAGCCATCATGTATTCTGAATATGCTGTTATTTTGCATTTCTTTCTCTCTGTTCTGTAGGACTGAAGTGGCTTTAATAGCAGGTGCAGTGAATGAAAAATCCTGGGAAGGCAAGGGAAGAATAGACCGCTCCAAGCCCTAGGAATCTATTAATAGCCTGTTTACTGTTATGTCGTCACTGGAGTACCACAGGTGTATGTTAAATAAACAAATGCTACCATGGCCAGTGTGTGTTATGTCTGTGAGGTGCTTTAAAAGAAAAAAGGTTTATTGGCTGAACGGTCCAGCAATTTTTCTGACGACTGCTATAGATTTTACCTTATTTGCAGAAACAGTGGATTAGAGGGAAACTTGTGCTTTTGTATACATGGTGATAATCTATATCCAGATCAGCAGCGCATGAATCTTGCTTGTGGTCAAACCTACTTGTTCCAGAGTCCTGAAAGAGACCCACATGATAGTGGTTTGGACCCACGATCATTATCAGGTAGAATAGGTAGAAGGAGGAAATGCTTTACATCTCTAATTACAGCAAAGAGTCTGTGGTGTATCTGTGAGGTCTACTGCAAGCCCAGGAAGTCACGGTATGCATCGATGGTTGAAGAGTGCACCTTTTTTAAATAAATCCCTTTCCTTAAGAGAAAGTCCTTCCTTTAAATTAATATTTTCTGGCCTTAGTAGTTACAAATGTATGATATCACAACAAGACCAATGATAAAATTTTATAGTCGTGTTTTATAAGCAGCTGTTGTGCTCCTGCCTGCACTTATTAAGTCAGAATAAAGAATGGCGACTTGTAGGAGTGTTAAACTGGAGACCCAGAAGATCCAGGCTCTAGTCCCCAGTCAGCCATGAAGCTCACTGGGCGACTTTGGGCCTGTCACTCACTCCTAGCCTAACTTACCTCACAGGTTTATTCCACAGGAGGAAAAGTAGCCAGATATACATGCAATACAATGCAATACTACTACTACTAATAATCCCTTGTTGTTGCTTTCCTGACTAACCTGGTATAGCAGTGACTCATCTTTCTTCCCATCAGGTATTTTGGACAGCTGAGGCTTCTTAGTAGCCAGATTCATTCCAAAGTACACAGTCACCTGCATTTGTGTAACTTCTTTTGTTATTGCAAACAGTTACTGTGTGCTGTAACCTCCACTGCCCCTCTTTGAGTATAGTAGTCCCTTGGTGCTACTTGCCACTGTTGTCCTGTGTGCATACTCACAATCACATCTGGCCCTGAACCCAGTTTTTATTTAAGCTTGAAGAGAACTGAGAAGTCATTTGCTTGAAATTCTTGATCTGACGGGTAACTTTCACAATGTGCATATATTTCTGCATTGCAGGTTACTTGGCTTCCATTGAATGCAGCTTTGATTTTAATTGAATTGCTTGCAGTACAGTTTAGAAATTGGTTTTTTCCAGTAGCTCCATGTCAGAATTAGATTATTTGCCTGCATTTACTATTAGCCACTAAGATTGTATATGTGGATGCACTGCATGTTGTTTGAAGTTCATTCCCTTCAGCCCTTGCCCATCAATTTAAGCGGGGAAGAAAAAGCAGGCAACATTCACACAGTTTCACTTTCTCAGAAATACCTCATTTCTGGATCTCTACCCCCAGGTCTTTCACTGAGGCTTATCCAATCAGTATCTGATAAGTATAATTTAGCATAAATGCAAATCTTTTGGATAAGGCAAAGTGGACAAATAAGAATGAGAAATAACCATGTTCAAATTCTTCCTGTGGAGAAAAAAAACTCATAAAGTGTTGAGACTACGGTGGTTGATGCTTTTATTTATTTATCAGATTTATATCCTGCTGGCTCAGAGATACCCAGTTGGCTTCATGGCCAAGCAGGGACTAGAACCTAGGTCACCTGAATCCTAGTCTTGTGCTCATAACCATTACACCACACTGGCTCTCACACTATTACATTATAGGGAGTACGTAAGGAGAGGTATGTACTCCAACAGGAAGAAAGCTCTCTTTGTAAAGAAAGTTCTTGCTACATCTTCTTATATTGGCAAGATGTAGCAGGCAGGTAGATGCTTGGACCCCCTGTAGAAAGCAAATGCAGAAGAGCCTTCCGTCTCCCAAGTCACAAGAAATAACAGTTCTATTTAACTCCATGCTAGTAATATTTCATCTGGAGTATTGTGTTCTGTTTTAAGCATTGCATGTTAAAAAGTAGACAAATTAGGTCATGTTCATTGGAGAGCAACAAATGTATCCTCTGGTGTGGAAGAAAGGTTGAGGAAACTGGATAGTTTAGTCTGGAGAAGACTGCTGAGAGTGGCAGGCGGTGGGGACATACCCGAATGTCTGTCCTACAGAAAAGGCCAGTGCTTCAGGACTGAAGTCTCCTGGTGCTATTTACTGTAATCACTGTGCAGCTGCTCTGTCTTTTGCTCCTTAATGGGGTTTCTATGGAAAGAAGACAGACGGGAAAAGCAGTGGGAAAGCATGGGTGGTTCTCAAGTTTAAAGGTGACGGAGTTCCCTGATACAGTTCCATGAATGAGACAGAGTGATGTGCAATGAAAACTTTTATTGGAAGCACCTGCTGTCCACTTCTCTGGATGACAAGTTTAGATCTAATGCATATAAACTATAACCAGGTAAATATTGGTTGAATACTGGGAGAAATTTCCTTTTTATGGCAAGTGCAGTTTGAAAATGGAAGCAATTATAGAAGCAATTACTCCCTCTCTGTAGCTCTTCAAACAGCAGATGGACACCCATCTCCAGGGCATGCTCAAGATTTCTAGCACTGAGTAGGACGCTGGACTGTAAGACCCCTGCAGTACTATGATCCTGGGATTCTACAGATTGTAACTGTTATCATTATAGTGATATGAAGGTAGAATTCCATTTATCTAGAAATATGGTCTGGTATTGGAATATGCTTTGGTATTTTGCAGAGGCTTAAAAAACAATTCTTCCTAACATTTTTCTCTGTGTATGTGCCTTCTCTAAGAATATTTTCTAATAAATTACATGCTTTGATTCTGAATTGTAAATGAACAGAAGAGTTTCTGCAGCTGCTCACACATGTCTGTGTGTAGCTGTGCTTGCTGAATGATTACCAGCATCTTTCTTTTTTGTACTCAATGGGAAATGCAAAGCATACCCTGTCACCTTTGTCCTCCAGAACTGAAATGCTTCACAATCAGAACATAAATGCCAGCATCCCTAGTTGCATCGGCAAGGGAAGGAGTCCTTTACAGAGGCAAATACTGCTCAAAAGTTTAACTCAATAATTAGCAGCTGGAGTCCTCTGCTGATGAGCAGCTGAGACTATTCATCAGCAGGAAAGTCTGAATTAACCACATCTGGGTGCTGAGTTAGCCTTTTTCCCTCCATTGATATTTACTCTGCATAGTAAATGCTTAGCAATCTGTATGGTGCTTTTGTGAATTTACGAATATTATTTCTTTTCATTCTTCTGACAACCACAGTTCATCTGTAACCTAGTTCTCATGACACAATGAGCCATCCTGGATGATTATTTCTGGTGGGATTTCACCACTTCTGAAGTCAACATGGCTTTTACAAAGCGGCTTATTTTTCACAAACAGTTTACTCTGAGAATCCATGGCTTGTTGCTGTGTTGTTTAGGATGTCCTGTTTTGACATCCAAACATAGCAAGGCATCTTCATTGTGGGTAGTTGAGAACATTTAGAGAGTCAGGAATGGTGAAAATGGCTGCTTCTTCATGTGATCTTGGTATTTCCACTACCATTGTTCTTCATCCCTTGTTGGTAGTCTCCCTTCATTGCTCAAAAATCAAGAAGAAAGGGCACCAAAGAGAACACGTATACACAAACTTTTTAGAAGTATCTGCTATGATATCCTTGTGACCTCCCCCTTGGCTTTACTGATCTGCCATTTGTGTACTTTTAGTGATATGCTTCACTGCACTGCCATGCAATTTGCATAACGTCCTCCTTGGCTTTAGTGGTCTGCCATGACATTGACACTCCCAGCCACAGCTTATTACACCAGCCTGAGTGCAGCCTGGTAGTCCACACCTGTATTCATCTCTTCACATGGTGGCTTGCTCAGGGGCAGGTGGTCTGTTGTTCTCTGGCCCAGATTCTGAGTTTCTTGGGAAGAGGAAAACGCCCTCCTTGAGGTGCCTGACTCCCCACTGACCAGCAGTGTGCATTCCTGCTGGGCTATGGACCTTGCCTCAGCCTCAAGAGCCAGAACATCTTTGAAGCTGCCCAAGTCCAGCTTTTTCTTAGATGAGAACTCCTCAAGTGGAGGCATGACAACCAGCAAGACTTGGTGCTCTTCCCAGTACTATCCAAGTCCTTTTTTCTGTGCTGAGGCCACTGAAGCCATCAAGCCTCTGTACATCTGGTTCATATAATATCTGTGTACAGGAGGTGTTTTACAAAACAGGAGACAGGTTCTGGAATGGAATTCAGAAATATAAAATCGGAATTCACCACATAAATTCAGTAAAAGGGAAAAAACAAAGAGGAGGCAGGAATAAACAGGAAAGCAATCTGCAGTTGTTTACCCTGCATGTCCTTAGTCTGAATTTCAGGCTGGGTTACAAGAAGGCATGTGGTCTACCATGTACTGCCAAAGCCTTCATGGAAAAGATAGGCATTAAGGAGGGGTTTGAATGAAGGAAGAGTGGTAGCATCATGCAGTTGTTCTTGGAGACAGTTCCAGGTATATGAGGGCTGGAAGGAAGAACAGTTGACGTCATTTGAGGGAGCAGGAAACTAAGGAAAATAGATGTTGCGGAATGACAATCTCAGGAATGGTTCTCTGGATATTAATAGCAGGGAAAGAGTTCCAATTTTACATCTCTTTCCCCCCACAGTTGCCATCTCACTGTTATCTGAGGCCTGGTGTTGGAAGAAATGT
Organism: Varanus komodoensis; assembly: GCF_004798865.1. Classification (NCBI taxonomy): domain Eukaryota; kingdom Metazoa; phylum Chordata; class Lepidosauria; order Squamata; family Varanidae; genus Varanus; species Varanus komodoensis. The sequence goes on from NW_025335922.1 coordinate 3,870,022, forward strand.
GCTTGCAGTAGTGGGGCTTTGAGAAAATAACAATTCATCAAGAGCACAGATGGTTGATTTAGAACCTAATAGGTATTAACACACTATTTTCCCCAAGCTTCGCTCCTGATATTGAGATTGTGTTATCTTTGCCAAGCCTCCCCTCTTGATAACATGTTATCTTTGTCAAGCCAAGCCCCTGATAAAATCTCATTTTTCACTCAGTACTTAGCCTGATAAAATGTTATTTGCTTTTTGGCTCCACTCTCAGCAAAAGGAGGGCAGTGTATGTGGGGGAGGGAATGTTTCTTTTAAAGAGATCTCTTTCTAGTGCAGAGGCACATTTATCCCTAGGTCAAAAAAGTGGGTTATGAGAGAAAGATCAGGGACAAAAGTAAAAAGATGGTAGCTGCATGGAAGACAAAGTAGTAGGGCATTTAAGTACTCTTTTGTTGTTGTGTTAGTCCAGAAGTCATGTCCAACCCATCGCGACCCCCTGGACAACATTCCTCCAGGCCATCCTGTCCTCCACCATCCCCCAGAGTCCACTTAAGCTCACACGAACTGCTTCAGTGACTCCATCTAGCCACCTCATCCTCTGCTCTGCCGTCCCCTTCTTCTTTTGCCATCTATTGTTCCCAGCATTAGGCTCTTCTCCAGGGAGTCCTTCCTTCTCATTAGGTGGCCAAAGTATTTGAGTTTCACCTTCAGGATCTGGGCTTCTAAAGAGCAGTCAGGGTTGATCTCCTCTAGGACTGACCGGTTTGATCGTCTTGCAGTCCAAGAGACTCGCAGGGGTCTCCTCCAGCACCACAATTCAAAGGCCTTAATTCTTCAGCACTCAGCCTTCCTTATAGTCCAACTTTCACAGCCATACATTGCAACTGGGAAAACCATAGCCTTGACCAGGGGTCGGCAACCCGTGGCTCTGGAGCCACACATGACTCTTGAATCCCTCCGCTGCAGCTCCATCTCTCAAATTATGCATCACAGCCCCCCCCCCCATCTGCGACCCGCGCCGGCACAGCACAGCCGCCAATCTGCGACCCGCACCGGCACAGCACAGCCGCCAATCTGTTTCATAAATGCAACACACTATAGTTTTTTTATACATAGCATAAAGTTAAAGAACGATATATGCAGTGTTATTTTCATTTTAGAGATCAAAAGAGTTTTGCGGCTCCCGGTGTTTTCTTTTCTGCGGGAAACAGGTCTAAATGGCTCTTTGAGTGTTAAAGGTTGCCGACCCCTGGCCTTGACTATACGCACTTTTGTTGGTAGGATGATGTCTCTGCTTTTTAGTATGCTGTCTAGATTTGCCATAGCTTTCCTCCCCAGGAGCAAGCGTCTCTTAATTTCTTGGCTGCAGTCCCCATCTGCGGTGATCTTGGAGCCCAGGAAAATAAAATCTGTCCTACCTCCATTTCTTCCCCATCTATTTGCCAGGAAGTGAGAGGAACGGATGCCATGATCTTAGTTTTCTTAATGTTGAGTTTCAAGCCAACGTTTGCGCTCTCCTCCTTCACCTGCATCAAGAGGCTCTTTAGTTCCTCTTCACTTTCTGCCATGAGAGTGGTATCATCTGCATATCTGAGGTTGTTGATATTTCTCCCAGCAATCTTAATTCCAACTGGTGATCATCTAGCCCCGCCTTTCTCATGATGTGCTCTGCATATAAGTTAAATAGGCAGGGCGACAGTATACAGCCTTGCCAAACTCCTTTCTCAATTTTGAACCAATCAGTGGTTCCATGTCCAGTTCTTACTGTTGCTTCTTGACTCTTTACTATTCCACTTTCATTTATGAAGAAGCAAATACATGTTTGCATCTACGAAACAAAGTAGTGTTCACAGAAAATAGACTCATTGTCTATCCCAGGATTCAGTGACAGTTTGACAGGGTCTATCCTGATATGCTGGGCTACAACTTTCATCAGCCCACTGGCATGGACAATGGTCAGGAATTACTGGATTCATTGTCCAGCACATCTGGAGGTCACCAGGTTGCCTCTCCTTTCTTCCCTTTGTTTTGTCTTGACAGCTGCCTGAGCCCAAGCTGTTAGACAGAACTAAAGGTGTGAGTGTTTTGTGTTGCAGAAAGCATATGGTGGGATTTATACCCGCTTTGTGGTATGATCCTCATCTTTATTTGATGGAGGCAACTCAACTAACCCAAAGGTGCTTTCATTTAAGGAACATTCCTGAAGAATTTACAGTCCACCTACAGAACTGATTTGCATTATTGAACTCAATTGACCATGAGTCAGAAGAACTGTGCACTGAAATCAGAGACCTTATTAGGGAAGAATGTGGAAAGGTAACTCCAGTAGCAAAAAGAAAGAAAACCCTAGATGGATGACAAAAGAAACAATCACAGTTGATAAAAACAGGTGAGAAACAAAAGTAAAAGGTGACAGAAATAGGGTCAGAATTCTGAATGCAAACAATATTACCTATATGGAGAGAGGAATGCCTGACATTCAGGCTGGATTCTGAAAAGGAAGAGAAATTTCAGATTATATCTAAAACACATGTTCCCTACTGGAGCACACCAAGGAATTTCAGAAGTTCAGTCTGTGCTTTTATAGTAGACTAAAACTTTTGACTGTGTGGATCAAGAGAAGCAGATGCCTCTGAAAGGAATGGCGGTGCCTTGATTGCTCTTGGTTGTCCTGATGTCTATCCTATATCATAGGCAATCTGTACACTCTTAGGACCAAATAAGGAGAAAGAGAATGGTGTCATATAGGCAAAGGCATCAGACAAGGGTGAATTTTATCTCCCTATCTGTTCTGTGTGTATTCAGAACATACCATAAGGACAGCTGGATTAGGATCAGAGCAAGTGGTTGTGAAAATTGGGGGAAGACACATCCATAATTTAAGGTATGCAGGTGATGCCATATTGCTGGCAGAAAGCTGACATCTATCCTGGTGGCTTTTAGAGCAATGGGCCCATAAGCAGCAATAGTGCCAGACCACAAAATGAAACCAAACTTGTCTGCACACCTACACAGAGCATTTTTCTCCAATGCAACCTATTCCCTATGACAGAAGGGTGCAGATAGTAGATCTTACAGGTTCACATAAATGAGTATTTTTAGCTCAGCCATATTCATAGAAAGCTGTACATAATTTGCTTACACTGATTAGCTAAGATTAATTTTGTTTGCATGAAAAGGTGGGTGCAGAACTGCCAGGCCTGTTGAAAGTGGCTTGATGGCATTTATTTACTTATTTCAGCATTCCATAAAAAAGATAAGTTGGACATTATGAACTTTGTTTAGTTATCATGAAAGATGAGAGATGTAAAGGAAATTCAGAAGGCATGAGAGGGGGTTATAAAACCTAGAGAAAGTTGGCTTTTTAAAACTGGAAGTATTCATTGCTTTAAATAAGCAGGGGATTGAGTCTGCATGTGACCTGTGATTCCATGTTTCCACTCCTGCCATAAATCAAGCCAAACACAACATAGAAGGCCTGCTGTTCTCTGCTCTGTGTAACTATAGAGAAGGAAGGAGGAATCCTTTGGAAAAATGAGTCTCACACTCCTTAGATTGCTTTAATGTGTGTTTTTTGTTCCTTTCTGTGTACTTGCTTCCCCATGAGTATAAATAAGAGTATTTATAAGTATATCTGAATCACTGCAGAGAGATTACTACTAGTGATAATCAGAAATGCTTGCTGTAAATATTCTTCCTACAGCCGTGGTAATGCAACATTGGTGGCATTTAGTTGTGTATCTTGAGCGGCCCCACCATCACCCGTTGTTCCTCATGTAGCTCTAAGAGCTGCTAATAATTACTAAAATGCTTGGTAATAACACATCTGACAGCCATTAACACATTGATGGTGTTATGCAACTATTTTCTGATAGCAGTTATATATAGGGAATTAACTGAACTCATATGGAGGAACTCACAGCTACTGTCGGGGTAGAAATTACTGGAAAAAACATGGATAGACAAGATCATGTGAATTTGTACCATGTGGCAAGTGTTCCTTTTGCCTGCCATTAAAAAAATATTTTGGTCTAAATTGCAATGATGTTGGTGGAATGCATGAGTCTCCCCTCCTCCGTAATTCACAGATTGTTATACCTGTACTCTGAGCTTGGTACTAGATGTTTGGAAAATGTTTTTCCAGTCTTATATGATACTCTGTGTCTACATACATTGTCCACTGCAAGAGACTTCTGGACATTAGTATTAATAGGAAATTGTGAATAGGAGGTAATGGGCAAATCTTTGAAAGGATAGAAATACTGATTGAGTCTAAGTCGAAAAGATGCTCCTGGAAGATGGTTGATGGCTGAACTTTAACTGTAATGTGACACAGTGGGACAGATAGTTGAGCTTTACAACATTTTTTGAAATGTTTTGAAAAAATTAGAGTAGGAAGATCTGAGTTTTGTTATGGAACAAAATGTTTTCCAACACCTTGTCAAAAGCTTGGTTTTATTTCTGATGTGCAGACAACCTTGGTATTCTGAGATTCTAGATCCTAATCTGTATTAGCTCTGACATATCAAATGTGGTACCTATAGGTACCAATGTGTTTGCAGATACCTTTCCTGCCTCTCCTGACTTTTATTTTATTTCTTAATGATCCTCTTTAAAAAAAAATGGGAGACTGGCATGCTGCAAAATGAAGTGTTGCTTCCAATGCCTTTTGGATTCAAGGACAGTTCTGTGTTTTGGTACTCAGACTCCACGTCTGCTTTGTGCACTGGTTCTTGGTCAAGTTATTTTCTTTCATTGTCACCAGCTTGCTTTCTAGTAAATAAGTCTCTTGTTTAAGCTTAAGAAAGCAAGCAAGCAAGCTTGATGGCATCCATTTTGTGAAAGTTCCCATAGCCCTCTCTCAAACCCGGTCTACTGACCCAAAAATTTTGGAGACCCCTGTTGTTTGCACTGATGAGTCTTCCCATCTCTGTCTGTCCATCTGTGTGTCCCCCAGACAGACACACAAAACTTGGATGTAGGACTCCTTTTTGAACAGAATGAATTCTTCTTTAACTCTCACGGGCACTAATACACCTCGAACAGACAGTGTAATTGCCCTCCTCTGGGTCCATTTCATGTAATTACAGATCTCAGCTAGTTGTTTACAGGCCCTCTCCTGGGCACTGATAATCGTTCCCTTGTAAGCTGTATCAGTTATTTAAAAAATGCTTGGCATGGATACCTTCCTTTAAAAAAAAGGATCCCAAAACTGTGATAGCAGAGCATCAAGGAACTAACAAACAAAAACAGCTGAAACACATTCTGTGCAGCTTTGTAAAAGACCCTTCCATCCTTTAACGTATGTCTCTAGCAAGAACAGTGCTTAACCACATTTTGAATTCGAGTTTGTAGTTGTCACTGGAGTAAGCAGAATCTGACAGTGATAAACTGTTTACTACATAAACAAAATGCTTTTTAGAGAACCATCCAAAGGAGAGGTGAGCCTGCAACCTAGTACAAGATGTTGTTGAACCACCTGGAAACAGTGACCATAGTACTATCAAGCTTAATATATATTTAAGAAAAACATTGCCAAGGAAGCCCACAGAGTCACATTTGACTTCAAAAGAGGAAACTTCTCAAAAATGAAAGATCTGGTAGAGAGAAGTTAAGAGGGATAAATTCCTTCCGAATTCTTGGAGCTTACTCAAAACTGCACTAATAAAGTTCATCTAGAATGTTTGCCTCCAGTCAGGAAAAATACGACAAAGACCAGGAGGTCAGCAGTATGGTTAATTAGCAAGATCAAAGATGCTGTAATGGAAAATAAGGCTTCCGTAAGAACATGTAGAAGTCTTCCCCAAATGAAAAAAGAGCACAAGCTTGCACAACTGAGATCAAGCAGAGAGTAAGAGATGCAAAACACATTTTGAGGAGCAAATCACTAAAAACATCAAGATTCTCAATAGGGAATATATTCAGTATAGCAGGATTAGGAGATCAGCTAGGGAAGCTGTTGGACCAACAATAGAGCTGCAGGAGTACTAATAGAAAATAAGGATATTTTCTTCCCTGAAGAAGATATAGAACAGATACATGTGCCTGAACTGATGTTTAAAAAGGAAGCCTGGGGAATTGAGGCAAACAGTCAGGGAAAGGATACAACATCGGGAGTTGTTTAGTTTAGAAAAAAAAAGGTGAACAAGATCATGATATGGTGTACAGAATTATGCATAGCGTGGAGAAAGGTGGTAAACATTTTTCTCCTTCTCGGAATGCTAGAATCCTGAGTCACCCCATGAAGCTTATTGGTGGAAAATGAAGGACACAGCGAATTCATGTCTACAAGATGTAGAGATGGTCATCAATTTGGATGGCTTTAAAAGCAGATTGGACAAATCCATTCAGAAGGTTATCAGTGGCTTCTGACTATATGCGACCTTCAGTATCAAAGACAGGATGTGTGTGTGCACTAGTTGCTGAGGAATATGGGCGGGAAGGTGCTGTGTCCTGCTGGTGCATTCCTAGGGGCATCTGATTACCGCTACCTGAACAGAATATTGGACTAGACAGACCTTGGTCTGATTCAGAGCTGCTCTTAGGTTGCAAATGAAACTGAAAGTAGGAAACTCCGGACAGACAAAAGGAAGTCGCTTAATTAAAGTATAGAATTTACTGCCACAGGAGCTAGTGATGAGCTCCCAATTTGGATGGCTTTAAAATGAAGATTAGAAAACCTCATGGAGGTGAAAACTATTGGTAGCTTGTATTCCTGATGGATACACAGTACCTTCAGTATATGCTGATCTGTAGAAGTTGCTGGGAAGCATGGGTAGGTGGGCACTGTTGTACCCAAGTCTGCTTGTGGGTGTCCTTTGCTCAGCTTGGATGCCCACTGTGTGAACAGCATGATAGCCTAGATAAGTGTTGGCGAACCCCTGGCGCGCGTGCCACAGCGGGCACGCAGAGCCCTCTCTGTTGGCACATGAGCCAAGTCTCCCCAGCATCACGCCAGCAGCTGAGCATCGGAGGACAGCGTACATAGGGGACATGCACACAGTCGGGAAGGAGTAGTGGTGCCAGGCAATGACATCACAACGCGCAATTCATTAGCTGCGACTTGTCCAAGCTTTCTCATGGCCAGTCAGTGCACTAAGGAGATATCTATCTATCTATCTATCTATCTATCTATCTATCTATCTATCTATCTATGCTCTTGTACTGACTGTGAGTTTGTTTTTTCTAAACTAAAACCTCAGTTTTCAGGTTTTATTGTAGTGTTGGCACTATGCGATAAATAAGTGGGTTTTGGGTTGCAGTTTGGGCACTCGGTCTCTAAAAGGTTCTCCATCACTGGGTTAGGGTTACAAAAACAGGGTGTCCTGGCATGGTTTTGATGGTTGGAATGTGTTTAGAATGGGCAGAAATGATGAGCTATGCAGAAAAAGCTACTGAAGGAAGGTTTTTTCAAAATCTCTCTTTTCGATGGAACTTTCACCCTCTATTAGGGTTAGGTGTGTGCACCAGGGTAGGGTTAGGGCAGTGGTAGTGAACCTATGGTACATGTGCCACAGTGGGCACACAGAGCCCTCTCTGTCAGCATGCGAGCCAAGTCACCCCAGCATCGCCCCAGCAGCCGAGCATCGGATAACAGTGCACATAGGGGCCATGCGCATGCTCGGAAAGGAGTAGCATATCAGGCAATGATGTCATGAGTCACAACTCATTAACTGCGACTCGTCCGAGCTTTGGCATGGCCGGTCAGTGCAATGGCAAGCATATATATATATTTGCTTGGACTGGCTGTAAGTTATTTTTTCTAAACTAAAAGCTCATTTTTCAGGTTTGATGGTAGTGTTTGCACTTTGTGATAAATAAGTGGGTTTTGAGTTGCATTTTGGGCACTCGGTCTCTAAAAGGTTTGCCATCACTGGCCTGGATGGACTCTCAGATCAACCTTCTTCCTAGGTTCTTATGGAAGCTTAGTTGAATCTGATGAAAGCAAAGCATCTACAAGCAGATTTTCATGTTGTTTTCCCCCTCAGTTGTGCTAATTCAACTGTGTTAGAGAAGAAGTAAAATTCAGTTTGCTTAACCATCCATCCTTGCAAGTATGAATGGTGGAAAAAAAACCCAATGTGTGTATCAAGAATAAAGCAGGCACTTTATCAGCCATTAGTATAGTTTATACCAGTTATGTGGAAAGTAGATGTAAGGGTGATGCTGTACTCTCCAGCCCTTTTAATTGCAGAGTGGAGTGAACTAATGAGCAGTGGTCACCTCCTCCAGCATTCTGCCTTCTAGCTATATAAACTTGGGGATGGGAGTTTGGAGGATATGTGATTATAATGAGCTATAATCGTGTAAAACATTGTTGTTTTAGAAAACTCAATTTAAGGGGAGGATCTGTAGCTCGGTGGTTGTTCTTGTGACATGCTGTCAAATGATCTCTAGCTCTATGAATTAGACCCTGTGAATGAAAGCCCTCCAAAATGTCCTGTCCTTGATAGCCCTGCTCAGCGCTTGCAAACTCCAGGCTGGAATTGATTGGTGGGGCCTGACTTGATAGAAGGAAACTTCCCACATTCCTTATTCTGTTGTCCCCAGTTAGAACAAGACTCTGCATGGTACAATGCGGTGTAACTGCTGCTGGACAACCTCCTCAAGTTTCAGGCCAGAGACATAGTGTGTAGGCCAGGGAAAAGAATTATGGCCACACTGCATAGTAAACTTATCATTTTGGAGCGCAAGAGATATGGGCTGGCTATGAACCTTCACTTTGAACACAACCCATATAGGTTCTGCACACAGCTGTTTACTGGTGAACAAAATGGAAGGTGCCACTCTGGTTCCTGCGATGTGGTTGCTGTGCCCCTCCTGATTCCACTCCACACTGATACTGAAGAACCCATGTGGGAGGTACAAGGTAATAAAACTTGTACTAATGCTCCTCCACATAGCCACCCATTTTTTCATCCTAGGATCCTGCGTGTGGTTGCCTATCAAGCATGGTTTATATGGGTTGTACCCACTCTTAGTTCTACTTAGAGTGGATCCACTGAACTGAATGTGTCATATGTTGCATTCACAGTGGATAAAACCTATGGGATGCAATCCTGTGTTAGAACCAAAGTGTCTTGGAACAGCAAAGGAAACAGTAATTGTAGCACTTTTGTAGAACAGTAAAGGGTGGGGAAAATCTGACAGTAGCCTTATGCGTGTTCGTGTGCATAGTCCCTTCAGGATCTTTTGGAGAAAAGGGGTTTCAATGGGTTTTTCTGAAATGTGAACATTAAACCCTCTCCCAGTCAACATCTGTCATTTTCCTCTTTTACTGCAGATGGAAAGCCAGTGTCCCTGTCTGCGATGGAATCTCAGCCCCATAGCCCTCGTTACACAGCCACAAGTCAGCGTGAAAGGGAAAGCCTGGAGGTACGCATGCGGGAAGTGGAAGAGGAAAACCGAGCACTCCGGAAACAGCTCAGCCTGGTGCAGAGCCGGGGCCTGTCCCATCGCCGAGGCAATCACTCAAAGACTTACTCCATGGAGGAAGGGACTGGGGACAGCGAAAGCATGCGAGCTGGCATTGTGGCAGGGAACAGCTCTGAGTGTGGCCAGCAACCGGCAGTGGAGAAGTGCGAGGTAGGCATTTTTTGTCCCACTAATGCCCTGCTCCCGCTTCTGAAAGTGCAGCCTGCATTTGGGAAGAGTCATGGCTGAATTCTGATTCCGATCACAGTTGTGACAAAGAAGCAGTGTGAGTGAATGACAGTGAGAGAGAAACCTTGCCCATGCATGGTGCAAATGAGAGAAGTGAAAGAGACAGAGCAAGACAGGCAGACAAGCGGCCTTGTTTGGGATAATACCCTTAACATGGGCTCTTGGAAACACATCTACCAATTCCACATCCACTATCTTCTGTAAAATGCATCATTTTCAACAAGCATGCATGGGCTTGGTAATTGCAGTTTAGGAAATTGATGAGGAAATGGGAGGAAGGAACACCACAGGGAATCCATCCTGATAGAATAGAAACTATGAAAAGGTTTCCAAACACAGAGGGAAAATTGATGCAGTATTCAGGAGAAAAGACAATTGCTTTAATATACATGCATACTTTGTGTTGGAAAACAATGATGCTTAAGGGTAGCCATTCAGTAACATGCCGACAAGTGCAACAGGAATGCAAAAGGCAGCCTTGGTAGGATCCGTTGTATTGCCCAAGATAATATAAATTGTTGCATTGTCATCTTCAAGAGCTGGTGGGAAGTTTGTTCCACTTAAAAGTTTGTTAAACTCGGAAACTGGAATATTATCATATAAACTCTATCATGTATGATAGATTTTCCACAATGATTGCTTATGGCCAGTACTTAATCTGCAAAATGGGACTGTCTATCTTTACAGGGTTGTTGTAGAAATGAATGAAGTATGAATTTTAAAGTGCTGAGCCCATAATGAATACTGCATAAGTGGGGATAATAATATTGATGATAAAACATTAAGGAGCATTATTATAGTTCTTTTCTGCTTCCATAGATGTGAAACTTCTTGTCAATAGACAAGTTTCTTTTTCATATGCAAACAAACTGGGATGCTAGCAAAGTTCTCCAGGGCAGGCTCACATCTAACTTTGGGGCCTCTGAAAAGTGGCAAGTGAGCTTCTGAAACCACAAAGCCCTTCTATGCTTTGGGTTGAAATACATGCTGGAGAAACATGGTTTTCTCCCCAGTCCCCAATCAGTCTTTCTGCCAGCACTACCTCTCTCAATGCTCCAAACCCTAATTAATGGCTGGTCTGCAGCAGTGTTGCAGCATGATGGAAGAAAGAAATGCAGCAGCCTCCAGAAGAATGCAGTGTCCCATGCATCACTGGGTCCAAGCATGCTCCATTTCAGCTTGCTGGGATCTAGATCAGAGACAAGGACAAAAGCCTTCCTCTTTCCCTTTTTGAATGTAAACTGCTGCCACTGCCAAGCTAGGAATCACCTTAAGCAGAAGAGAAGGAGGATATATGGGAAAATTGGGCTTGTCAGGGAGGGGTTTAGGAAACATCAAGGAGAGGGCTATTTTCCAAGTCTGGAACTGAACAGAAAAATAAACAGAACCTTTCTGATTTTATTCAGTTAATTTCTGACTTAGTTTGAGGCGGACAGGGACAAAGCTATCTATTGCTATCAGTAAACATCTCAAGCTTTCTGATTCAGTCACTCCAGCAGACACAAAAACCCTTTAGTGAACATATCAAAACCCCCAAATAAGGCAGTTTTCCCAAAGATATGAAATTCTTAACTGTGCCAGTGATTTCTTTAGTACTTATAAAACATTGCTATCCCTGTAGTATATGTTCTTCCAAATTGTATTCGTGATGGTCATTTGTGATTCTCATTTGTGATATTCAGTCCTTCATTTAACAACAGCAAAAAGGGAAAGGAGGAGGTGATACCTCACTTGAACAGAAGAAAATTATGTTCTCTGGGGAAAGTTAACAGAATAAGCCAAGGATAAATCAATAAACCATGGTATCAGCAAGTTCTGGAAATAGCTGCAGGCTGCTATTGGGAAGCTCAGTTCCTAATTCCATAGCATAGATTAGAGCAACTGGCCAGAATATTTTTCCCCCACAAGGAAACAGTTCCAACCAATCAACTGAAAACCTACAACTGAAAGGAAGAATTTCAACAGTTTTAGACTCTGACAATGTGTGCTGCTGCTTCATGCACTTTTTCAATGGAAAATGAAATTAGATTCGGTCAATGTGCAACATGAATACTGCAGCCCTATAAACAGTCATCTGGGTGCAAGACTTGTAGCGGGACTTATTTCCAAGTAATTACTAAAGGATTGCATTGTAAATGTCTAATGGGTCATATTGAACAAGAGAACTTTTAGATTCTAAAACCGAAATGTTTCCTATCTATTCTTCTGGACTTATGAATAAAAAAATCATATGTACTAGTACTGGCACAAGTTTTCCTGTGAGTGGCACAGGGAATAAGCAGATAGTAATTCTAGAAAATTGGACTACCCACACATAAGAGTGCATGACCTGGACCACCCATGCACAAAAGAACTATCAGCAAGCTCACAGTAACCTCAAGTTTTGGAGATATGCAAAACATCTTCATGTGGTAGAGAGGCTTACAAGGGCAAAAGAAAAAAAATCCAAAACAAATCCGTTATACTCTGTAGTACGGAAAAGAAACCTAAAAAATAAATCAAAACAGGCAAACAGATAACTGGGTGGGAAGGGGATTAGAATAAAATGGCTGTAACACAAACATAAGAGCATAAGAAAAGTTATGCTCAATTATACCAACGGTCCATCAAGTTCAACATTCTGTTCACATAGTAGCAAACCTGCTACTTATAGGAAGATCAGAAGTTATGCAGACAGAGCCATCTCATTCTAGATAAAGTTACTTTAAAATGTCCCATGGGGTGTGGACAGAGATTGTGCATAGATATTAACCCAGAAATGAAATAATTAAATGTAAGTGGGATTGAGTGCAAGTGTGGCCACCTTCCTTCTTCCAAATGGAGAAAGGTCTCCCAAAACAGATGAAGCAGGTCTGACTAGACTTAGTGGGCACAGAATAAGGACTAACTGGTTAAGGGAGAGAAAAGTCACACTGGCAAGGACAGGGAATTGAAAGGAAGGCAGTAGCTGGGACTCCAGTATCCTATTGACTGGACATTGATGGAGTGTTTAGACTCATCTAGTCTATCTCTGTGTTGAAGAGTTTGCAGAGTCCATGTGAGAACTAGGGGTAGAGAAATCCTGGTAATAAAAGGGATACTGAGAGGTAATTACCTCCCTTGCAAATAGATCAGTTCCTCAACACATGTGAGTCCAATTGACATTACTTCCCATAAGGATCAGGAGACTGATCAGGCAGCAAGCTAGTCAATGCACCGACAAACATCCACATCTTTGCTCATCTACACTCAACTAGACATTTCAGAATGAATAGTTGCTGCTGCAACTAAAATGCCCAATTCTCTTTCTCCTCTTGCACTTTTTCTAATAATGAAGAATGCAAGATACAACATTATCACATGGTGAGAGCTTTGAACTCCTGCTGTCAGCAAGTAGAACAGGTACTACACAGCTTGCGATGTGATGTTGCCACTCTTAGATATTGCAGAGAGAGGAAGGAGGGGAATGTTCTGTTTGGCAGACACTGTCCCCTAAAGAGTCTCAATAAATGCTTCTAAAATGGAAATCTATTGTGATATTTATTTAAAGTTTTTATATACCATCCAATCATTATAAAATCTCAGGATGGCTAATGCCTTTTCTGTTGCAAAAGGATCATGCACTATTTTGTTTCATTGTCTTTTTACAACCATCCACTTAAACCACATTTTCCCACTGCAGTCATGCTCCTGCTACCATAACCTTCCGTCCTTCCATCCATCCATCCATCCTTATTTATTTATTCATTTATTTATTTAGAGAGCTTCAATGCCACCCCATTCGCTGAAGCCTCGGGGCAGCTCACAACAATAAACAAACAATAGCAATATAAAAACAATACAATTGCAGACGTCCTGGCCAAAGATGTAAAATAAATAAATAATATTAGCAATTAAAATGGCATTTAAATAAAAAGGTCTTCACCTGGCGCCAAAAAACAAATAACTTCTTATAATGTTGTCTTAGGTCCTGTTTGGTTATGAGCTTTCTGTGCTTTAGAGATACTGCAGAACCTTTTGAAACAACTAATATGTTTTGGAGGAAAATTATGAATGACCTCTGATTAGTTTATGACTTACATTTTATTCCTCTATATTTTGGGAAGGTAGGAGGGAGAGAATTAGAAGGAAAGTCTAGAAGCATGCAAATAAACTCCTTCCCATTTCTCTTGAATTAAAGTTGAATTTTGGTAGGTTGACTCTCCAAAGGCTCAAAGATATATGGTGCTAAAGTCAATTTTGAAAATAGCTGCTAAAAAAGGTGATTATATTAGATGGCCTTTCAGATTATAATGACTTTGACCAATAAATTTACTTGCTCTGCAGGAGATTAGTGTTTTGCTACAGGGAATGGAAATGTAAAACTTGAAGCTTCCTTTGTGCTTGCTGTGCACCTATCTCTTGTGGTATTTCCATGGTGAAATAGCTTTCACTTTTCCAGTTTAAGAGTCACACAGTAATTCAGTGAAAGAATGCAAGCTTAATTTAAGCATCCCTATTATCAGATTTGCCTTCAGGGTTCTCATCATTTATCCTATTACTGGAAATGCCAGCTATGTGTTTACATGAGAGTCCCCTATTCAGTACCTCCTCCATTACCATGGTGTGTTTTCCATAGCAGATTATTTGAGTTGCCTTTTCCTTGAGGTAAAGATTGAAAAGATTTAAGACCAGAGAGCAGTGCTTAAGAGAAAGATTGCAATATAGTACAAGGCAGCGAAATTAATCAGCATCATATTTCTGCTGCTACTCACTCATTTGGAGGGACCCAATGACTTGGGTAGAAGCAGAAAGTGCCTCTGTTTAACTACTCACAAGTAGATGTAGGCTGTGAACTCTTAGAGAAGCATGGTGATTATTGCTGTTTTGGCAATTGGCTTGAGGAGGAAATTGCTAATGGCATGAAAATAAGCACAATTTAAAAAAAAATACATCTGGAGTGGAGAATGCAATAGGGAGAAGGAAGAACTGTTAGAGGACAATAGAGGCCTGGAGGAGAACTGCAAGATTACAGAGAAGTTAAACTGGTTCACTGTGGAAGACTTTGGAAATATACTTCAATCTGAAGCACTTGTTTCAGAAAGGAAATCTGATGAGTTATGTTAATTAATGGTTAATAAGTAATTTGAGCTGGGTGGCATTCATTTCAGAGTTCATTAGAAGGTTAAATGAAAATATGTGGACCTTCTATAAAGAAACTTTGAAGCTTATAGAACACAGTTTGTTTGTTTTTTAAATCCCAGATTGAGTCCACCAAGTAAACAACAATTCTGTCCCAGGAAAATTGGTAGAAAATATTAAAACTAAATTTGTTAAGCACACAGAAGAACAAGTTTTGCTGTGGAAGAATCAGCAAGGCTTCTACAGTGGAAAGTTCTGTTTCACAAACAGTTTGAGATTCTCATGACTGTCAACAAGTATGTCAATCTAGGTGTTCCAGTAGATACTGGAAATGATTAAGAATTGGATTGAAACTAAAACTGTCAGCCTCATGCTATAAATCTATTGTCTGGCTGCACTTGTATTGTGTACAGTTCTGGTCACCTGATCCATTTCAAAAGGGGATCACAGTACCCAAAAAAGTACAGGTAAGAGCATGTCCAACAACCAGGGACATTTAGTATCTTCTGAGAGAGGAAAGGGCAAAGCCTTCTAAGTATGTTAATCTAAATGGGAAAAAAGATGACTAGAAGAGGAATTAGATGGTTCTGCCCCACCTCCCAAAAATGATGAATGCTGCTGTGAGAGTAGATGGAGAATGGGTGGTAGATTCAGAATAGACAAAGGCAAGTATTATTTCTCCCAGTGTGCAATTAACTTTCAACTTGGACACAATGAATTTGGAGTCTGATCCCAAAAGGATTTGAAATTGCTGCAGTTGTTGATGATGATGTTAACATTATTCAGTGTTCTCAAGACCACCCAGTGAGATCTAAACCTGTGGTCTCTGTTGTTTGTCTAGTTTTTACTGTAAAAAACAATGATGTCAGGTAGTAATCAAAACATGAAACAGCAGGCATATTTCCTCTGTTTTCTTTATGATGCTTTTAGAGGGGATAACTTAATGAAATCTCTTGCTTCTTGGATTATAGAACATTACTGCGAAACAGTTAAGGAGGGAAGTCATTTCAGGTTGAATCTGGTCAGTCCAGGTAGACAGAAATCTCTCTTCAGATTCTTTTTTTACTCCTTTACATCTCAGTCGTATATCATCATCTCAGAAATAAACCACAATGAGTTGAATGAGACTTTCTCCAAAGTCATGTGTATAGGATTGCAGCCTTAATAGCTAGGTGCAGGGAAATTTATCCACTTATCCACAAAAACATTTGGAACCCCAGACATTGGGAATCTCACAGGCAAAAACTATCTTGGAATGGGGCTGTCCAGAATGAAAAAAACACTCTCCCAGGAAATAATTAAATCCCACCTCCCATTGCTACTCCTCTTTTCCCAATCATACCCTCTCAAATTTGCTTTCCCATCATCATTCACAAGAGCATCTGCTCAGGAGCAGTTTTTCCCTCTAGGGATCATGGAACTGAATTACAAACCCATGGTCCTCAATGGGATAAGCCAGTGAGAGATCTTAGGGTATATTCTCCCTCCCCAGGGTGATACTTTTTTCTACTGGGGCAGATGAAAGAGGTAGCAGGAAGTGTTGGGATTAGGGTGCGAACAGAATTAAGGCAAAATTAGGCTACATTCTTTTTCAGCATGTAGCTTCCACCTTTGTTTCTTCTTACAAGATGGAGGTGTCAGCATAATTAAATGCACATGTTTAGAATTCTTGCCTGATGCCAAGTTGTTACTGGACACATACACTCTCCCCAAGTTCACCACCCATTAAATATTTCACCAGCATGGTACTCCTGATGTCCCAAACTGTGTCAATAATTTGGAAACAGTAGGAATCCTCTTTATTTTTCCAGGATAATGTTTTTATTTTGCATGGGGAAGCTTAAAGTTAAAAGCCATCCTTTTCATGATGTTCTAAATTATCTATCTAGAATGAGTGAACTCTCCCTAGCAATGGTTGTTGTGGTGGTTGGTGTGGTTGTTTCTAATTATACTTGAGGATGTTCAACTTCTTTCTGGGCTTGGGAAAACTAGTATATATATTTTTTTAATTTCCTGCCCATGCTTAATTAATATAAGAAATAATGAAAGCATCAGCTTCCATATATCAATGATTTCAAAATATACATGCCAGTACTGCTTTTTAAAATATTTTAAGAAAACAGAAGAGGGTTAACATTAAACAATTACAATTTGTCAGCCTGAACAATTGCCATTATAGAGAGGACTGTGTACGTTCTTCCTGACTGATTAATGATAAACAAACAATTTATTGATCTTTCTTCTCCTTGCTTCTGTTTCTTCTTTATTCCCTTAGACAATCCATGTTGCCATTGTCTGTGCTGGATACAACGCAAGTCGGGATGTTGTCACGCTCGTCAAATCAGTCTTGTTTCATAGGTAACAACTCTTTATCTTGTTGCATAGTTCTTCATAAAGATGATCAAATATGACAGTTACTACATCTGATTCTGGCAAGGCTGGATTGCATTGTTATGTTAAGCAATGCAAGCATAGTAAATGATTAAAAAGCATGCAAAATAATAATGTTTCTTACATTAAAAAGCTAGTAGTTTGCTCTCCTGATGTGGCTTTACAGATCCCATGTGCAATTGCTGAACCAAAACTTTTCCACGTGTATCACAGTATCTTGAGATCAGTGGCTATACACAGTCCAATGGGTTTTAAACAGAAAAAAATCTTACAACCTGCAGCATTCACTGCCCAGCCATGGAGGCTGGAAATGCTAGAAACCTGAGGATGTTTTCCTTGTCTAAACATGTACAGGACTGTGTCCTAAAAGAAGGTAAAGACTTTTCAATTAGCAGGAACCTTCATTCTGCAAAACCAGGACTGAATCATTATGAGGATGTTCCTCATTCACTCTTAAATTATCAGATGGAAAGCTTGCATTTGCAAATGCTCGACTCAGAGGTTGGCTTTATTTATTATCATTTTAGCAGTGACCTTACAGTGAAAATTGGTTTAGAGAGGTCTCATCCTACACTTGATGTGCCATATCACAGAGCTTCCAGTGCAATTGAGTGATGAGTCAGCTGTGGGAGGAAACAGCATTCCAAACAGCTGTTGTGTTTAGAGTCTCAGAGTGACCTGTGTGAAGATGGAATTAGGTGAATTAGGTGGAAAGGGGCGGTTACTTCAGGCTTGCCTATTCTACACTCTTTTGCTAAGATGCTGTTACTTTTGGCTTTAATAATCACTATATTAAATCCCATACCTACAAGAAGTTTTTAAAGGAGAACCTGGTTGGTTTTCACATGGATTGCTGGCATTTTCCATCCAAACAATGTTCCAAGAAGTTCTTCTGATTATGACTTGATAGCTAATCCTAATGATGAGCAGTTGCAGTGCTAACAATGCAGAAAAGGGGAAGTGCAGTATTTTCTGTACAACACCGAAAAAAACCCAAGAAAACCAGAGTATTTAAAGATCGGTTTGTGCAGCCTTTTCTCGCACAGTGTTTCTGGTATGCTGCTTTTTCTTCTGCAGTACCAGGTGACTGAGCACATTCTGCTCTTCTGAAAACCTGTGTTTTGCCAGAACAGAATTCCATTCTTTCCATGCCACGTTGGGGATGAGAGGAATTGTGTTCCAATATATCTGGAAGGTGCTAGGTTATGGAAGCTGGTGTATTAGAACATGGAAACAGAGCAAGTCAGGACCCCGGGACCATCTGTTCTGCCCACTGGCTCCAGCTCATGTAATCCCCAACATGTGGTTGTCCAACTGTATTGTATGTGGAGTTCTCATAATAACATAGATTTCAGTGAACATCTGGATTTTTTTGGATTTCACTCTTATAGGAGAGTGGGTTTTTTGCTGCTGCTGTTTGTTTTGGGAGGGGCTGTAACACATTACTTGCATAGTTTTTCTGCAGGATAAAGTTTACTTTGTGTTTTTAAGACAGAACTTAGGAGGCATTCAGATGACCGCCTTTTTCCTGCATCATATGGAAATTCTTGTAGCCAGTCAAATACTAGAATCCCCTTGAAACCAGGTCATATAAAGAGCTTCCCGTATGTTGCCACAATGTCAACAATAAAAAAGTTGAAATTGTGAAACCTTTTGCATGCCTTGGCTCAGTCATCAGTTCAAACAGGCGATGGGTTGAACACTGAAAGCAGAAGAAAAACAAAAGGAAGACCAGCTATGAGATTGATGAGTTCCATGAAAGAGGTCACAGTGTTGAATTTACAAGAGCTGTGAAGGACTGTCAAGGACAGCACGTTTTCAAGAGCATTCATTCGATGCCTTGTGGAGACAATTATAAGTTGGAGGCATTTTGACAGCATGTCACAACAACATGTTGCCTTGTTTTTAAAATGCACAAAAAATCAAACACGATGGGGGAATCCACTACATGGAGGCTGCACTATTAATAATTTGTATCCACCTTCATACAGCAACTATATATTGTGCAACAATCCACATCTGCGTAGAAATATTATTCCTATAATTCAGTTTCTCCAATAGATTCTGAATGTTTTTGTCCTTCAGAGTTCTACAGCATCCTTCATTAACATGGTGTCTCCCCTGTGGACAGCATGGACAATTGTCAAGGATGGTGGGGGTTGTATTCCAAAACATTTGGAGGTTACCTGGTTGGGGAAAGTTGCTCTAGAGAGTTCGGAGAAATGAGTGAAACAAGTAGATTGGGACTTAATTTTTGTTTTGTTTTGGTTCAGTAGGATGCTTTGAAACTGTACTTGAAGTCTCAGATGAAATGGAGTTTAGTAGCTCTAGATGTGCCAATCCTGCAGAAAATCTGAGTGTTTTTAAGTCTGTTTTAGTCAATTGAGCAAGAGCAACAAAATAGTTCTCGAGTATTGGCAAGCCACAGTAAATATAATTGATATTGCTGTGTAGATGGGAGCTTGAACATGGATCTACTGTATATCGGACCTCTGAAATGGGAATTTCTGGTGCAGATACTATTTTCCAAAAGAAACTAGAATAGGATTATCATGTGTGCACTTTCACAGCACAACATTGGCACTTTCACAGCACAACATTGTGTTGACTCATTCTCTGCTTTTGTTGTTTTATCTTTTCAAATAAATAAGCAGAGGCACTATCCACTCTCCTGTGTGTATGTCCGTCCTATTCTCCAATGCATGTGGAGACACATTCAGCATTTCCTTTCTAGTCTACAATGTACTCTGCAGTTCCTCTTCCAAAAATTGGAGCCCTTGGGTTCCTTGAGATGTAGGTCTCCATAGTCCCACTTCTACCTTTGAAGAAAAAGTTATTTCATAGTATGATGATGCATTTTTCCCATGGAGTAAGATTAGAGATTCTCTAGTTCCAGCTCTGCAGTGCTGTATTCAGAACATCTAATGTGTTTATAACTGGATATGTTTTTCCTTATTGTCTAGCTATATACCTGCTTGGTACTTGACCGTAATTGTGGCCTTGTGATTCTTCTTGTTTGTACATGCAGACACAGCACATAGTACGTATCTCACCACTCAATAAGGTGACTGGATGACTCTCAACAGAAACTGTAAATTATGTTCTTAAAAGTATAATGTGAGGTTACGTGGAAGTTGCATATGCCATGGCCACTGCAAAATGTGTTATTTATTTATTTATTTATTTATTTGCAACATTATATACCACTCCACATTTAAACAGATTGTAGGGTGGTGAGCCATAAAAGATAAAAGGAAGCACCATGCTGAAACAAACACTAAACCAAAAAAATTAACCTCTTCTGTTTTGAACCGAATGCTAATCTATACTGGCTGGTAAGTGAAGGAAGGCTTCCTGAAATAAAGATGTCTTCAGAAGATGGCATAATAAACACAATGTTGGTGAATGTGAGACCTAAAGAGGTCAAGATTTCCACAGAAAGGGGGTTGAACTGAAAGTGTTACTCTCAGTGGACTCAAAGCAGGCCATAGCTTCATATGGAACCACCAGCAGAATATCATCTGGTGACTTTCATAGGACTTAGTTGAAAAAGTGGTCTCAATTACCCAACTTGTTCATGGCTTTATATACAAGTAGCAAATCCTTAACCTGATCTGGTAATGAATAGGCAGTTCTCTCAGGTAGGGCTACATTTTGCACTAGCTTCAGTATCCAAAGCAGCCTTAAAGAGAGCACCACATGCAGCACATCACAGTAAGTAATCTGCTCTTGAGGTTGCTAGTGTCTATACCACTGTGACAAGCTACGCCTGTCCAGGTGAGGCCATAGCTAACATTGCTGGCAAATGGCACTCTGAGCTGCCACACCCTCTAGCAACAGCGATACATCTAGGAGTACCCTAGAACTATCTATCAATCTTTCAAAGGGAGTGCAACCCAATCTACAACAGGCAAGGAGCCTATCTCCCAGTAGCAGGAAGCACTCAGTTACATGCTTTCCATCTTGCCAGGATTCAGCTTCTCTTTATGGCCTTCATCCAGCCCATCAGTGAGTCTAGGCACTGATCCAGGGCTTGAACAGTCTCACCTGCTTCACATGCCACATAGGTATGGACCTGTGTGTCATCAGCATACTGATGGCTCTGGGCTCCACATCCCCCAGTGACCTCTCCCTGTCGCTTCATACTAGTATTGTGCAAAATATTTAGGATCTTCACTTTGCTGAAGTTCATGGAGGGTACATGTGGATGAAATGAAAACTCCGGCAGAATAGACTGCATGGATAGACTTTCAAATAACTTTTCCCTTGCAGGGGAGTACATGATTTCTGCTTACCTTTTTCAGTACAGGCAGTATCTGAGGAATGTTCTTTCTATCTGTCTGTCTGTCTGTCTGTCTGTCTATCTTATTCCATCCCTTTCTATGCTGTCCCATAACCTAAAGCTTCTCTGGATGGCCTACAAATGCTAAATCAGCATGAAAACATACACAGAAGACAATAAAACAATTGATAATCTGATAAAATAGATAAATCAATAAAATAATAGATAACATCACGTAATAACATATACCCACACACATAAATAAACGCAACCAATAAATTAGCCAATATTAAATTAAAATATTTATTTATTTATTTTAATTAATTAATTTATTTATATCCTGCCTTTTTCCTACAAAGGGCTCAAGGCAGCTTACATCATTCTCCTCCTCCATCTTATCCCCTGTGAGGTAGGTTGGGCTGAGAGTCTGTGACTGGCCCAAAGTCACCCAGTGGGCTCCATGGCCGAGCGGGGACTCGAACCCAGATCACCTGAGTCCCAGTCCCACGCTCTTAACCACTACACCACACTGGCTCTCACCAGAAAATATTCCATAACAAGAAACAAAAGTATTAAATTAAATTTAATTAATTAACCAAAAACCTGTTTAAATAAAAAAGTTTTCACCTGGTGCCTAAAAGAAAGAAGAGTTGAAGAGAAAGAACTCCACATTAGAGGCCTTGCACTTCACGTCATCTGAGATGCTTCTGTGAAGAGTATGCAAGAGAAAGGGCCTTCACTGTGACTCTCACATGCCCCCCCCTCCCCAAGGTTAAAAGCTGCAAGCTCTCTCTCTGTGTCTTTTGCCAGAAGCAGAAGGCAGCTTTATTTCAATTGCTTTATTTTAATATCTTTATTTATTCAATTGATATGCTGCCCCAGCAGCCGTAGACTCTCTGGGTGGCTTGCACATAATAAAATTCACACCTCATAAAACAGCATAAAAACAATACAATGCACAACACAACAAAGGTCACTTAAAAAAACCCCAATAACACCCATAAGCAAGCAACCAGAATTAAATAAAACAAAATAAACAAAATAGGAATAGCAAATAGAATATACATTATAGAAAACTCCATAAATCAAACATGAATCAATTAAAATTAGTTTATATCAATATCTAGCTTTAAAACATATTGGCAGCAGTATATCATAGCATAAAAATTTAAGTCAACATTAAAACTAAAAAATCACCTGTTAAAATAAATATGGAACAAATATTTCTTGAGTTGGTGCCTAAAGGCCAAAAGAGTAAGTGCCACCCAGACCTCAAGTAGAATCAAATTCCAAAGTTGGGGTGCTATACTTGAAAAAACCCTCCTCACTTGGTTAGTGGGAGGAACACAGAGGAGGGTTTCAGATGAGGACCACAGTGAACGGGCTGCTACTTATGGAGAAAGGTGCTCCCTCAGATAACACCTAGTTTTAACACCTAGTTTTACCGTTGCTGGTTTTAATGCATATCTTAACTTCTGGGGCTAAGTCTATAGCTTGTTTTTTAAGTGATGGTCATATTTTGTTAAAGCTCTAGAAACTGTTTGCTGGAGTTTCATTTTTATGGATTATATTATATTATTATATGCCGTTGTGTGCCTTTTATGAGAAATAAATGATATTATTATTATAAGTAGTTTACTTTTTGCCATAGAAATCCTTTAATATTAAGTTGTGAGATATGGAACAAAATTGTACTTTGAGTTTCCCCCTGTTTATTTCCTTGAGAGTACATTTTCTGAGCTAAACCAAGGACTTCAAAGGGGACCCCCCCCCATTCTCACTAACCCCCCCAGCACCCTCTCAAGCCTATCTTTGCTTAGCAGGATTTGGGGATAGCAGCAGCAAAGAGCAAAGAGTAAGGAAGGTGGGAGTAATTTTCTCCTTCCTTCTTTTTGGGGTTGCCACTACAAACCAACAGTGTTTCCAGATGGACGTACTGTGTACTGTCATTTAGAAGGCATTATTTAGCTATTCCATCTTTTTCTCTTTAGTGGATTTTTTGGCTTTGTGAAAAAGAAGCAATAAGAGGTAGAAGACACAAGAATGCAAGACACAGTCGTCTGGTACCTCTGCAAAATTCATGAGGCAGGGTGGTAGCGCAACATACCGTTTGATTTCCAGGTCTTTTCCAGCGAGAGGGAGGTTGGTCATCTGTGCCAAATTCAGATGCTTTCTTTGACAGTCTGGTAAGCTTCTGGAGGGGTTTATTAGTATCGTTCATAAAGGAGTGTTTCTGTGTAAAAGAAAAAATAATAATTCTCAAACTTTGAAGAGGGAACTTTAAATCTGTGATGAATTTGTAGGCTTACAAAGGTCTTCTTTGATTCTGATTTTTTGTCAACCAATTTTGTTCCGTTTTGAGAAATCTTGCTATTTGACATTGCAACTGAGTATTCTCTGGGTATCCCTTACTAATTTCAGAAGAATCTCCTTGTTGTTCTTTTTAAGGTGATAATAAAATTCTTGTTTTAGAAAGCAAGCCCACAAGGAGTCATAAAAGTTAGCAGTCATTCTTAATTGCTAGTGGTTGAATTAACAGGCAGTACATGAACAAGTGAGGTTGCTGAAATGTCCTCATTTAATTTATATAATTTATTTCAATTTAATATCTGCCACATGCTTTTAAGAGCCTCAGGGCAACTAACAGCAATTAAAAACAACAATAAAACCTCATCAGTACAATAACATTAGTTTCAAGTGAATAGCATAAATACACATTAAATCGCAGCAATTAGTAATAACATAGGTATGTCTTTCCCAAATGCCTGTTTGCACAGTACTGACCTTCCAAAATCCAAAAGCAATTGCTACAGCAACAATTCTTTTGCACGGTGGGGGAGTTCCATAACAAAGCCACCAATACAGAGAACCTACCACTGGAAAAAGGCAATCATATTTCATTCTGCGGAGATAGCTTTTACTGATAGCTGATGAGTTAGTGAGCTTTGAATTAAGCTAAAAGTGTGTTGAACGGTGTTCAAAAGTCTTCCATTCTGTTCACTTAGACTAGAAACTATGGTGCACTCAGCATGTTTGAAAATGCCACACATTTGTAGAATAACCATGGGAAGCCTATAACAGACTATGTTTTCTAGTGTTTAGAGAGAAATCTTGTTTAATACATTTCCTAGGTTGGTGATGAAAATACCCACCAACCTTGTTTTATCTTTCACACTGAAAGAGAAGACTTTTACAGTGCAGGCATTTTACTTGTTATTACAATGAGTGGGTCTTTGACATGAGGTAGAAAATGTTCCGATTTATATGTTAATGAACGACAAGGAAAAGATACCAGCTGTAAATACAATGTTAGACAAACTTTGAAGTTTCAGAGTTGTAGATTAGTGGCTGCCAGCATGTTATGCACTATATCAGTTGCTCCAATTTTATTACTTAGTCTCTCAGGCCAGTGTTGGCCAAACTCTTTTGGCAGGTATACCTCATATTACAAATAAGAGCAAAGCTCAGGGAACCAAGATTCAAGATTGGATGTCTAAAAGTACTTCCTGACAGTTAGGACCCCTAAGGTATAGAACGGGCTTCCACGGGAGGTGCTTGAAGCCCCATCAATGAGGGTGTGCAAGGATAGGCTGGACATGCATATTGTAGGCATGTCATGAACAGAGCCTGCAGGAGCCAGGGTCAGACTAGATGGCCCAAGAGGCTCCTTCTGACTCGTTATGTTTCTAAGAGTGTGCATAAGCATGCTGTGATTCATGCCCTCAACATCCACTCCTATATAAACTCTTCAGCTTTAAAGACCAAATGAATCCATTTTAGCTTATTCAGACTCAGATTGGCCTCTATGGGAAGCAGGCCATTCTTGGCTGTTGCTCAAGAGGCTTGGGAATACCCATCCAAGGATGTTCATTGACTCACTCATGACATTCTGCAGACAGGCAAAAGCGTATCTGTTTAAACTTGCTGTTGGCAGTCAGACTCTATACATTGATTATCTGAAATTTCAGCTCGTTGGTTTGTAATGTATATATTATTTTTCTGTTATATTCTGTCCTTTAATTTCAGATGTCTCTCACCCCTGCACTTTCTAATGTAAACCATTTCACTGAAAATGTGTATAGTAACTTTAGCATTCTGTGCTCGAGGGGATTTCCCTAATGTCTACTTAGTCAGAGAGCAGGCAGCTGTACAGGCATTGAGAATGAAGGGTACAGACAAGTTGTTTCCTGTCTTGCATCCCCAGATGTTTCCAAATGTCAGGGATGATGGAAGTTACAGTCCAGCAACACCTGATCATTCACAGTGTTAGGTACTAAAGACCCTAGGCTATAGTCTGATACAAACATTTTTCTTGTCCGCCCAGGTATTACACATTTTTAGCATCCATGCCACAGGCTATATATGCCAAATTCAATGGGAACTGGTAACATAATGAGGTAGAATCTTGCTTTAGTCTCTACATGTGTGTATCTGTGTTCTTCATTGTTATATAACCTATATATCTATGCATATTGAACAAGCCAGTGGACAAAGTATCGGCAGAGTTTAGAATTATTACTGAACTAGAGTTGAGTATCAGGACTGGACTACAGAATTTGTAAGGACTGACTAATATGCTTGCACTAATTTACTGGCTAAAGATGAGAGGCTGCCTGTATCTGAATATTGGTTGCTGGGGAACGACTATGGAAATTAGCTGTTGCCCTTACATCCAGCTTGTGAGCTTCCCACAGATATCTTGCTATCTCCTATGTGAAACAGAAATAGTCACTAAATACGCACTTGGTCTAATCCTTCAGGGCAATCTATTTTAACAGCAAACCAGGTGAAGGGAGTTGGGAGGAAATTATATGCAAGAGAAGAGGGTATGGTGTATATGAACTTGCAGCTTGTTCCCAGCCCAATAACTCTGGTTCCTTTTATGTCCAAACTGGGCCTCAATTGGCTTGGGGTACCTAGATTCAAGCATTTGTCAGCTATGAGCTTCAGTTGATCATAATCTCAATTTCAAAAATATTGTCAGGAAGGATATTATAATTATCTTTTTTGCCAGGGTGTGAAAAGTGCTTTGCCTGTTACAATTATTATGTAAATTATGCATAATTAGCACAAACAAGTAAAATAGCTTTGCTTCAGAAGGTGTTGCTAAACATTTCCTGTGGGTGGGGGGGGAAATATAGCCCTTCAGTATATCGTTTTGGTTGCTAGCTGTGATACCTACTATATTCTATTCAACTGAGGAAAGGAAGCAGTGGCATCATTGTGATATGTAAACAATTTAGAGTACAAAACCATTCATTCTGCAAATGCCTGGTAGGAAATCCATTTTGCAAATCTTCCCAAGTCATCCACAATCTTTAAATCCATGAAGAGTTGTAGCTATCATAGCCTATTGCATTCCATCAATTTAGAAGTGAATAGATGCACCTGCTTTACTGAGTCTGTCCCAAACCATTGATCCATGTTGCTGGAATTGTTTACAGCACGGATGCACAATCTCCCAGGCCTGAATTGTGCTTCCCTCACAGGTGCTGTGGCCCCTGCCACCAAATTCCTTCTTTCAGCAATCTTGGTACACTTTTCTCATTCCTGCCACCAGCAAGAAGAAGGGGATCTGCATCAGAATTGCTGAAAGGAGTGTGCACGTGTGTGTATGCATGCAAACATCATGCGGTCTCCAGACCCTGGCCAGCAGCACATGTTGCCCTAAGGGACAACAAGAGTTATAGACCCCTGTTCGTCAGTGTACAATGACTAGTGGAAACTCTCTAGGATTTCAGTCAGGAATCTCTGCTTGCTTTACTTAGGGATTCAGGAAATTCAACTAGGGACCTTCCAGGTGCTCTAGGAACCCTTCAAAAACTTGATCACTTGTCATGCTTTTACTGGACTCCTTAGAATGTTTAGCTGTTATACAGGGCCATGGTGATAAAACTTGAAATGGAAATGCCTTGGATCCATTGGATTCTCTGGGCTAGGCTATATGGACTCTGGACCACTTAGAAGAGCCTAGGAGAACAACAGTGTTCACTTGGCACTCACCAATAGTGGAACCACATGCGAATGCTGCCCAAGCCGCATCCCTCTTCAACACCGTGTGCAGCAGCTTTTGTGCTGCTGCACATGGCATAGAAGGTTGCTGGTGTGCAACCTTCATTCTGTGAGCATTTGTGGACTTTCTCTTTGCTTAGCTCACTGTTCAGTACAGGACCAAGCTCAAGAGGAAATCCATGAATGCCAGAGGGATGGACTCCACAGAGCTTTGACACATCCCTGTCCTCAGGTAGGATCTGAGTGCAATAGTCCCCTCCTATTCATGTTCACCAGCAACTGGTATCAAGTTCTGATGCTCCCTGTGATACTGGAGGTAGCATATAACTATTGGGACTAGCGGCTGTTGGTAAGTTTTGTAATAGGAGGCCAGAGAAATCTCTCTTTGGCCCCTGCTGCTGGGCTAAACCTGCCCAGTGCCTGAGCTCAACCCTCATGGTCTAGACAACAGATTTAGCAGCACGACTCACCCAAACACAAGTTTATTAAAACAGAGAAGAAAGGAAGCGGGAAGTGGGATGCAGAAAATATGAAGGGTAGCAGCAATGATATGGGAGCATCAGGGTGGTCTAACCTCCTGATCCTGGGCACCTGAACTCCTTGGTGCACTTCCTGGAATAAAACAGAAAAGCTAACCCTACTCCTTGGGTTACCCAATCCAAGCCACCTCACTGAGTAAGTCTCAGAAGTGGTCAGGGAGAAAACATCTCTCACTGGCTTAGAATCCTCCAGGAGACAAAGACCCTTCAGAGTTAGCGTTTTTGGGCCCCTTTCCCTTGTGATGGTGTGATGCCAGGCAGCCAATCTGAGAGGACAACACCACTCTAACTAATCCCCCAGCTGCCAACAATTCTCACCTCTGCAGTCCCAGGCAACAGATGTCCTTGGCAGGGACCCCTTTGTTGCAATAAGCCTTGGTGCCCAAATAATTCCCTTCTCCCTGACTTTTGGAATGCCCCTTCCGCCAACTAGTTGTTGCATCAAGCCTTCCCTGCCTTCTGAGTTCTTCACTACAGCTTTATTTTCCAGGAATCTGTTTGATCTGTTTAAGGGTAGGCATGTCATGAACAGAGCCGGCTGGAGCTGGGAGTCAGACTATATGGCCTGGGAAGCCCCTTCTGTTTCTATGTTTCTGTTCCATTAGCCACATGGATGGTCATCTCTACATCATGCAGAAGTGGGTTCCATCTGTGCTAAATCTCCTAGCAGTCAGTTTCAGGGGATGACCACTCTGCTGTACACTCATTGGCTTGTGTGGAGTTTCTCCTTGGTTTTTAATACCATTATTTTCCTTGTAGGATGTGTATTAAAGCAGCTTCTTTACATGTCTTCATTTACATTTCATATGTTCAGGGACATACAAAATAGCCAGAAATGCCAGTAACATCTTTATTTCCCAATTAGCATTTAATTTTAGGTGGTTAATTTCATTTATTAATATTTGGCATACTTGATATTTAACTCCCCTGTGGTTTTTAGTGATGGGAGCCTTTTGTTGTCCTTATCTTAACATTTCTTTTTTTCCTGTCAGATAAGAATTATATGAATTAATTATCTTGAAAGGCTTAGAAAACAAGAGCAACTGTATGATCTCCCAAAACATTTTATCTGGAGAGCTTCTATTTTTGTTTGGTACCTTTAGGATTTTCATTTTTTACCAAAAAAACAAAACAGAACAGTAACCTTGAAATATGCAGTTGCTAATGCAGTATCTAAGCAAACACAAATTATTCCAAAGCAGGATTTATTTATTTATTTTTAAAAGTTTAAATAAGCAAGCCAAGGTGATGTACTGGTAAAGTAATGTTAGCAAAATAATAAAAACCAATTTTGCCTGAAATAAAAGTAGCAAACATTGCAGTAAGTCGGTAATGAGCGACACATCGAGAACAATAATTAGAATGCCCAGTTAGAACCTTTTAAAATCTTAGGATTAACCAACATTCACAGAAATATTTGGGGAAATATGTAATCCTTTGAGTTAAGCCAACCTCAAATCATGGTTTAGTATCCTAGCTTGATCTGAAACTGGTCATCATAGTTCCCTTGTTCTGACAAAACTGAGAGCTGTGGTTAATAAGTAGAGGCTTCTTCATTTGGTTCTTTGCACCATGATGGAAGGGGCAAAAGGCTGTGAACGTGCAGGATTGGCAGAGGACATTTAGCAGCCTAAGGCAAAGAACAAAGTGTTTCTTTCTCTTTCACCTTCCCATTCCATGTACAAAAGCTGGTCGAAATAGCAGTTAAAGTTTGCTTCATTATCTGGCTATGGAACAGAGTCTTCTATCATACCTTAGAGATATTCCTCTCTCAGCTTTTCCTCTAAGTGTTTTGGACCTCAGCTCCTAGCATTCCTGACCACCAGTCATGTTGGGAGGAGTTTCTGGGATCTGAAGTCCAAAACATCTGAAAACACCTTGTGCTCACCTCTATTTGATGTATAACATGCATTAAGAAACATAGAAAGCTGCTTTATACAGACTCAAGCCATTGGTCTGTTTTAGCTCAGCATTGTTTTCATGGAGTGGCAGCAGCTCTCCAGAATTTAAGGCAGGAGTCTTTCAACTGTATCTGGAGATGCTGGGGATCGAACCTACACTCTTCCGTGTGCAAAGCAGGTGCTTTACCTCTAAGCTACGGCAAAGCATGAAGTTTAGATAAGGTACTGCCACCTAGTGGTTCTACAGGAACCTTTCTTACACCTTAATTCACGCATTCATCTCAACAGTGTTCATTCAAGAGAGTCTCCCACTGAAATCGGACAATAATAGTTCCCTGTGTACCCTGTAAAAGGATTTGTGTCATATGCTTCCTATATACTTTTTTAATCTCAACAGTAGGCAGCTCTTGTCATTTATGGGCACATTTTGCAATATCCTTTGAGAAACTGTCCTGGGTATCAACAAAGTGGGTGCTGGGGCAAAAGACAAGTTACCTGCTGAAAAGACTGAGGCCAGGGCAGAGGTGAGATCCAAACTGCACCATACTAAATGACTCATTTGAACCCAAAGGCTTTGGTACCAACAGAAATTCATTTCACAGTAATCCCAGCTGCTGATAATAAAAGTGCTTTGTTTTGTTTATAAGGGGGAAGGCACAGAGCACCAAGAAAGCTTTCTGGGGGTGAACTGGTGCTTTGGGACCCACACTCTGTGCCCAACCAGATTTGTCATGTCATTGTGTGATTTTGGAGAAGTGGAAGCTGCACTAGGCCAGTTGATCAGCATTATTATTATTATTATTATTATTATTATTATTATAGCATTTCTATGCTGCCCCTTGCCGAAACTTCGGGGCGGCTTACAACATGCTTCACAGTCATGAAATCAGCCTTTCCAGATCCAGTGTTGACGGGAACTGGTGCTTTGTACAAAACCTCTGCACACTGAAATGTGACAATGGGTCCTGCTCTATAAGCATCTGTTTCATAGATTCATAGAATAGTCGATTTGGAAGGGACCAAGAAGGTCATTAACAATAGATGGCAAAAGAAGAAGGGGACGGCAGAGGATGAGGTGGCTAGATGGAGTCACTGAAGCAGTTGGTGTGAGCTTAAGTGGACTCCAGGGGGTGGTGGAGGACAGGAAGGCCTGGAGGAATGTTGTCCATGGGGTCGCGATGGGTTGGACACAACATTGCGACTAACAACAACAAAGAAGGCCATTGGGTCCAACCCCCTGCTCAGTGCAGGACTCCAAGTTGGGTCCAACCCCCTGTCTCAGATGGCTGTCAAACCATATCCTGAATGCCTCTACTATGGGAAATCCTCTCTCCCGCCCACAGTAATTGGTTTCTCACTTATGCAAGGCAATGTACCAACTGTTCTAGTGGTAATATCAGCTCTGATCATGAGTGAACCTCTTGCAGATATATTTCCAAGCTTTGCCACCACAGATTTTTTCAGATGGAGAAGTCCGAGTACTCATGAAATATGCAATGCATGTATGCAGTATCATGAAACATTCTCCAGTATCATGAAATCTCCTCCCAGTGCCCTGTCAATGAGGCCCTCAAGGTATCCTTGTGAGCAAGTGATGCAAAATTAGGCAGGTGGCGCAGTGGTCTAAACTGCTGTGCTGCTGGGCTGGTTGACTGAAAGGTTGCTGGTTCAAATCTGCACAACGGAGTGAGTTCCTGTTGCTCTGTCTCAGCTCCTGTCAACCTTGCAGTTCGAAAGCATACAAATGCAAGTAGATAAAAAGGTACCACTTTGGTGGGCAGGTAACAGCGTTCCATGCACTTTGGTGTTTAGTCATGCTGACCACATGACCACCGAGACTGTCTGTGGACAAATGCTGGCTTCCTCGGCTAGGAAATGGAGATGAGCACCGCCCCCTAGAGTCAGGCATTAATGTCAAGGGAACTTTAATGTCAAAGGAAAACCTTTACCTTCAGGAGAAGCTCAGTAATTGCCCCAGAGCTTCTCCTTCCAGAAAGCTTGCTTAACCCCAGACCTCAGCTCCTTTCTGGGAAGTGTGAAAGCATTAATCCACAAAGCCTTTTAAAGGAGACTGTGCTCAGTCTGTTCAGTGAAAATTAAAATACACACACTGGTTTTTTCATTGTGCAGCATTGTGTCTCTCTATGCCTTGTACTGTGTACTAAATTGTATAGTGGTAAATTGTGAAGTGTAAACACTCTCCAGAGCCACTCCTCCAAGAAGTGTCCCAAATTGCAGAAATCACATTGATCCTTATCAACAAACCATTCATAGGCCAGATTAGGCCTTTTGTAATGCTGATGGGTCTTAATGGACCATTCATGAGCCAGACACTCCTCAAATACTTTGCATGACAAAAAGGAACAACATGTGGTTTCAGTGGTACCTCCCCCAGTTCTGGAACAAGCTCCCCACTCAGACCTGTCTGGTGCTCACTGTAATATCCGTTCCATGGCAGGTCAACTGTCTTCTGCTGTAGGCATTTAGTTAATTTACTGGAACTTTGTTAGCTGCTTTAAGAGGTTGTCTATCTGTATAGACTAATGTAACTTTTTAATATGTTTTTAATTTGGTTTGAAATTTTGTATGATTACTTTTCATGATGCTTTAATATTGTTTGTATTTTATACTATATTTTTATGCCATTGTAACCAACTCAGAGAGCTCTC
This sequence comes from Varanus komodoensis, assembly GCF_004798865.1. NCBI lineage: Eukaryota > Metazoa > Chordata > Lepidosauria > Squamata > Varanidae > Varanus > Varanus komodoensis. The sequence continues at coordinate 3,902,558 of NW_025335922.1, forward strand.
ACCATTGGATGGTATGGAATGAACGAAAGAAATCATTTCTGGGGAAATCCATTTTCCCTTCAGCAACTAAGGAATGCAGCTAGGCTCAGAGGTTACAGGAAATCCCCAGGGGGATGGCAGGTGATGTTTGTAAATCAGTGTCCGCTCTGGCTCCACTGCCTCACTGGTGCCATGTTACTCCGAAGACAACAGAGGAAGTAGTGATAGGTTAACTACACCCTATGATTTGTCTCCTGAGATGACTTATTCCAATTTGTCGTTTCAAGAAAAAAGCAAAGACACAATGCAGGCTCAACACTTTTTATTAGCAGATTTCAGCTGAAGGGCGACCCTGCTGCCTTAAAAACAAAGCAGTCTTCATACCTTTGTGGTGCAATTCAATAAATTTTTATACCTTAGCTATCAGCTTAGTTACCACTCTCTAGCTATGGACCTATCCTAAGTGGTCAGTCAGTCAAGTCTTCCTTAGATGGTCAACAAGTAGTCCAGCTCAGCCTACCCACTTTTATATGTTGTGTTGTATATGGCTTGTGTTCGCTTTATCCTGCTAATTACCAGAATGCATTTTATGTAACTGTAGCTAACCCGTTTTTTAATGTATATAATTGGCCTTACTCAAGGCAAGGTAACAATTGCATTAAAGAATGTACGTATTATCCGGTTTTGCAACCATCCAATTTTTAAAAATATTATTCTATCCTATTGTGCTAGATACAGTGGGAACTGTTAAAAATAAAATAACTCAGGCATTTTAATCATTTTCTTTTCTTGGAACTGAGTTTAGTTTGCATTTTAAAAATTGGTTTAGATGAGTAGAAAGCAGCACTTGATTATTCAAGGAATTCAGGGACAAGGTCAAAACTGTATGCACGGACTTCTGCCGGTGGTGGACTACTGCCAGTAGCAGTGTTGTGATTCAGGTTTTTGGAAACAATAATGCGACTAACTTCTTTGCTGCTCTACTTTTAGAACTCTATAATATCAACTTCTCCATTGGACTAAATCAATACAGCTTCACTAACTGACACCAATAAAAGATCTGAGTTTTTTGCCCCCTTCTATTTTTGACAATATTTGTTGTGCAAGTGTATTCCCAAGAGACTTCACATAATCCTTAGCTGTTACTCCTCTTTGAAGAAGGAATTGAGGGCCTTGCTCTCTAATACTTTTGTTTTCCAATTCACTGATTTTTGTACTTTGTTTCTCCTGACCTTTTGTCTTCAAATGAATTTTCCCCCCTTCTAATCCCTCCTATGAGAGTATGTAACATTTCCAAGTTAATGGCATTCTCTTTTCTACGATCTGGGTGAAATGCCTGATTTCCCTTTAATGACATAGTGTGCAGTTCATAACCATTGGTCAACTGAAGTAATATTTCCCTTGAGTTTTTTATAGGACACTTGGCAACTGACAAACTGTTGTTTTATTCTATTTTTTATTCCTGTGCTGGCCTGGGTTTTTTCCTTTTAAAGACCTGAAGGTCCTTCAGGTTGGATATACATAAATGCAATATGGCTTTTTTAATTTTGGAGGTTTAAGGGCAGAAAGTACAAGCTATAAACTTTTCTTCTTTGTTTTCTTACTGCAGTTTTCATAAATGTATTCAAAACTAAAGTTCTTGATGGAACACCTGCGTGTTGAACCATGCTGATTATCAGGGTGGGGGAGGAAGTTTGTTTCATGTGCATTTTAATGTGAACTTATTGAATTCAGACCTGCTGAACCGATACACAAACTGAAATGCAGTTCTGTATCAATATGAATTTTCCTACTTTACCTAATTATAAATATACAAAACTGCTTATATCTATTAAAATACAGTAATGTGGGAGAAGCTCCTGTAGCATTTGCAGTTCCTGTAGCAAATAGATTATTGACCCTTACTACTGATAATAAGCAAGTAATTAAGGTTGAAAATGTATTTATCCTGATCTCTTAAAAACAGATTAATTCATCTAACCCTATCCTATTTTAGAACTCATGATAGAACCATACTTTTTGGTGGCCACAATGACACGAGATCTCTGTTATCAATCAGGAGATGCAGTAGAAGGGAAGCCTTAGCAGCATTACACCTCCAGCATTAGATTTAATTAAGCCCTTATCAAAGATGTTGTGGTACCTAGAATATTCAAAACATCATTTTTGCTGACTAAGCATACACTAAGATCCATAACCCTTTGTGAAATAGCCAGTACTGAAGTACTCAATAGATCGGATGAAATGAGGTGTTAAGAGTTAATCATTCCATTTCTGGTTGTGACCCCATGTATCATATTTATTTATCAGTTACAGATATTTATATACATGAATTGTATCTCTTACTCATATGTTTTGGCAATTCCCAGTGGGAGGTGGTAATAATTGGGATAAATCTTCTGATGGAAATTTCTTTAATATTTAAGGGTGCAGCATGCTCTTTTCCATCTCTTGGAATTTAATGCAAGGTAAATGGTTTTTTCCACACATGTTGGATAGTTAAAAGACTAATATTACAACATTGGAAGATAAACAACTACCTGCAATAACACAATGGGTGGAGGATTTAATTAAACTTTAAATTTTTCAATGGTGGCTTTTAGGTGTAATCTAGGAATGGTTAAATATATTAATAAATGCATACCTGAAGTATTATTTGAAGCATAATTATTTTTAATAACAGTAGTATGCTCTGTTAAATACTAATATATAGGGATATATAATATATATGTAACTAGTCTTATCAATTTTTAAGAATTGTAGTCAGAAACCTATTTTATTTTATTCTCTAATAGTATGGCTTGGTTGTTTTTGTACTACACAATAAAACATTTTTTTTTTAATCTTGGTAATGTAATGAGTATTTTAGCCATTTGACTTCTCTTGCCTCTAGTTAAAAATTTGTCAATGAACATCAAAGAAGCAATGAACAGCTTCTAGCTCAGGCAACAGAGAAGTTAAGCCTCTTCTAAATTTTAGTACTAAATATTGCAAACAACAATCAAGAAGAATATTACAAGATTCTAAGGCGGTACTAAACATTTTCCATTTAATGGTAGTCAAATGGTACTTGCTGGGACTCCATATCAAGGACCTAGCATCATTAAATGCTTGGCATCAAATTTGCTGACCTGAAGGCAGTGGAATTAGTATCATTGTCACCATACTATACTAGGGCTTTTCTTTGATGTTCCTAAAATTTTCTAATTCCTTAGAAATAAGATATCCTTGCTTTTCTAATTAAGTAATATCAATTCTGAGCTCTTTTGATATTTTTCCTATAAGAAATTTAGAGATACTCTTTTAAGACTCTTCCCTAAGTTATACCAAGAGGTCTTGTTAGTATTAGCACTATTACATGTAGATGGGGGGGGGGATTAATAATCATTTTGAGCAAGGTATTTCTTTAGATAAATATAACAAGTGCCCTAAACAGGATATTTTTGAACTCTCTTTCTGTCCTACAGTGAATAATATAAAGTATGACACAACAGACATTAGGGATGATCTAACAACACCCTCTAAAATCCAACATTTAGGTAGAAGATGTATCTGGAATGCCTTGTCTATCACTTCCTCAATCACCTGGCAATGCCTGCGATGCAGAAGAACAAGAGAGCTTAGCTTCTTTCTCCATTCCTCCACAGGAGGAGTAACCAAATATTATTGAAAGATAATATAAAACTTAACCCTTTTAGCCTTTCTACAACCCATGAGAATTTACCTAAGCCTTGTAAGAGATTTTCCCTCTTCTGTGATTCTTCTAGTTTCAAAGTTTTATTGTTTTCTACTCACTAAACAAATAATTATTCCAAAGACTTCAAACATACTGTGTACAATGTCTTATTTATCTCTTCAAATGCTATGTATTTCAGCCTGCATTAAAATTCCAATTCTATAGCCATTGATAGAAAAAGTCCCATGTTTGGTAGTAAATTGTATCTACTTTTTCCTCAAGAGATAAAGTCAGTCTATCAATTTCTGTGTAGTTCAGTATCTTGTTCCCTTCTTCTGTGATTATTGAAGCACTTTCCCCAGACTTTCCCCAGGCCCTAGTCATGACAATTGAACAAACTGGGTTGCTGAAAACTGTCAATCCTTTCCCCAAGAAGTTTCTCTACTTGAATTTCTTCCCTGGCTGTCTTAAAAGCTGGTCAATTTTGTTTCTTCCGGCTAGTATTCAAAATTATGTTGTTCTAAATGGAAGTACAACAGGCAACAGGATGGGAGAGTTTACATTTAGCTCTCTGTCAGGGAGCAGTGTTGTAGATTATGTTTTGTCCCACAATCACTTAGAGAGTCCAAGGGTTTTTCACTGACAGTCGTATGGATGGTGATCATTCTTCAAGGATTCATCTGACTCTGGGATTCTCACTGCTGGCTTTCACTAGTTATCATGCAGCAGAAGAATCAAATGGACTAAACTCAAATTTCATTTTTATATTCTTATACCTACTGTTTTAAAATATCCTAACCTTCTCTGAAAGGGGAAAATAAACTCATGTGTCGCTATGATATACTTGTTTCCCAAACCATGTGATGGAGGAATTCTGGTCTTTTACTCAGAAACATTCTAGGAGCAAGTCATTTTTTATTTTTGTGGGGGTGACTGTTTTACCAAGAACCAAATTAGCCAATTTTAACTTATCTCCGATAAAGTATAATTGGAGCCTTGAGGAACCATTAGGAAATCTCTGCTTGCTGTATCCTCCAAATGTTTCAGAAAACCATGCCTCTGATATTTCTCATGATGCAGATATTTTCTACTTGCATAATACTGAAACATATTTATTTCTTCAGAGTGTCAACCAAGAACTGGTAAAATTGTTGACCTGCCCAGTTTAAATGTGAAAGAGCTCAAGATCCTGCTGAGATGATTAGAGTCTTATGCTGAATAGTGGGCTTCCTCACTCCCAATTTTCTTTTCTTTCATTAATGGAACTATAAATATCTCCGACATCTGGAGCAAAGCAATTACAGTTCCTGTCTCCTGAAAGGAGGATAGGACAAATTCGGCAAGTTATAATCCCTTCATTTTTCCTTCATTTATTTGAAAACTTAATGCAGGTTTTCTGAAAGGTAAACTCTTACCCTGGATAGAGGATAATAAGATAAAGGGTGAGGAAGAGATTGCATTTCGAGCAGGATGCACAACTTTAGTTCACTGCTGTGTACTAGTTCATTTGCAGAGAAATATATTGCATTCACTGGCAGAAACCTATTTTTGTTTTTAATTGACCTAAAGTCAGCTTTTGTTCTGGTCCCACAGTAATTGCTATGGTTCAAGTTACATCAAATCTCTATAGACAAATGCCCACTATTTCTTATTAGATGTTTGTTCAAGCAAACAATCTGCCTACTACCATGTGGGTAGCAGGGATAAGTCTCAAACCCAATTTCTGCTACTACTGGTATTAGACAGGGCTGTAGTCTGGCCTCCTTTCTTTCCACCCTATCTGTAAAGAAGCTGGATTATCATATTTATGAGACTGAGTATCATACCTCTAAATTACATACATTAAATTTACCCTGTTTTTGCATGATGCTGTGTTGCTTTGTGTAGAATGCATCTAAATTGTTAGCTACTTTTGAGACTTATTGCTCCAAACACAGTTTGATCATCAACTAGTTACCATGTGTTTCTTACAAGAGAAAAAAGGCAATATATACATTAAAATAATGTGATAATATAATAAATCCAAGGTTTTGCTTTTCACCAAAGACCCAGAAAGATGGAAGTGGACCCTAAGTGGCAACAGCATAAACTAGCATAGGATGCAAATGCAGAGCTTTTCCTCCTGGAAACAATGAACAATGGAAGCAGACAATTCACCAAATCTTAGCCAACAGGCCAACCCAAGCTTTTTCTTTTTGCAAGGTGGTTTGTTTACACCTTCCGCTCTTCAAGCTAAATGTTTGTCCCAGTTTCTATTTGGCATTCAAATCTGGATCTCTGGGTTTAACTCTCAGGTGGAAAACATTCAATCTAGTACCATTAAGATTTTGGGGTTACCTCTCTGTGTGGGGAAGGTATCTAGAAGTCCACAAGATCAGTTGAATGCCAGACTTGGATACATTCCTTAAAATGGTGGCTTTCCCTGCATTTATTTGCACCGCTTGATATCTATTAGTTACTGACAGATGCTTTTGTCAGTGTAGGAGAGAGGTGGAGAGGGGAATTTTCTGTTAGATTTTTCTCTAGAGGTTCTGGGCAACTGTTATATATAGATAAATTGATTTAGATCTGCAGTATTTGAGAACTAAAGCTGATAATAGTTAAGTAATCTAAAGTATGGAAATATTAGAGCTTTGTATCTGAGTAGACTAGAATCACAGAATAGTAGAATTGGAAGGGCCAAGAAGGCTATCAGGTTGCAGGTCACCATTTTACACCATCCCACTTGGATGGCTGTCCAGATTCTTTCTGAATCTCTTTATTGCGGGAGAGTCAACAGCCTCTCCAAGTAACTGGCTCCACTGTTGTATTGCTTGATAGTTGGGAAACTTTTCTTGATATCAAGCCTGAATTTGGTTTGTCACAACTTGATCTGAGTATTCCATCTCCTACACTCTGGTATAAGCACCACAATTCAAAGGCCTCAGTTCTTTGGCACTCAGCCTTCCTTATGGTCCAAATTTCACAGCCATACATTGCAACTGAGAAAATCATAGTCTTGACAATGCGCACTTTTGTTTTCAGGGTGATGTCTCTGCTTTTTAGTATGCTGTCTAGATTTGCCATAGCTTCCCTCCCAAGCAACAAGCGTCTTTTAATTTCTTGGCTGCAGTGATCTTGGAGCCCAGGAAAATAAAATCTGTCACTACCTCCATTTCTTCCCCATCTATTTGCCAGGAAATGAGAGGACTGGATGCCATGATCTTAGTTTTCTTAATGTTGAGTTTCAAGCCAACTTTTGCGCTCTCCTCCTTCACCTGCATCAAGAGACTCTTTAGTTCCTCTTCACTTTCTGCCATTAAAGTGGTATCATCTGCATATCTGAGGTTGTTGATATTACTCCCAGCAATCTTAATTCCAACTTGTGATTCATCTAGCCCCACCTTTCTCATGATGTGCTCTGCATATAAGTTAAATAGACAGGGTGACAGTATACAGCCTTGCTGAACTCCTTTCTCAATTTTGAACCAATCAGTGGTTCCATGTCCAGTTCTCACTGTTGCTTCTTGACCCACATATAGGTTTCTCAAGAGACAAATGAGATCACCTGGTACTCCCATATCTTTAAGAATTTGCCACAATTTGTTGAGATCCACACAATCAAAGGCTTTAGCATAGTCAATGAAGCAAAAGTAAAAGTTTTTCTGGAACTCCCTAGCTTTCTCCATGATCCAGTGTATGTTGGCAATTTGATCTCTAGTTCCTCTCCCTCTTCAAAATCCTGCCTATATTTCTGGTAGTTCTCGGTCCACATACTGCTGGAGCCTACCTAACAGTATGTAAATCCTCTTTTAGAAAGGAGGAAAAACTACAAAAGCCAGGAAACCAGTAAATAATTAGTGGTTGGGGAAAATGTGTGGAACCAGGTAAAGGCTCCACTGGAATACCAAGAGGGCTAGATTTGCCCATGGGTCTGATGTGCTCCACCTCTGGTTTTAAACATCATTTACTATAGCATTGAGAAAGAACGGAAAAAAGGAATTCGTTGACTTTTCCAGATTGTTCTTTGGAATTATACATTAGGAAAAAGAATAAAGTGAAACTTTGGAATAAGAAAATGTAAGTGTATTAGAATTGTTTGCATTCAGATCTCCTGGATGAAGTATTTGGATCAACCTGTGGCATCTTTTCAAAAAGTACATTAGTCACAACTTCCCCCTCTTGCTTGTTTCTAAAGAAGAATACCATCAGTTCACACATCCTCTTTGTTATGGAGCACCTTATAAAGTATCCCACCAAGGATGAAAAATTACGTTTGACAGGAACATCTATTCCACTTTATAAATCTCAAGCAAACAAGAACACATGATGCCTTTCAGGAGATTGAAACAAGGTTGGGAAGATGCTAAAGGCTAATTGGACCATCTGTTGTCTTAACAGCTTTTAAATCATTCAGCCCACCCTTCTAAGGGGAAAGATTCACAATGACATAGAAGTATCACAAAATTTCCTCTACTAAAAGTTACCCTACTTTACCTGAAGCGTTAACTAAAGTCTCACTCTCAGAAAGAGCAGTTAAAGAGCTAAGTCACAATTTATCTGTTTGGAGAAAGCTAGCTTGTCAAGGAAAATGTTGGACTAGAGCACTTCCTCCTGATAGCTAGCCTTCTCTGTAGAGGGATTCAGTTATTTATTTTAATGTAAAATACTATTCAATCATGTGAGCCTTTCCCTGCATTCTGAAGTGATACTTTTAAGACACAGGTTTCTTCTCCATCTGCTTGTGAGAATTAGAACTTAGATTTTTCTCTCTAAATAAGGAAGCATATGGGTGAGGGGGAAAATGATTTTTTTAAATCCCATCATATCCCAATACTCAGAACAATTTCTTAATTAAAAAGATCATAATAGTAACTCCCCAAAACACAACATACCACAATAAATTTCCCCCTCCCTTCTGCCGCTAAAAAACGCACCAATTAAACCCAGTGATTATTTGGATGAAGCTAAGTTCCTAGCCATAAAAAGACAGTACATATAAAGAAGCTTCTGGAATAGTCCATTTTGTCAAATCTTCTATTGAAAGGCATTTGTTTTCCTATATGTTTCTGTTACTTTTGAAAACATGTATGTACCTCCTGTTTGGGATTATGCACATAAAATGGATTAATCATGAGGTGGCATGTTTCCAGAAGGCTGTCCTGCTTATCACTGTTGCATTGTGAAATGCACTGTATTGCCTCAGATTGTTTTAATTATCCGTGAGTTTTGTCGCAGCCATGAGCCTGCACTGTCAGCTTATAAAGGGCAGGTTCCGATGTTGCCAGAGAAGAAGGAGAGCTGTTTCTCTATGGCTAGATTCTGGGCCAGCCCAAGACCCTTCACTGCCTGATGCAGAACAGTGAATGCTACCCCACCCGACAACTCATGGTACACAGTACCCAGGATGGATGGATGGATGGATGGATGAATGCCCATTTTTTCAGTAATAACTGCTGAAAGAAAGCACAAGTTCAGAGACTGATCCCAGTTTCTTTGGACTGGGATAGAAACTATGCCATCTGATCTACTGGGATGGGGACTGTACTCAACCCATTTGATCATGCTGGACATGCAGTACTGAAGCTGTGTAGATCCTACTGGTCATAACTATCTATGTTACTCTGCACGTAAGCGTAGTGGTGTCTTCTGTTCTTCTCCCTTCTTCCCTAGGTAAAAAGATTCTCACCACATCAGGTCTACTGAAGTGACTCAGAAACTTTAGCACAGATCCGACTCTCATTCCCATTGATCTAAGTGGGAGTGAATTAGTAGCCTTTGATGGAGCAAATTGGATGTTATGAGATGAAGTTATAGGCCATTACCAAATGAAAATTATTGTTTAAAATAATATTGTAGCTTATTATATGGCTGCGAACAGTTATTATAAACCACTGTAAGCAGTAACAGCGAGAAGCTTGAAGCATTTACCAGTGTTCTCTGCCTCTCCTTTCTTTCCATCAGACGGAACCCGCTTCATTTCCACCTTATTGCAGATGCCATTGCAAAACAGATCCTGGCAACCCTCTTCCAGACATGGATGGTCCCTGCAGTGCGCATAGACTTCTATGATGCTGATGAGCTGAAGGTAAAGTAAAACGGTGCTACAAAGACTGCTTTGCTTGAATTCTTCCTCTGTAACTATGACAACCAGTGTGGTCTAGTGATTAAGAGTGCTGGGCTAGGACTCAGGAGATCCAGGTTCAAGTCCCCACTCAGTCATGAGCCATGAGCTTGCTGGGCGACCTTGGGCCAGTCACAGACTCTCAGCCCAATCTTCCCTACAGGATTGTTGTGAGGATAAGAGTGGGATGGGAGGAGAATTACATGAGCCACCTTGAGTTCCTTGGAAGGAAACACGCAGGACAGATAAGCGCATTTGGAATGCCAGCAGCACCATTATTTCCTCTTTCCCTTGAATAATATTAAATATTATGGTATATATATCACATATCCATATCTCCTAATAAGATGGTCACCTAAGAATCACTCGAAAAAGATGAAATGCATCACTTAATTTACATTACAATTGCTTATGTATATTAATATGTATAGATGCAATTTGACTGATTTATTTCTTTTCATATTTATATGCTACTGAATAGCCTGACATGGCCCTCTAAGTGGCTAACAACATTAAAATAAATTAATTACAATTAATTGATTTAATTAATTAAACATTTCCATTACAAGTACAAGGGGGAAGGGAGGAAATCTGCTGGAGCAGAGTGAGTTCTTATAATCAGGTGCTAAAATCACGAGATACCTGTTCTTGCCTGACACCCAGGCAAAATTAATGATGGCACCAGGTGGACCTCTTTAGGAAGCCCATTCCAAAGGTGTGGGATAGCCACTGGGAAGGCCCTTCTTCTAATTGCCATTTCTTTCACTTCCTTTTAGAGATGACTCTTTTAGAAGGACCTCATTCCCAGTTCTCAAAGGGTGGGCACGAGTCTATTGGAAAAGGCAGTCCTTCAAGTAACCAGGTCCCAAGTCATTTAGCAATTTGTATGTTTTTTAAAAGGACTTTAAATCGGGCCTGTTTAAATATTGTTATTGTAATTTAAATGGAAATGAAATGGTGACATCATGTATCAAGTTGTATGTCTCACTTAGCCTGCTGCCCAAGTGCTAAGTGTTGGTGAGCAGCTTCAATGTCCTGAAGGAGGTGTCCTTTGTGATGGTTGTTTTCTCTTTAAACTGCACTTGGACTGGACAGACCTTCAAATAGTGTGCTCCTTCAAAATAGAGGACAATCCTTCGAATAGAGAACTGCTTTCTAAGAAAAAAGACACATGATGAACACCTAACCGTATTTACTTTGGAATAAGTCCCCTTCCATTTGAATCAAAATTCCAGTGAATATATTCTGGGCTGCAGACTTCTGTTGGATCATGGCAATTGACCAGTGGGCTGAAAGTGCAGAATGAATGTCATCCAGAAGAACTGCTGAAAATATTTTAAAACCTGGCATCTGGAGGTTGTGGCAGTAATTTGTGTGGCATATCAAATCAGTGCCATGCTAAACTTGATTAAAATCCTGTAAAAAGGTAAAAACAAAATTTAGCAAATTGCTGAACTAATTAAGGAAATTCCAAACCACTCCACATGTTTGGCAGAAATGAAAACAGAATATAATTGGAAGACATGGTAAAGAGGAAGGTTTACCTTTCAGAAAATGCTCTTACCTTTTTTCTTTTTTAAAGGGATGACTTTGGTATAGTTTTCATATTAAGAAGCAGGTTGATATTGATCTAGATGTATCATCTTGCTGAAAACTGTATTCTGGTGAAAATGTAGGCTTGTGCATTATTATTTATCACATGAAACTCAAACACAGGCTTTTTAATTAAGACTGCAAGCCCACTAGTTTACAGACTTTCTCTTCATTTCCGCCACTTCAAAAGAGAAGCATTTCCATGATTCAAGGAGGCCTCTCTTGTTTTGGTTTATCATGACTTACACCGTTGGCTTTTTTCTAAACAGCTTATGCTGGGCTTTAAAGGCTTCCCAGGGTGATTTTTTCCTTCTTGGTAATTGTTGGGCCCAGAGACTGTTCAACATCACTGCTGAAATTAAAGCAGGTACTCTCAGCCTTGTTTCCAAACTAGTTGGCCCCAATTCCCTCTAGACCAGGGATGTTAATCTTCTTTTAGCCCAAAGACCAAACTCAATTTCCAAGAAGCTCTTAGAGGTCACATTCAAGTGGTGGATGGGGCCTAAGGCAAAAGGTGTATGGCCAGAATGTAAGTGCTTTATCTTAAAGCAATTACTGATAATCAGCAGCCAAGAAAAGTGGGTGGGACCAAGGAAAGGAATGGCCATCTGAGCAGTGCTGGAGGACAAACTGGGGATGTAGCTGGACTAGATTTGCATTCTTGCTCAAGCCTATGGGCTTGTCCATGGAATCTCTTGCCCCTTGCATGAGAACTGGATGGAATAGGCTAGATAAGATGCAGCCCTGGTGCTTTCTGTGTGAAACATAGACGAGTCAGAATGAAGAAGGTGAATGCATACTGCAATTGTGGCTCCCTGTGTGAGATACCTTTGGGCTCACTTTCAACCTGAGGAAAGGTGGTGGTTTTCTTTTCTTTTCTTGCTTTTTTATACTTCTGTTACTTCTGATTCCCAAGTTATGCTAACACCATCATTGCCTTTCTGAACTCTGAATCTCAGGGAGGACAAATAAGCTAGGAGGAGAGGATGCTTATGGAAGGAGCTCATTGACTGGAGTGGTAGATATGCATTTCCTATCCAGTTAGTTCTCATTTTCATTTCATTTTGTCTTTATTGTAGTGCTCTCTGTCTTTTGTGACCTTATCTAATGGGTCCCTCTTACCACCTCTTTGCAAAAAGAGATGCTAAGAGGGATTAGATGCAAGAGGAACCTCTATAGGAAATGGACACTGGGACAAGTAAACAAAATGGTACATGGGAGGAGGAGGCTTGTTGCAGAAGGATTCTTCACAAGGTTAAGGCTGATTATAAGCTGAGACCTGCAAAGAATATCAGGACCAACAAAAAGGGCTTCTAGCAACATGCAAATAGCAAGAAGAAGGGGAGACAGGCAGTGGGACCGCTTAATAAGGAAGAATGGGACTTGGTGACTGATGTGAGGGAACAGGCACAGATGCTGAATGAATATCTGTGTTCTCTCCAAAGCAGAATGGGGGAAATCTACATGGGGGACCAGATGAGGCGAGGGATATAGGGGCACAGGTTAGAGTCACCCCCCGCCCCAGAAATCAAGGAGCTCCTCAGAGCACTGGATGTTACAAAGGTGCCACGCCCTGAGAGATTACACCCGGGGATTTTTCAGAAGCTGGCAGGAGTGCTCTCATGCCCGTTGGCCTCCATTTTTCAGGTCTTGTGGAGAACGAGTGAGGTTCCAGAGGACTGGAGGATGGCATTAGAGGTCCCAATTTTCAAAAAGAGCAGTAGAGGGAACATGGGGAATTACAGACTGGTTAGCCTTTCGCCCATTCTAGGAAAGACAATGGGAAAGGCTCATAATAGCGAGAGATCTAGTAACCCTAGATAGGGAAAGGAGGTTGGTATCCATGCAACACAGCTTCCACAAAATCAGACCTTCCAGACAAACCTTGTGGAATTCTATGGCAAGGTTTCAGGTGACTAGACAGAGAGGACATGGTGGATGCAGTTTACCTGGATTTCAGCAAGGCCTTTGACAAAGTGCTGCATGATATCCTGGTTGAGAAATTGAGGAAACATAGAAACCGAGCGAGTCACAAGGGGCCTCCCAGGCCATCTAGTCTGACCCCCAGCTCCAGCCAGCTCCGCTCACAACATGTCCACCATGCCCAGGAGATTTGGGATAGACCAGTGCACTGTCTGATGAATTAGGGCATGGTTGATGGACCAAAAGTGGAGGATAACTATTAGTGGGGAATCATTGGGATGGCAGCCAGTGATGAACAGGGTCCCCCAGGGCTCCGTCCTGGGACCAATCCTGTTCAATTTTTTTCATCAATGACCTGGAAAAGGGGGTGACCAGTCTGCTGATCAAATTCGCTGATGATACTAAAATGGGGGCGATGGCCACAACTGAGGACCAGGTACTAAATACAATGTTAGGCAGACTTTGAAGTTTCAGAGTTGTAGATTAGTGGCTGCCAGCATGTTATGCACTGTTTCAGTTGCTACAGTTGTATTACTTAGTCACTCAGGCCAGTAATGGCCAAACTCTTTTGGCAGGTATAGTAAAAATAAGAGCAAAGCTCAGGGAACCACAATTCAATTTGGATGCCAGGAAGTACTTCCTGACAGTTAGGACCCCGAGGGTATGGAATAGGCTCCCACGGGAGGTGGTCGAAGTCCCATCAGTGAGGGTGCTCAAGGATAGGCTGGACATGCACGTGGTAGTCATGTCATGATGGAGCTGGCTGGAGTCGGGGGTCAGACTAGATGGCCCAGGCGACCCCTTCTGACTCACTCTGTTTCTATGTTTCTAAGTGTAGAAACTTCTCTTAACTTCTTTTTCAGCAGAGCAACCAGCTTTTACAAGCTGCAGTGGAAACAGTAGACCACTTCCACTGAGCCCCTGCTGTCTACCCGCTTAGTTTCACTGATGTCCTGAACTCTGCATCTATTTTAGAAGTGGCCTTTGCATCTTCTTTCCTTTGCTTTTGTTTGAAGGTTGCCTTAGTTCCTGTGATGTGCTGCTTTTTAAGAGATTTTTTTTGTGGGATACACATTTTGGCCCATTGCTAGAGAGAGTATATGTCATAAGAAACCAAAATCCCGATTGCAGCAATCTGGCATCATCAGTAGAGGCTGCTGCAAGAATATGCAGACAGTGGACTACCTTACCTTACCAGACTTCATTCCTTTTTCCCTGCTGGACTCAAGCGCATCATGTGGCAGGAAAGCCAACCCTTACAAGTAGGCTTGTGGCAGTCCTCACATGGCAGATCTGAATAAGAAACAGCAGTGGCAGGGTGGATAAAATCAATGATCTTTTTTAAAAGTAAAAAAAAAAAAAAAAGATTTTTTAATTTAAGTCAGATTATTACATTTTAAATTGGATGTTTTTATTAAAATGAGATGTTTTTATTTAAATTGGAATTTTAAATAAAATGCTTTTTGTGGAAAAATCTACCAAAATATAGTTTTCTATTTAAGATACATTATGGTTCAAAGGTTATTCATTATTAAATAAATATTAGTTATATAGCATGTATTCATGCAATGTTCAGTGTTTTGGGTAAATGAATTCCATTAAACAATTCACAATGTCATGCTCTTCCAAAGGTTTCTGTAAGATTATTGGGCAATTTTTCTATCTTGAAAATACTGGCAAAGATGCTGGGTTTTACAGTTCTCAAAACTGTGAAATTGTGTCTGGAGAGATGACATGCCTCTTCTTCACAGCAAAAAAATGTTATAAAATAAACATACAGAGTTGAGAAAAAGACCTTGCTCCCACTGTTCTTTTGTGTACACAGAATCAACCCCTTATCTCTTAAGTGCTAAGTTTCAAAAAATTCAGTGAATAGAAGATTTGTAGGAGTGGAATAAATCTGCACAAGAAGCTAAGTGTGAGGAGGGAGGAGCAGGCAGTAAAAATGAAGGTCAAACCTTTTGAGCAGAATGTTCCACAAGTCTTTGGATCTTTTTGTGTATAGCCTGAGGTTTATCATATTATTCAATATAGATAGGAGAATCTATATTGGCAGCAAGCCATAAAAGAGACCCAGTTTGGGAATATTTTAATGAAGTTCCTCTACCTAAGGATAAAGCATGCATGTATGCAAATTATGTAGAAAACCATGATTTAAATCTAGTCTTATTAGTCAAATCTAGTCAATGTGATTTAAATCAAATCCACCATAAGCTATAGCCACCCAGAAGAAAATCTATTAATAACAGAGGTTGCACCATGTTCCACCATGATTTAAAGAGGTTGCCACCAGGAAGCTATCAGTGCTAGGCCTGATCACAGATTACATTCTCCATGCAAATGCAAGTTGTATCCCATCCTGTTACTGCCCCCCTCTTCTCTTTATCTCCCCCTTTTTAGTCTATAAAGTTGAATTATAGAATAAAATAGACTGATAATGTAATCTCAAGTAGTACTTTTGAGAATAGAACAAATAGAACACAAAAATAGACCTTCCCTTTGAAATACAAAACAACTAAGGCTAGTTTAGCAGTATTCGGACCATGTAGCACTTTTGGAAATGTGTATTTGAAGGAAGCAAGGGTAGAAAAGCCATCATGCATCAGCCAGGGATTCTAAGTGAAAGGGAGCACTCCAGCTATAAAGGGGTGTTGTTGTTGTTTGTTCTTTGTTTTTTGGGTTTTTTTTAAGGAATGTATTTATACCTCACTCCTTCACCCCAAAAGTATTTATAAAAGCTAACAATTAAAGGGTCAATAAGACATCCATTAGCTCATTTTTCAGGTTGGCAAGGTGGAGTGATGATGTGTATTTAGCACAAAAATGATGGTGTTTTGAGAATGTTTATTATGCACACAGGATATATGCCTGAATTGTCTAATATTTACATTTCATGCATCAGGAAAGAGCATTTTATAGACAGGTACACCACTAGGTGTTTGAAGCAGATGGTATCCCTGTTCCTTCCTTTTCACTGAATGCACTAGAATCTTAGGGAAATCAAAGCTGTTATGCTTTGGGCAATCCTATGATGAAGTCTGTCATTGTTTTGTAGATACAATCCACAAACACTGTTGTAGCCAGTGTTAAGCATTAACTATTTTAATAATACTAATAATGAAGTTCCAGAGGAGTGAATCCTAGTCATTGTAGCTGAATGGATTGTGTTTTTAATTTTATTTAAATTTACTTTAAATAAAAGATCATTTTTATCATATCCCAATTTTTGTTTTATTTAATGCACATGATGTTTTATTCATCCTCTGTGTTCTTAGGGAACGTTCATAACATGATTCCATTATCACATTAAAATTCTATTGTTAAAAATATTTTGAAAAGACATTACATGTATTATATTGAACATCCACTTTAAGTTTCCTTACCTGATCATTTTTTTTCTTTTCCCTTTTTTCTCTTTCCCCTTTTCCTTTTTTTCCCTTTCTGGCCACTTCCCTGAAGTATACCCTAAGTAATTCCCTTTACTCGATTCTAAACTGAACAAAGGTTCAAACTGCAAGGAATAAGGCTAACCGGCCACTTGCTTGTCCCTGGCCCATCTTTTCTCTGCCACCATCCAGGAAGATAGTCAACCTACAGTTCGAAGTGCCTGAAGGCCTTTTTAAGGAGGTGCAATAACAAAGACAGGCAGTATGGAAATCATGAACTGTGCAGAGCTAATGGAAAAGATTGGGATTCCTTAAGGAGATCTGTCTGTCATGCAACAGCTCAGCCTTAAGCCATGGTTTCACCACTGGTCCTGTGTAAGAGTGTCTTCTAGCAAGTAGTCAGATTCCAAATTTTATGATGAGCCTGTTACTAGAGGATCCAAACCACCCTTCTTTTCTGAGACCTGATCCTGTTGTGACCTGTCCTCTGTTAGAGCTTCCTGCTAGGTAGACCCTTCCTAATCTCTGTCTTTCTCTAGAATGTCTCTCTTTCTGTCCCAAGGAAGAGATTTGGTTTCAATCCACAATCTGGATTGTGCTCACTACACCCATCCTTAATAAGGGAGACAAAGTGGGTGAAATTTCAGAAGGATGTATGCGTTTCAATGTCTTGTATAATCTTCATTTTCAGGTTGTTTGAAACTAGAATTGCTGATATGCAATGAAATGTAGGAATTTCTCAGAATGAATTTTCACCATGTTCAACCTCTATTCCTTTAGTTCATATGTGTTCCCAGTGTTTCCAGTCTACTGAGATGAGCTGAATGGTAATATTGAAAAATATCATGCAAGCAGCCTCTCTAACCTGGTACCTTACAGAAGTTGTTAGTCTTCAGTTCCCATCAGCCCCATCAAGCATTGCCAATGGTGCAGAATGTTGGGGGTAGTAATCCAAAACATATGTAAAGCACTGGGTTAAGAAAGATGGATAATTTTATTCACCAGCCCTTTCTTTAGGAAAGACCGGGTTTTTTAATCTATTGCTTCCCCTCCCTGTGCTAAAGAAATGTGGGTTGGCTGGATTAAGACATAACACACATCCATTTTATGTTTCTCTATCATATTTGGAAGATTTACATATACACAGTGAGTAAATTTGCTTTCTTCATCATCTCAGCTTTGTATTGCCTGTTAACTTGAAAGGAATGGTTAACTTGGACAAAATGGTTTCCACAAAAGAAATGTCTAAGTTACACTGAATTTGTCTATTTATTTAAAATATTGCTTGGCTGCCTTTCAGGACAGAAATTCTCCCGAGAAGGAATACAACAATAAAACACATACAATTTATATAATATGAAAATCTTCAAAACTTATTTTTTTGTTCAAAAGAAAACAAAGTTTGAGAATGTCTGTACCTTTTATCTAGTGCTCTTCAAAAATGAAAGGATCATGTGTATGGACTGGGATATACCCTATGTATATTTATGTTGACCCAGGACTCCAGTTAATGAAGGATACTTTCATTCCTGTTTATTTCTGGAAGTGCAATCGGAGAGTTACCCTCAGAATCTGTCAATGTGACTTTGTCTGAAGGGCCCAAGGAGGGAATGCGACACCAGCAAACTGTGAGATCTGATGGGCTGCAGCGCATCTTCATGTTGCATCACCTTGAGCAAATAAGGGTTGAACTGCTACCCTTCAATATATTTTTTCCACCAACAGCAGCATTGTCCTACATATGTCTGTCACGTCTGACCTCTAAGAATCCCTTACACACATCTCCTTGGCCTATTAAGTTGCTGCTGCTTAGCCATTTTACATGGACTTTACGGGTACAGCTTAGAGCATTTTAAAATGGCGGAGAGGTGAATTTCTCTTAATTTCAACCCTCCTTATCTTGCAAACCTTAGAGATTCATAGCTAATTTCAGCTGTTGTTTCTGACAGTTAAATTATGTTGGCCTTGTAAATAATGAACAGATCCATTCCAAATGCCAGAAGCCAGAAGAAGCACTGAAATAATCTGGGCATATCTAAATGTAGTAGGTGACCACTAGGAACACCCATGGCTCACAACCTGGGAAACAGCAGAGAAATGTCCATATGGTAGGCTGAGTTGCTTGTCCAGTGAACTTTCCACCTGGAGACAAGCAGTGTTGCAGAGGCGGAGATTTGCCCAGGAGAAGATTTACTTTGACCTGGTTTAGGTGATCCTATCCCTTCTTATTAATCATAGTTCCTTGTTTTGTCTGAACTGGGAACAGCAATGGTTGCCAGTTTCTGTTCAAGCTAGCAAGTTCAACCAGCTTCAAGCCATAACTTGTTCCAGAGCTGCCAATCACAGTTTCCCAGTTCAGGAAAAACAAAATTGGAAACTATGGTTAATTAGAGGTTTACTGGTTTGTTTGCACACTGGGAAGGAACATATGAAGGGACTTGCAGGCAAAGACTTGTGCATATCTCATCTTAATAAGATGAGATGGATGATTGTCTGAATGTGGTCTTTAAATGATGTTGTGTCAGGTTTGGTTTATGTGCCAGAAATTCTTCAGGGTGTCAGTAAGTGTTATTTGAACAGACTTCTGCTCTCCTCTTAATTGATAGGGAATTCATGCAAACTAAAGAACAATACACCATCTATATTTGTGGAGAAAATTACACAGAAAATGAGAAACATCTACTGCACTTTTTCAGTGTCATTTTAAGTCATCTTGGCAGACCTCCTCAGTAGCTGTATTTTTAACTCTTTCTTTAAATAGAAACTCTATTTCTTCACATTGTTGTCAGTGAAAAAATCAAGTATTTGGCTTTTCATGAAACAGTATCTACCCCTAAAATATGCATTTATATGAGATACAAAAGTAAAACCTTATAAAACCATTCAGAACCTGAGTTGTTTTATTGGGATGACATATGTCTTCTCCTCATGTATCAGACATTCTAGGTATACCCAAGTTCCACAGTTATCCTTGATACCTGGTTTCCTTAGCAACCATTCATATAAATAGTAAGGACCTGTTATGGGGATAATATCAGTATAATTACAGTCTCTGAATCATCTAGAAGGGTAGCAGGATGATTCAGGATTACAATTATGGGGTTTAAAATTAAAATAAAACATTTTGCTAATGTTTGCTAGGCAACATAAAAGATTTGAGTGTAGGTCCTTTATCAGATATGGATTTTCCCCCTCCCCCCAAAAAAGTTAGATTGTCTTTTATGCTGGAAAATGCCATTTTGCCATTAGTATTTCCCCCATAATTTTTCTCTGCCACCTTTTCTTTCTTTTTAAACATTTAATTAGTACCCTTAGAAACAGTACAAGCATACTGTTTTCTTGTGGCCAGACACTACCACCTCCCCACCCACCCTTTCACTTAATATGACAAGTTCCAGCATCTGAGTGTGCTAATTAAAACACAGTTTCTGTGCTAATGCTGTGTACACTTGGCTGCCGACTTGGATACTGAATTGGGCCATAACGTAAGATAACCATAAATTACATTATGACCATACTTTAAAATAAAATCCTTTAATTTGAGGTGGAGCCAGGAGTTACATGTAAACTTCAAACAACATGAAAAGGAAAGTTAACCTTGCCCTTGCATGTGCATTTCATTTATTTTTTTAAAAAGTTCAAGAACATCTTTCAATATATGCATTTGAATGTGGCTGTGGTTTGAGCTACTGTATTTTAGAATGCAGGCTTCCGGTTTTTATTTATTTATTTATTTATTTATTATTTAGGGGACTTCTATGTCGCCCCATTCGCCAAAGCCTCGGGGCGGCTCACAACCATTTTTAGATGATGTCCGCTTTAAGAGAATGAAGTGTCAGTTCAAAGAAACCAAAGAATGCTTTCCTCTAACAGCAGTTACAGAGTTTCACTAAAATCATTTTAACAGCCACAGCACATACTGCTTTTATCTATTCTACTAACTTGCAGGATGGAAGAACAATAAAACTCTACTAGTGGGTCTGGAAATCAGATTTGAATTACTGTAGAATCTAGTTTTCTATACCAAAAGGCAGCGCTTTTCTACACAAGGTGTTTATTGTGCATTCATGAATCCTTATTCTCAATTGTTTATCATGTGTTTAGATGATATTAGGAAGCTGCAGTTTTGCTTTATTTTTAAAAGCACTTTCCCACTAGAACAGGGAAAATGGAATATTATTTCTGAGAGAAACATATTTCCCTTCTTGTGCAATTGTGATATTCTGCTGTTGTACAGCTATCACCACCCCCTTCGACATAATCTAGTGGAAAAGCAGAAAAGGAAGAGATCTTTGGGTAGAGCACAGATTTCAGTTCTGGGAGCAAACCCAAAGTACGTAGATACAATGATT
The DNA here is from genome assembly GCF_004798865.1 of Varanus komodoensis. NCBI lineage: Eukaryota > Metazoa > Chordata > Lepidosauria > Squamata > Varanidae > Varanus > Varanus komodoensis. The sequence goes on from NW_025335922.1 coordinate 3,923,570, forward strand.
AACAGCCTTGTATAGAAAAGAACACTCCAATTAGTTTATCTAAAGCCCTTTTCATAAAAGGTATCCGGTGCTTCTTATCAGGTATTCCTCCAGTTAAAGGGACCTCCATGTACAGGACTGATGCTTGAGAACTGAAGAGAAATTATTACGTCAGTATAGATCGCATAGCTATAATAGAAAGATCGTGGCCCACCTATAAAACTAGTGACGTGCATGGGAAGTACCTCAGCTCTCTTTCAGGATAACAGTTCTTATCCTGAGAAATAAAAATAAGATTTCCAGCTTCCCTTTCTTGAAAAGTGGGCTAGAGGTGAAATGAAAATCATCCAGAATTGTTTGGCCAGAAGAATAGAATTCTAGTCCTTCCTTTCATCGTGGCCTCTGTGCATCACACATATGGGTTCTGCACCTGTGCAGTGCCTTTGGCCGGAAGATTAACAGCTAATGGTTTTGGTGGGAAACTCCGCTCCCCCTCCCCCCTAGTATTATATAAGGAGCGGAGTATCTGCCATTTTCCAGTCTTTGCAACCGCCGTTCGTTGTGCCTCATGCCACTTCGCTCTCACTTAAATCGTTACTTACCTCTCACTTGTTGAAAAACTTCCCTTTTTTCTTACCAAGTTAGTATTCCCTTGTTCATGTTACTGTTAGTATTCTCACTTAGTTCTTGCTTTTTCACTTTTCTCTCTTGTTCCTAAAAAAAGAAAAAAAAAAGAAAAACCAAAAATATTATTATCCCGCTTTACTATCTCCTTCTCTTCTTTTTCTGCAATGGCGCAACGGGTGGCATTCCACAAGTGCAGGAAGTGTGGCTCCAAAATACCCGCTGTGGACCCGCATGACCTGTGCCTCCTTTGCCTGGGGAAAGGGCACAGGACAGATAAATGCTGCCACTGCTTGGCCTTCTCCAAACAGGCGAGGAAGAATCGGGAGAACCGCCTCCACAAACTCCTGTGGGACCAGGCTCTCTTCCAATCGGACCGGCTGGTGGCTAAGCCTCCCACAACTGTGGCTGTACCCGAAGGCCGTCCAACTTCGACTGATCTGCCGCAGCGCCCGGCCTCTTCCTCCATTGCTCCACCCACACGCCCTTCTGAAGAAGGTGCCCCACCTCCTTACTGGATGGAATCAGATGAATCCGAGGTTGACTCGACTTCGCCAGATGCAGAGGTTACTTCGCAAGGCCCGAGGTCACCCAAAGAACCGTACATCTCCTTCACCAAGCTAATGGCCAGGCTGGTGAGGTCGCTCGACATCGAAGCTCACCATCAACTGGGACTGAGCACTGACTGTTTTTATGATGTGGTCAGGGACAAACAATCCACCTCCATCACCTTACCGGTTATAACAACTCTACAGCAGGCAGTGACTCAACCATGGGACCTCCCGGCCCATCCACAACCGACTTCACGTAAATATGTGTCCATGTACTGGGTTCAGGAGGGGACATCCCGTTCCTCCTCTGCCACCCCAAGCTGAACTTGATTGTTGTGGAATCTTTTCGGGGCTGGGAAGCATGTGGACACGCCTCGCTATAAGGAGGGAAGAAAAGTTGACTCCCTTGCTCGCTGGGTATACACGGCTTCTGGCCTCGGGTTGCGGATTTCAAATTACGAGGCGACCTTGGTGCGCTATCAATATTTCCTTATGCAGCGCCTAGACAATATCCTTGCCACCTTCCCAGGCAACCAGGGCGAGCTGGCGAAAACCTTTGTCAAGGAAGCTATGCAAGTGGCGGTGCAACAACTTTCTACAGCCAGGCACCATGTAGATACTGATTTGAGGTCGCTCGTCGGTGCCATTTCTCTCCACAGACATGCCTGGTTGTGTAATTGGAACTTCCCAGAAGAAATGAAGCGGAGAATTGAGGAGATGCCGTTCGATGGATCTGGTCTCTTCAATGCAAAGACGGATAGCAAATTAAAAAAGATCCACGAATCCAGAATGACAGCCTGTCATATGGAACTGCAATCCCAGCCTCGCTGTAAGTGGTCATGGTCCCGTCCGCAATACCGCCAACAATAACAGCCTTGGCAACAACAACCACACCAATGCCAACAACGCCACAGACAGCAACCATCCCAGCACTTCCAGCCAGGCCGCCGCTGCTTTGATGCGGATAGGCGTCAGCACTGATGGGGCGAGCGAGCCTTTCCTCTCCTCCCAATTTCACCCTCCCCCCTCTCATCTGGAGACCGACTGAAAAGTCGGCTCCCCACTTGGGAGTCCATTACATCTGACGGGTGGGTGTTATCCATCATCCAGCATGGATATAGAATTGAATTCAACATTGTTCCATCACTGAATCCTATCCGGTTTACCCTGACCTCATTGGTACTGTTGGATGAGATTCGCCAACTCCTCGCTAAAGGAGCTGTTCATCGCTTATCGTTATCGGAAGGACTCCACGGATTCTATTCCAGATATTTTACGGTCCTGAAACGAGATGGGGGTCTCCAACCAATATTGGACTTGAAAGCTCTCAATAGATTCATAACACCAAAGAAGTTTCGGATGACCACGCTCCAAAATATCCTTCCGTTGCTGAGGAGAGGTGATTGGTTCGCGTCACTGGATTTGAAGGATGCCTATTTTCATATTTCGATACATCCACGTCATAGGCGCTTTCTTCGTTTTGTGGTAGCCTCTGAAATCTACGAATTCAAGGTGTTACCATTTGGATTAGCCACTGCACCAAGAGTTTTTCGAAGTGTATGGCTCCTGTCTGCGCACACCTTCGACTACGTGGAATTCGGATATACCTGTATCTTGATGACTGGTTGTTGGTTTCTGAGACTAAAGAAGGACTTTCGTCTGCTGTTGATATTACTTGTGCTTTATTACAAGACCTTGGACTCTGCATTAATCAACAGAAGTCTTCTCCCTACACAGATGATCGACTTTATCGGAGCTCGGCTGGATTCTACGGTGACAAGAGCCTTTCTTCCTCAAGACAGACAACATGCTATCGCTCAGCACATCTCTCGGATTCAGCGAGAAGGGACTGTTCCTGCCCCATGTATTCAGAGCCTGTTGGGACACATGGCGGCATCCATCGCCATGGTTCCGCATGCCAAACTCAGACTACACCCTCTTCAGTTATTCTTCAACAGGATATTCCGACCACAGAGAGATCCACCTACCAAACGGATTCGGCTCCTGTCCTCCGTTCTACAGTCCCTGTTATGGTGGACAGAACCAGCCAATTTAAATGTCGGTGTCCCGTTTCGATCTCGGTACCCTACAGTGATTCTCGGTACTGACGCATCTCTTCTGAGATGGGGAGCCATTTGCTCTGACCTTCGTACCCAGGGGGTTTGGAGTCACCGGGATTCCAGGAACCACATCAACTTCCTGGAACTTCTTGCTGTTTTCAAAGCCCTGCAGTCATTCGAGGATGTACTTCTTCACCAGGTTGTCCAGGTAACTTCGGACAACATGCCTACGGTCTTTTATTTGAACAAACAAGGGGGAACTCAGTCCCCGAAACTAGCCCGCCTGTCTATGCAAATTTGGGAGTGGTGCATACCGAGAGGTATCACTCTTCTAGCAGTACATCTTATGGGTACAGACAATGTAGAAGCAGATCTCTTGAGCAGACATATGTTGCGGTCACATGAATGGGAACTGGACCGTCGGGTTCGCGACAGACTGTTTCACCTCTGGGGTCCACCAGACATAGACCTGTTTGCCACCCGACAGAACAGGGTGTGCGTGAACTATTGCTCCAGAGCGGGGATAGGACAGGGGTCGTCCAGGGATGCTTTCATGATTCCCTGGAATGACATGACCTTTCACGCTTTCCCACCGATTCCCCTCATCATGAGAGTGTTGGCAAAGATTATTTACGAAGTGGCCACAGGGTTACTGATGACCCCCTGGTGGCCATGCCAGCCATGGTTCTCAACTCTCCTTCATATCTCTCGGGAGGATTTTCTTCAACTCCCTCTTCTTCCTTATCTCATTACCCAGAGGGAAGGCATGATCCGACACCCAGACCTGTTGTCGCTGAAACTAACTGCCTGGCGGATCCGATAACTGTACGTGCTGCACCGGTGTCGACGCCACCTGCAATCCCTACTACCTCTGCCTCACAAACCTTACATCCAGATCTGCAATATATTCTCGACTCTGCATTAAGGCCATCCACTAGAAAGTCATATGCAGCAAAATGGCGTAGATTCTCTACCTTTGCCGAATCTCACTCGTTTCAAGCATCATCGCGTCGGTACAGAAGATTCTTCAATTCCTTTTCAAATTGCATCAGTCTGGGCTTAAACCTTCTTCCATAAAAGTATATACAGCAGCAATTTCTTATTACTGTGGAGCTGTACAAGGTTTCTCTATTTTTTCTCAACCTTTGATTAAAAGATTTTTGAGAGGACTTGGTAACCTCCATCCAACAATCAGGCCACTAATGCCCACTTGGAGTCTTTCAGTAGTTTTACAGGCACTGACACGACCCCCTTTCGAGCTCATGGTGACAATTGATCTATGCCTTGTCTCATGGAAGACTGCTTTCCTCATAGCAGTTACTTCAGCCCGTAGATCTTCTGAACTTTGTGCCCTTAGGGTAGACCCTCCTTTTCTGAATTTTCATAAGGAAAAGGTAGTTTTATGGCTAGACCCATCCTTTCTTTCTAAGATTGCTACTTCGTTCCACATGCATCAAGAGATCGTTTTACCGGCATTCTTTCTGGCTCCTTCAAATCCGATAGAGAGGTCCCTACATATGCTGGATGTTCGTCGCTGCCTAGCTTTTTATAGGTCCAGGACTGAGTCTGTTCAGCACTCTAACAGACTTTTTGTTAAATACTCGGAGCACAACCGGGGCTATCCAGTCATTTCCCAACGACTTTCGAAATGGATAGTAAATACAATTGCTCTGTCTTACCAGTTGGCTAAATTGGACTTACCATTTACTCCAAGAGGTCACTCTACAAGGGCTGTTGCTGCTTCCTCAGCCTTTTTATCAGGAGTCCCAATGGAAGATGTCTGCAGAGCTGCCACTTTGGCTACCCCATGTACCTTTGCCAGACACTACAGACTTGATGTTCGTGCCAGACAATATTGCTCTTTTGGCAGGGCTGTTCTTTCTTCTATTCTTCATTGATGACACCTCCCACCTCCAGTTCGGGTAAGCTTGTTATTCTACCCATATGTGTGATGCATAGAGGCCACAACGAAGAAGAGCAGGTTGCTTACCTATAACTGATGTTATAACTGGCCATCTGTGCAGTCACACAACCCACCCACCGGCCCCGCTTGGGTGGTCCAACTTTCTTCTCTTCGATGCTAGGATCTCTCTAGCTATTTTGTCGTACCACTGAAGTTTTAGTTTTTTTCTTTTTTCTTCTGTCCATTCTGACAATAACTTTATTAAGGGAGCGAACGTCTGGTCTTTCAAAGACTGGAAAATGGCGGATACTCTGCTCCTTATATAATACTAGGGGGGAGGGGGAGCAGAGTTCCCTGCCAAAACCGTTAGCTGTCAATCTTCTGGCCAAAGGCACTGCACAGGCGCAGAACCCATATGCGTGACGGCACAGATGGCCACTCGAAGAACATCAGTTACAGGTAAGCAACCTGCTCTTATACAGTGTCCTAGAGGGACTATACTATGCCATTTTGAACCCTCCAAGAAATCTGCACTCTTGAAAATATTTAGGTGGGGCCACAAGAAGATAAAGAATGCTTCATTGTTTTAGGGCCCTCACACTGAGCCATGTCCCACTTGCATCTTTCACCTATCACTGTTCTTTTAGTTTTAGCCACTCCCTCTATTGAACTATAAGAAACATCCTGGGAAATACCACTATTATTCTCATTTCTCCAAGATTTCACCCAGATTTGAGCCATGTAACCTCCATGGCCTTCTTTGGCTTCTAGTTCAGTGGCTGATTTATTCAACTTATCTGGATTATGAGGACTGGAAGCATCAATGTCCTTTAAACCACTAGTGTCTAGAGTGTTTCTATTAACCTTTTCCTGGACAGAGAATAGCTAGAACTTGGTTGGAAGTAAATTCTGCATCTATGTTGAATCTTTACAATATGATATGAGCAAATTCTTCTGGGTCACGGATGTGTCCCAGACAAATACTGGCAAACATGTTTTGCTTGCTTGCTGTTCATTCCTTCTATATCACATCCTTCCTCTTTTTCCTTACACCTCATTTTTGGTAATCAAGATTGGATTATAAAAGCCAACTTTTGTTCTTTTCCTGTTTAACTTTGACTCTTTTATCACTTTATTTATTAGATTTATATCCCACCTTTTTCTAACAAAGAACTCAAAGCATAATTGAGTTATGCTACGTCATTCTCCTCCTGCTGCTTTTAGTCTTATCCCCACAACAGCCCTGTGAGGTAAGTTAGGCTGAGAGTCTGTGGCTGACACAAAGTCACCCAGTTGTCTCCATGGCTGAGTAAAGACTAGGACCCAGATTGCCCGAGTCTCAGTCTCTCACTCTTAACCACTACACCACACTTTCTCATTATAGTCCTCTACTTAAATTCCTAAACTTGCCTGAAGAAGGAAGATGAAAAAAACATGAACCTGTACATAGTGTGTAAGATGCATTTAAGGAACACATATCAGGAGCTCATACACATATGCTTTAGACCTGAAGTTCTGTCTTTAATTTAGACATCAAAGGTTCACATTTCTTTAACTGGAAAATTAAATGTGAACCATGGGTTTTTCATAAATAGGGTTTACCCTAGCCCCTCACTTGTTCCTTCCTACATTTGGGTAAAGGTAGATTGTGCATAAGCTACTCCTACACTGGCTAGAATTTTCTATAACTTTAATTTTCTTAGTTCTTCTTGACTGTCTGAAGCCTCTGTCAAAGAGAAACAGTTGCTTTACAAACTCCATGTATAATCCCTCTTGTGTTTTTCATGTATTACTCTTCCAAAAGCTGTGGGTTTTGCTCATTTTGAAGTTCTTTCCTTAGAACCTTTAGATAAAAGGTAAAAACACCATGTAGGTAAAAACACCTACATAAACTCTGTATGGTTCTGTATTCATTGGTTTGAGCTTCCAATTTACATTTCATATTTTATTTATGTGAAGAATTTAGTAATTGATGAAGGCCCCTGTCATGGCAGTCCTAAAGTCTGATCTCCATCACTTCAACTGTTTGGTAGAAGGCTGTTTCAGGAAGGATTGCAGCTTTTGAATTTGTAGCAAAATTAAGGGAATACATGTAATTTGGCTGCTAAAATAGATTTTATTTTTTAGCAGAAATCAATCATCCTTCTTACGCTGTTGAATATTTTACTTATGCATGTATTTAGCAGACTTTAAAGCACCCTTCAAGAAATAAGTTAATGAGTATCATCAAATTGTGCACCAGCACTAATGATATTGTGCTTGTGCAAACTGACACTCACTAATGCAAATGGAAAAAAAGCACCATGTTTTTTCTGAATTTTGGCAGCAAATCAGTGCTTTTTGGCATTGCCCTAAGAACCCTGGTTATATTGCATCACTCCAGGCTTAATGCAAGTCCAATATCATTAGAGATAATGGTGTGGCACAGTTGAATGCTACCCATAGCACAAAAAGTTAAAATATAATTATAAAGCAACAATCCAAAGCAGCAAAGAATAAAACAAAGCAAAACCATGAAATGACCAAAAGAATAAAACAGACTTGGCCTGTTGCTGAAAAGAAAACAGAGTGGGGACTAGGCAAGCCTTTCAGGAAAAGGATTTCTAGAAAAGGCATGCCAAGACCAAAAATACCTCTGCCCCAGTTGTTTTGCCTCAGACTGTGGAGATATTGTTAGGAGAGTGTAAGAATAGAAGACTTTAATCTAGGGGTAGGAGTATGGAGGAGCCAAAATTCCTTCAGATAACTGGGTCCCAAGCCATGGGTAAGTACCAGCACCTTCAATTGCTCTTGGAAATAAATCAGGAGCGAACAGAGCTTTTTAACCAGTAGCACAATATACTGTCAATATCCAGCCCCAGTTAGTATCCCCGCAAAAAGGTATGAATTCACCTGTTAAGTTACATCCTACTGTCCTCTACCACTGTTCTGTTTTCAGAGTATTGAAGGTATTTGGGACTAATATTTTATGGAAAGCACAGAACCCCCAAAATTCTATATAATAGTTATTGCTTGTTTTGACATTTATGCCACCGCAATTTGTTGTCTGCACAAGACACAAAATGCACAAAATGCAGGCAAGCTGTAAAGCGAATGTATTTCATCCGCTGTACCAAGCAGAGCAAGTAGCTATCTTATTATAGTCAAAATTGTTCAGAGGCAATGCCAATACAGTTTGGTCATGATGTTTCTTAACTACACACTGGTACTTGCAAATTTTAATTGCTTTTTAAGGCCGTTATGGTATGATGGATAAGAGCTCAAGATGCAGCCCCTGTTTGGCCATGGTGCTCACTGGGTGACTTTGGGCCAGTCACAGACTCTCTGCCCAACCTACCTCACAGGGTTGTTGTTGTGGGGATAAAATTGAGAGCAGGAGAAGAATGACGTAAGCTACCTTGAGTTCCTTAGAGAGCAGGATAATGAATGAATGAATGAATAAATAAATAAATAAATAAATGCCTAGCTTTATGTCCCTATTGACCTGCATTACACAATACAGCAGTCACAGTTTGTCAGTCTTGTCTTTTTCAGAATGGCTTGTTTTGACATCCAAACCTGGCACAATCATTTCTGCATGGTTTGTTAAGACCGTCTTGAGAACTCATGCATAGTTGTTGAATTGTTTAGATAGCTGAAGTAACATCTGAACACAGCATGATGGATCATGTATGGCTTGTGCTAAAAGGATACAGAGCTGGTTGCAGAAACAGAAGAAAACCTGACCTTTCGTTTGCTGCTTTATGAACTCATTAGCTACATGTCAGGCTGGCAATTTGTGCCCAATTTCAGTTTGCAGCTATGATAGTTGGTTGTCTTGTGCAAAGAAGAAAACTGAGCAAATTAAGCATTTCTATAAATTTCCTAATTTGTGGGCTATTGCTTTTGTTTTTAGTGGTTTTGTCATGCGGTTGTGGGGGGGGGGGCAGGGGGCGGTTACTTTTTGAAATGAATGCAGATTTAAGTCAGGGAAAATTTAGCCAGAGACCAGAAACACATATTCACCCTATAGCTTAAAGTATGAAAGTACAAATTTGATGAAAGGGATTTGTGCTTTTCACGTTTTTTAACTTCTTGGGATATTTGAAAACATTCACATTAACTAATTCATATGTGTTCACATTAAACAGGAAGATGCAGTAGAGGAAATGTAAAAGACAGATTAGTTCAACGTATATGTACTCTATTTGAGGGTTTTGACCCATGTACCAAAGGAGGTGGGGTATAGAAATAAATTCTTTCTATTTAGTTAAAACATTTTATATCATCTTTTAAATAATCTGTTTAAATATATTTACAATATTAATACATTATCAAATCACAGAGCAGTGCACAAATCAAAGGGTATAGCAATTTAAAAAATTTAAGTTTCACACGGAAATCAACAAATGCCTGGGTAAACAGATGCATTTTCAACAGGCATTGAAATCAAAGATGGCACCTATCACTCTGGAAGAGGTTAGGCAATCCCAACAATGGGGTACTGCAACAGGATTTTTAAAATAATATTTTAAAATATATTAAATAGAAATAATAGAAAATGTTTTTATCAGATTTGGGGGTAATTAAATCTTAAAATAATAGAATTGGAGTAAAGAGAATGACAGCTAAAACTTTAAAATCTAAAACATGAACAATTAAATCATGAAATATATTGGAATGCTTAGGTGAATAAAAGTGTTTGTGGACACCTAAATGATAACAACATTCACCAGCTGCTTGCTTATTGTTTCTAAGGCTCAGATGTTCTTGACCTTATTCAGGAATATCCATTGCAGCTGGGGGGCATGGGAATTGTAATTTTGTTCAGTGCACATCACAATTGAGTTCCTCTGCTTCTGTATGGGATGCAAGGGTTGGTTTCCAATTGATTCTAAGGTGATGGCCCTGTGAAAGTAAGCTGTCAGAACTGGTAGCCAACTGGTGTGAGGCAGGTGAGCCAACAGCTGAAAAGAATAAAGTATCAGTCAGGTAGGATTCAGCAGAGTTTTAGGTGAGGAGAGGTTACAGAAGTCAATAGAGCAACTGCTCTCTGAGTAATTGCAGAGGCTGGCTGCTGAACACAAAGCAGCAGTTATATAAAATTTGCAGCGCATTTGTAGCTGCCGAGATATCTGGATCCAACACTGCCTCTCTGGCTAATAGTAACATGATGCTGATGAGCAGCAAAGATTATTTACATAAAATAAATAATTGCACTTATTTTGCACTCATGAGCAACCTGATACAAGGTACAAGACCAAGGTGACAAGGCCTTACTGCCAGATGCCCTAATTCAAGCAGACTGGTGCCTGACATAAAATAGGGGAAATGAGGATGACTTTCTTGATTCCCTTCTGTGTCATCAAAAAGAATTGCCACTGGGGAAGGTTTATACTTCACTGCTAACTTAGACTCTACAACAGTATGAACATACTACAAGAGGCCTTGATAAGTTCAAGGTGAGCCTCTGAAAAAGTACTGGTTTCACACTAGTGATTGGCATACCTGAAAGAGTGATCGGAAGAGTCTCTGAGCCATGCATTGACACATTGTCATGGGTAATAGCCTGAGCAGAAAGGAATTAGAAGCTGTTTGAAGGTGACTCTTCTAATTCGGGATGGGTATCATTTTTGCTATGTCCTCTGCTTCGTACGTGGATTCTGTACTGCAGTATTGTCTTTCTGCTAAATGAACGGGAGAATGGTATATAAAATTAATCAGCAAAATTTACCCCAGAAGCATATTCATTCAAGGACAAAATCTTTGACTATAAATGGGTTTGCAACTATGATCTTAAAATATTATTATGCCTAGAAAATACTGCAATCAGCAAGGAACAACAATACAGAATCAGTTCTTTCTAATCTGTAAACAATTCCTCCAACATGTATATGATTTTAGTGTTAAATATTTCTTACCCATTTTGTATCACAAATATATTAATTTAGTATACCATATCTCACATGATAATAGTTTTTGCAATCAGTATGGGCAGTATAAGAAATGGGTCATCTACGCAAAGGTACAGTGGTACCTATGAAAGGAATCCACGAGATGGGTCACACTGAACCAGAGTAAGTTCGTTGATCTAATTCTGAATGCAAACTCTCAGCACTTTTTCAGTCCTTAAAATCCTACCTATGGGCCAAACCAACTTAAAAGGATCCTGTGTAATAGTTTTCTTTACCTTTATGTAAATGCAGAGCCCCATTTGCAAGTTGGGATCCCTGTACTGATTTCACAATCCTAAATACAAACACACACATGTACATACACAGACACATGGGAGAGGGGGCCTGTTCAAAGAAGAAACCAGTTTTTACTGTTTGTGATTATCTGATTTATTAGTTTGACCCTGAATTCATCCAATGATTCAGGATTGTGATGAGGGGATAGTTAATATTTCCTCTATTTTAAGAAATTCATGTCCTTGAACTCCTTACACAAGAATAATGTATGAAGTCCTAGTGGGAATGTGGCTATATAAGGTTCTATTAGTTGTTAACTAAATTAATTATATTTCTTTTTTTAAGGAGTTGTGCCTATCACCATGTCCCATTAAAGTCAGAAATAATAGGTTACACTTGACTCTCAAAGAGTTGAATTCAGGACTCAACTAAACATGACATTCACATTGCTTTGGCCTTGCATGTTTTCTTGTTCATGATTGTTGTTTTGCAAATAAAGGGGTAGGGGTGAGCTGGGTCAGGAACCAGTGGGAACAATTGTTCCTTTCTGAATAGGGGTTTCAGACTGGGGCAGCAGTGGGGGAAAAGAAATTCATCCTTCCACAGGATGCCAAGAAAATGCCGGCTGTTTGTTGAAAAAACCCACAACAGTGCAAAGCCAAATCACACAAATAATCTATCTAACTGAGGTGTTAGTTTAAACTAGATACTATTTACGTATGAAAAATAGAAGAAAATACTGTGCTGATACATTAAGTTCTTAAATTTGGTCAAGTTTTCCTTTTGTTTCTTGTTTTAATATAAACTTTTAAATTCAGACATACTGATCCAGACACACCAATTTCCAATGGTGAAACAGAGCTTCCACCTAGATTTGATATGATCAAATCAAATTATTTGATTCAACCCATTAGAAATTACACCCATGGGCCTGAAATAATCAGTCTCTGGTTTCATAGCAGTTCAAACCTGTATATTTCAACATGGACACAGATCAAACAGGAAGTCACTATGGGTACATGAATATCCAGGGATCTCTCTCTTGGTGCCCAGCAGGCATCTTGCCTCTTCTTCTTTTTTAATTCTTATTTTATTCTTTGTTTTAATCGAGAGGCTGGCATGCTGCAAAATGAAATTCTGCCCACTCTTATTTGGGTTCAGAAGTGTTGTTTTGTGTTTGGGAACTCAGGCTTCACCTCTGCTTTGTACAAGTACATTTTTAGAGCCAGGAGTTTGCCTTCAGAAAACTAAACATTTTGTAATCAGTCATGGGTGTTCTTGTATGAATGGGATAACCCCAACTCCCTGGTGGCCATTTTGTGAGTGCCCCCAGCATTGTCTCAAATTCCACTGACCCAAAAGGTTTGAGGAACTGTGTCTTAAAGGATCATGCAATGCTTTGTTGTAGGATGCAAACATCCATAAGATAATCTAACTGTGTTTTAGGGGGAAATTATTTCAAGGAAAATGAGTGAGAGAAGCATTTAGATGCCCAAATGTTGTGACTCCTAAAACAAGACACGCTTTTTGCCAGGGCTTGTTTCCTGTACTGCATGTTTGGGTACAATTTGTATTGTAATGCTAAACTGCATTGTTTTTATTTTCATTACTGTTGACCAAAATTATTTTCCATATTATTATTACTATTACTTATATGTCTATAACTGAGGTTCACTGAGCAGTTTACAACAGCACATAACCCTTATTCTATTGTAATCTGCTTAGAGAGCCCTTGAGCTAATAATGCAGAATATAAATTTAATACTAAATAAATAACATACTATGGAAATACAACATAAAATACAGATAAGAACAAAACTGACATAAAATTACAATGTTGTTATTATTCTTAATAATAATAGATATAAATAGAAACTAATAAATAGAAACAAATAAGAGCAAGCCCCAACTTGCTTTCCAACTAGCCAAATAATGCATTGTTATGCCTAAGATATGAATAAACTAGAGAGTTTTCAAGGACTTTTTATTTAAACTTCTCTTCGTGTGTATGGTCTGCTCATTATTTGCTTTTGTGGGCTTTTGCTCATCACGTGTGCTAGAGTAACTCTTTCTGGGAATACTCAGAAGCTTTCATTTCTGCTAGGGTTCCTGAAATCTCAACTTGCTGGCTTTTTGCCAGGTACAATTATCAATTTGCAAATAACAATTTTGAATTACATAAGAACAGCCCTTCCAGATCAGGCCTGGGCTTCATCCAGTCCAGTGTCCTATTGACTTGATGCCTTCAGAAAGGGCAAGGCATGAAGGCAACAACCTGACCTTCCTATTGTTCCCCCAAATTGTCATTGAGAAATAGACTGTCTCTTACTCTATTTCCACAAACACCAAGTGGAACAGTGATTGAGGATATTTTTTATGGCCAAAGAAGACATGAATTCAAATTTGTATCTAGTAGCTATACCTTTTTTATTCTGCATTTTACTCTATAATAGGTAAAAGGAGCTGATTTGAATTGGGGCCCTAGTTTGCAGGAAGGGTGGCTCTTAAGGTCCAGATTGGGGGCAGTGTGCCTTCTGTAGGCTAAAATGGGGATGGGGAGAAGTAGCTGCTTGATACGGATTTAAGCAATAGCAGTTTCAACTCTTAGAGCAAGCTTTCTTCTTTCCTAACATGTACTAATAAACAAATGCAAGTGAAGTGAAACTAAAGCAACCTCTTGGTCCCAAGGTCAAACCATTAAGCTGTACTGTTAGGGAACATCACCAAATTCCGAAATGCCAACAAGTATTCCTCACAAAGCAACACCTTGGAAAACAGAAGCTCCAATTTAGCAATCACACCAAATAGAAAACTTCTTTTGTGGCAAACATATGAACATCATATTGCTAATACAAGGGGGTGCAGCTGATTGTCTGCAAGGAGGTGCATCAATAAAAGTAGAACAAGATGCCTACAAATATATGAATCTCAGGCCATTTTCCACTTCAGTTTTGCAAAACTTTTATGTCTTTCATTTTGAATTCTTATTTTTAACGATGGTTATGTGCTCTGTCTGGCTCCCTAATGCTGTACGGAAGAGGTTTGCTGTGATATTCTTGTTCTTAAAAGAGAGGATGGTCATAGTTCAGTGAAGTTCCATCTTTGCACCCAAAATAGAATGCAAGTGTGAAAACAAGGCTCATCAAGAGTACAAAGTGATATGCTTATAGTCAGGGATTCTTGGCATTTTTCTGACCCTTTAGTTTAAATAAACTTTGAAAGCCAATAGCAAATTAAATGAGGAATGTGGAAATCTTGGGGAGAAACTAGATGAGATGTACACATACTCAAGCAAAACAAATCCAATAGTTATATATATCTACTTATCACAGTCTACAATTTAGAAAGATTGATTTCTGTGTTCTTCATGTTAATTATGTTCTCCAAAGTATAATTCACAGGGTTACATGTCAAGGCATGCTTGCAGAAATGTCAGAACAGGAGTTTGTCTTCTAAACATTTCTTAAGCAACATTTGAGCAGGGATTTAAAAGATTATACATGTTCATCTATAATGTGCTTAACAGCACAATCCCGCAGGAATGCCAGTCAAAGGACAGAGCCCAGTGAGCCCTCCATCCATCCTAAGTCCTATAGGAGGAGTGACAAGAGCTTTTATGCCTCCCATTCCTCCTAAAATATTTAAAGTTAGATGAGCCATCCAGATAACTTACTTTTCTTGCTGGGGGTGGGCACAGAATTTGTAGGCCTGCAGAGCCGCCAAACCTACAGAGGCTGCCCCCTCTGACACACCCTCTTCCTCCTCCTCCCTTTTAACTTTTCAGCTCCAGATAGAATTTTTGGTGGACACTGAGAGGGTCAGTGGGTAGGGAAATTAGGTTTTGCTCAGTTTCTCCTCTCTAAAGTCATATTTTTCCCTATGGTCCCTAAGACTATTACAAATTTGCTAAAATATAATCTATTTTAAGCAAACAAAAATTGAAAATTGACCTTTCTTTTCCAGTTTTTATTCTAGGACTACTTGCCTCTGCTAATTCAAACAGATTTCAACAACCTCACCAAAAATAATTACAATGGAATGAATAGATTGCCTCCCCAGACTAAACACCTAGACCCAGTTGGTTTTCTTTTAGTGCAAGTTCTAGGGCAGACTGTAATAGAATTATGACTTTGGTTTAATGGTGTATTTAATTTTCAAGGGTCTACAAGCATACCTCTCATGATAATAATTCAGCAGAATAAGGCTAGAAAGTCAGTTTATATTTGGCAAGGGTAGATAGAGTGCTTCATTTCAAAGAACGTATTTTCTATTCTTGCTCTAAGTAATTCAGTTGTGTTTCATGCCATGAAATCAGCTTGACTTTTAGATAGCTTTTCCAGACTCATTGGTATAAGTGTTGAAGGCAAGGATAGGACTAGGTCATACTATATGCTAGAACTAGAATGGAAAAAAAAACTTCAATTATGACCAGAGCCAGTGCTGAAAAGAGTGTACAGCTGATTTTCTATTAGCCCCTTTCACTTAGCATTTTACCTTCTGTGCTCTCAGCCAACTATTGGACCAACCTGAGTCGCCTCAGCAACCACAGAGACTGTATAAGGGCAAGAGGCATTTGTGCTGGTTCTAGCCTTTAGTTGCACAGACCAATTCAGTGGAAATATCTCCTTAATTTTTACAAAAATGCTAAATGGACTTTAAAGCCCCAGCTCTTCTGAAATCCCTTTCTTCTCATATTCCACATGTACCTTCTAGTCAACAAGTCTTTTCACTGACATTTAGATGTTCATTTATTTTATATTTTACTTCATTATTTTATGCTACCTTTCAGGGCAAGTGAGCAATCTTAAGGCAGCTGCCGGAGATAACATAAAAACATTTTGAAAATCTGAAGGACACGTGTAACATATTTATAGCAGCATAAACCAGCTCAGATCCTGACCATGGGTTGCATAACATAAGCAGCAGCAATTTAAAAATTCTAGTCAGACTTCATTAATTTACAGCAGGTTGGCCAAAAGGTATCTCTAAAGCTTGTTTAAAAACACCAAAAGGTATCCAGTTGTATATTTGGCAGACAGGGAATTCTACAAAGACAGGGCTACAACTGAAAAGATGTTGCTAAAAGCTGTGAGATACAGGAATGGGAACATGTCCTACAACTGGACTGATCCATGGGAAAAGCCAGTCCAGATGTTGCCAGAGGCAGGTGGAACTTTGATCATGTCAATGTCAAATATGGCAGTTACATTATGGTGGCAACTTTTTAATTTAGCTTTCATTTCCAAGTGTGATTAAGGATTGAGAAGGGCCACTATTGCAAAACTTAAAATTAGAAGAGTTTGCATGCCTATATTTCCTTTTACTCATGTTAATGTGACTATGGTTCTACTTCAGAGTTCTTACAGAGTTCTTGGAGTTTGTACAGTGGTGTTGCCTATTAGAATAAGTACATTCCCAGAAACACTTTTGTCAGTGGTCCTCTGTTGGTCAAGGGTGTGTTCTGCATTGCTCCTCTTGCACAGTGCCACATTTGATTTCAAGGACTAGCATTTGGGTCAGTGGGACTTGGGAAACCTCTTATTTATAAGAAGTAGTGTTTCTGATAAAGCTTGTCTTTTCCTTCTTCCTTCTCTCTTCCTGTCCTACCTGTTTTTTCAGTCTGAAGTGTCCTGGATACCCAACAAACACTATTCTGGCATTTATGGGCTGATGAAGCTTGTTCTGACGAAAACTCTCCCTGCCAACCTTGAACGAGTCATTGTCCTTGACACAGACATTACCTTTGCTACAGACATTGCTGAGCTATGGGCTGTCTTTCACAAGTTCAAAGGTACTGTAACATCATTCATTTCTCCTTTTTGTCAACCATTCAGGGGCTATAAAGTTCTAGGTGGTTTGGGGTGATTATTCCATACATGCTGGTACTTTCTTTTCACAATCTATTGCCTACTCATTTATTCTCAACAGTGCATTGCGTAGCACTCTGCCGAAATCCCAGTCTGCTTTTCTGACTCTTTCTCAGGAAAGTTGAACATTTCAGAGAAATTTCTTAGGCTACAGGGCTTCTGAACTTGCCTTATTGTAAGGAGGGAGCTGAGGGATTTGTGCTCTGTACATCATCCTCAGTCCTCAAAGTCCCTCTGGTTGCTTCAACTTTCTGAAAAGTTGTGGAACCTTCTAGTGCTACTGCCTGGAAGCAGATCAAGGCATATTTGGGTTTGGTCTATTGTCGTTAAATGCCCTTCTTCACTCCTTACCTCTTCCTATCAAGTGGTCAAAAATAAACAGATTTTAAAAAATAGGCGCAGTGGTAACATCAGAACACCCCTTGAAGGCTCTTCTGCATAAAATACTGTGTTAAGAAAGAGAATCAACAGTAAGGTGGGCTTCTTCAGTGGTACATATGGTGCTGTTGTTGCATTAGAGAATAGGCCAGCAGTCCATCACGATGACAGAGCTGATAGCCGAGTCAGGAATAGAGAGCCATCTCAGAATTTGAGTGTTGTAGCTCAGGCAAAGGCAAAGGCAAAAGCTCCAACTGCAGGGTCAGAAGGACAGAATGAAGTTGAAATGCAACACAGACCCCAAGCATCATTCAGGTAGACATCTTGTCAAAGAGGCTGACGTCAGTTCCTGCAGAGAGCAGTAGCAAGTGGGTTTGTCCAAACATGAGTGGTGTGTAGAGCGCAATCACATGGGATAAGTTGGCCTTCCTCATCCCAGGGCCCTCCAGCTCCTATAATTCCCACTGGCATGCTGGCTGAACGCTGGGAAGCTGTGGTCCATCACATCTGGAAGACAGCAGGTTGGGGAAGGCTGCAATACGCTCAAGGTACACAAATGAAGTAACAGTTCCAGAGCAGACACAGAGTTGTTTTTGGATGTATTGCTGCTGGGAAAACCCGACTGAATCCTTTACTGGTGCATTGTTACAGAGAGGATTGGGCTAAGAACCCCTTTTTAGTAGTGTAAACCAGGAAGGCAGCATTTATTAGAATGGATATAGTCAATCACAACTTACTGCTTTTGTTAACAAGCTGATGCAGGCATCTGCAGGTACTGAATCTAAACATTTGAGGAAGCCCTTTCTGCAGTTTATCTGCCTGCTTATTCACATTTTAACCAAGGCAGAGATATCTTTTAAGCAGCTAAGCTAAATGGAGTTACCAGCACCATACCAAAATTGTGAAGGATGTCTCTTATTTTATCTGTGTTTATTGGTACCAGGCTGTTTGCTTCCTCCACCATCCTCTCTGCCTTTTTAATATTCCCACTTTGTTTCGCTTTGTTTGTTTTCTGAAAGTGGCTAGCACTCTCACTGCACTTGATTTCAGAATACTTTGATTCCAGTATGAATTCCCTCCATCCCTAGAGCATCTTCTGAAGGAATCTATGATTATTTTAGGTTTCTGTAGTTCTACCTCTGTTTTCCCATTAGGAGATTTCACAACAAGTTTAAAAGAACTTGACTGGAACATTCCAGTGTGCTGCTTGAAATGGTACTTAAACACAAGGGCAGCAATAGTGTCATTCGAAGGCAGCTGCTCCACTGTAGTAGTTTGGCTCATGAATCTTCTTCTTCTTTGAGGGCAATTTTGAAATCACCAAAGTGCTTTCTGATACAAACCTTATTGGGTCTGATACTGTCTGCGCTGATAAAATGAACTTTCTCAGCAGGGAAGAGCAGAACTACCTTCTGAGATATTAACAGCAGCAATCTTTCTCAATCTGTTCAGCTCTGGAACACCCAAATGTCTTGGTATCTCATAAGGTTAATTCAAGTCATCCTAAATAACTGCCCAGCAATTATGATTTGAATCAGGAGCAATTCATATTTTGCTCAAACATGTCAGTTATGGCACCTGAGTAAGGCTCTACCTCTCTTCAGGAGTTAGGGTTCTTCCAGAACCCTAGGGTTTCTTGAGGTTGTTTCCAAACTTTATAAGTTTACTTCCAGAACTTTCACAAATTCACATATGAAACAATATCTCACCTCTCAGACTAGTCAGCAGATTTGGAACTTATTGATCTACCAAATTTTATACAGAACTGGATGCTGGATCCAGTTTTCTGCAGTTCAAGTGAAAATATTTATTCATATATGCATGTTGAGTGATACTGTTCAGTGGAATGGGTATTTTAAATGTGTATTTAAATGTCTAGAGAAGTCTTTTTTTAATTATACAAAAGGGTAGAAACAGAATTGAATGTAATTATAGATAAAACATGATGAACAAAGGCATACATCATATTTAATTTACTCTCAGGAATTGTCTGTTTAACTATTGGTATATGATTTAATCGTCTTAGGTCTGTATACTGTGCCAGTAAAGAATTCAGGAGAAAGATATTCCCTCTATCTCTCAATATCTCTCTCTCTCTCATATTCAGTGTGTG